>NC_028645.1:62692940-62721841 GCF_001406875.1 Solanum pennellii | reverse complement strand
ATATATATATACATACATACATATATACATACATACATACATACATATATATATATATATATATATATATAAATACATTGCATGTTAAAGATTCTTGCGGATACAACCTCTACCTTCACAAAGGTAGGGGTAAAGTATACATACATAAATCTCTCCATATATCCCACTTATGGGAATACACTGTAACATATCTTAACTCTTAATTGTCTAAAATAAGCTAAGAAACTAAAAATTTTCACTTGTGGAAAGAAAAGGGAAAATCTGGAAAATTTCCAAAAGCTAAGAAAGTGAGTTTTTGGTCATTTTCAAATGCCATAACTTCTAGCTCAGGATGAGTTAGAGTCAATCCTTTATACTATTGGAAAAACCATGAAAATATATTTCCAACGGCGCTGAGTTTGATAGATTTCGATATCGTATGAGGGAGATAAGCTTTTTGGAAGTTGGGATGTTGAAGCAAGGAGAGTCCCATCAATATTTAAGGAAAGGCAAACTAGTCTTTTTACCCATTTATTTCCTAATTCGTTTTAAGGGTTTAATAGGGGTAAAAACAAGTTTTAGTTCAGATTAGAAAAGTTATTCCACACTTAGGGTTTGGGAGAAAAGAGAGAGAAGAAGGAGAAGGGATAAAGATCAAGATTTCGACAAGAACGCCAAGGGATTTCTAGTGGAATTTGTCAGGGGCGATCCCTTTCAGGGTATGTGAGCTCTTTTGTGTTTGTTTAATTCATCCACACACTCATGTTTTGGTTTATGTGTTAGAATTGATTACATGATTAGAAGTTAATTCTTGATAATCTCGTTGAATCCTTTTTTTTGGGTAAGTTGACTGCATGCTCGTTGATGTTGATTAGTAGTTTTTGCTAGTGTTTTGGGTATAGATCTTATGGGTATGGAAGGTATTGAGGATCCTTGGGGTTTGAGAATGAACGATAAAGGTTTAGGCGATTTGGAACCAGAAAATGAGTTGAAAAATTCTTCAGAGGCACCTAGGCAAGGCTAGGCGCGTCACACCTGCAGTGCGCAAAAAGAGGGCCTTTGTAAACTGGGGCCTAGCGCAGCGCACCACCAGTGCGCCAGAACAAAGCCTCAGTCAACTTAGATTGGCACGGTGTTCTACCATTGCCCCTGGATCGGCATTTTTGCCCAATTTTCGTAGTTTAGCCTTTTTAAGTCCTTTTAAGATAGATTACCACCTTCCGATTGTTCTAATTACTTCAAATGATTTCTAAACACCTAGAAATCAATAAAGAATGTAAATAACCTTGAGTTCATAATCTAATTCAAGGAAAGTTAAGATCAAAGTCGAAAGAGTTAAGAGTTAAGTCTAGAAGTTAAGAAGAAAGTCAAAGTGAAGTTTCTTAAAGTTTTCAAGAGTCTTTATAACACCGACCCAATTTCTCGAGCCATGAAGGCACCTACTATAACCCACCAGTAGGTAAGCTAAATCCTAACCTAGAACAACACGTAATGTGTGTGAGCGTAGAAACTAAACAAGACTAAGCAAAATTACTATAACAACATAAGCAAACCAAAACATAAATACAATTAAAGATCCCTCCCAGAACCTGGAAGTCACTAATACAGAGCTACCTACAAAACGAGTAAAAATCTCAACAGTGGACCACCGAAACTCGACTGTCTCGAAAAGTAAAAGACAAGTCTTTATATAATCAGATGGAGACTAAAATAGTACAAAACACTGTGTGCTCACCCCTGTCTCCAGACCAGAAATGCTCCAAACTCGATCAACGCTGTCTACTGGTGCTCGGACCTGCGTCACAAAAATAGATGCAGAGCGTAGCATGAGCACTAAATGACAGGTACCCAGTAGGCATCATAGGCCGACTGAACTAGAAAAGTAAAGCAATATGAAAAGATGGAATCACATAACTAGAGGTCAAGAACGGAAGGCTAAGTAACACAGTAATGCACACGAGTGTATGAAGATCTAACTAAATTAATATAAATAAGCTAACTACACCTAAGTGGACCCCCCATAAGCCCAGAAGGTACACTCGTGCTCAAGTTTAAATAAAAGCCCGAACAGACCCCCATAAGACCGACGAGTACACAAAATAATTATAACTTAGGGAGAATAGAACTCAAGGCCAAATAACACTGAACCAAATAGTAGAATCTGACTGTACGGAGATCGGGCCTTGAACCGGACGCTCACCAGAATTACACTAGTAGCCAATTGCAAAGTAAAAGTAATTGAGGTGGGACCTCTAACCAGATGCTCTACATACTTGAGGCCGGACCTCTAACCGGATGCTCTACATAAGTATGTGGATGGTCGAGGCCGGACCTTAAATTCGGATACCCGACAAAGATGTCGATATAACTGCTGAAAGAGTCTTTATGTATCCATAATCAAAGATACCCGTGGAACACCATCAAGACTTAGCTAATCAATGTAAGTCCTAGAAACCGAATCGAAAATCAACTTTGAATCATGGAGAGGAATTGATTGTCACTGATGTAACTCGAGAAGCCGTAACATCGAAGAAATAAGGATAACTATCGTTGGAGCGAGCTTATCGTCTAGCTAAATACCAAACTATCAGACTCAAGTCTGCAACATTAGTCTACAAGGATTTAAGCCAGCCGAGCGACGTCGGGGCTAAACTTAGTCCTACCGACTTGGAATCATGCATTTCTACGGAAAACCCTAGTCAAACCTAAACTAAGGACCAACATACTTCTGGTAACCAATATTCAAATATACAAGTAATCCATATATCAAAGAATGTCAATTAATAACAATGAAAATGCTCACATTTACCCGATAATTCTCAGAAAAAGGCCAAAAATATGATTTTTAACACCTATGCATGATCAAATAACTACCCAACCCAAATCCCAACTAATCAACATGCATTCACATGTTCTAGTTCAATCTAAGAAGAGAAACCATAGCCTACCTGAACGCACATCACGCGAGCTCCAAAAATCACTTCCCAGAGCTTTTACTTTCTGAAAGGCCTCAAAACGTTGATACACTATCAAAATTAGAGTCACAATGTTTTTACAGTCATTTAAACAATAAATCGTAGGAAATGGAGACGGGTCAATTTCGCGGTCAAAACAGAAAAAGTGAGATCCGCGTTGAGAAATCTAGAATTAACCCCAAATAAAAGTCCGAAACAACACTCGGAACTTTTGTACAAGAATGGAACACAACTCGGGACTCAAGACAGTCCCAACATGAACATGCAACCAAAAATCCAAATTCTACGCTAGAAATCAGCAATAATGGCAGCAACTATTTACAAGAATTTATCAAAAATGAAGGTCCAACAGCCAAAAAGAATCACACCACGACGATCCTCACGAAAACCCCCACAATATAGCTCTTGAATCACTAGATTCAGACCTAAAATGGCCAGGAAATCACCTTCTAAAAGTAACCCAAAAGTTGAGCTCGAAAATGAGCTATGACAGCAGTTAAAACACAAAATTTACCTCAAATTGGGTCCCTAAATCAGATTCCAAGCTCACCAATGCTTTTCCCTCGAAAAATCTCACAACATAGCCTTTTGAATCGCCCAATTTGAAGTTCTATAGCTCAAAATATCGAAATTTTAAAGTAAAAAACAAAGGCTGAAAATTGGTCTTTTATAAGGACGAAGCTGGTCATAATAAACCCAAAAATCTGGTCGTTAAAACCCCAAATTCTTGTCATTAAAGGGCTGCGCCAGATTTCAGCTTTGTCTAATTTCTTTGAAGTCTCCGACGGGTGCTCGGAATCCGTTCGGAACCTGATAAAGATAAACAGGATATGCTACCCTACCAAAGTTGACATTTTGGACTCAATGGCGTAGTAAAAATTTCCATCAGAGGTCATCTCGATAAAATGTGGGTCCCACTTCCATTGGCCATTTTAACTCAAAAACCACAAAAGGACTCGGAAAAATATCAAAAACCTCAGAACCCGAAAGAAGGGTCAAACTAGACCAAACTCGACATTCCGGAGCTAGCCGCGCTGACTGAATTCTTATGCGAGCGAATTTACTCACAATGTTGACTAAAGTCAAACTTAGCCTTTAACTTAAAGTTAAAACGCCTAATGACACCAACTCACACTGAAAACTTCGGGACTCATATCGACATTGCTACTAGCCTAGTATGACCCTTCCAAAACTGATGGAATCGTCAGAATTGGATTCTGATGTCATCTTCTTGAACTTTTGATCGAAAATGACCGTTCAAGGTTCATAAGCTCCAAAAGTACTAAATCTCACACAATAACCAAACGAACGACCAGGTGACCGATATGTAAGTCCGGGCAAGTCATAAATGACTTGGGATCGCTATAGGAACGCTCTAAACGATGCACAGAAGATAAAACACTAAAAATAACAAGAAGGGTCATTACAAGTTCCAAGTTAGAGTAAAGCTAAAGTTAAAGTCCTTCCCTTCAAAGAAATATACAGGAACTAAGTAAGTTGGTTATGACTAGTTTTCAAGTTAAGCAAAGAGTAAAGAGTTGAGTTAAATTCTCAAAAGTTATAAGGGAACTAAGTATTCCCTGAATGTTTATAAATGTATTAACATTTAAGTTAAGAATATAAATTGATATTTACAAACAACATTCGGTCTAGTTTTAACAAAAGAGTAATCTCTTTCTAAATAAAGCCAAAGAGGAAACTGATATTTCCAAGATAGCGTTTTGAGCATTTATCTCAAATCATAGAAGTAAGTATGTTTTAGAAAAACATAAGAGCTAATATAATGATATTTTTCAGAGTAGTATTGAGCACCATATGGGGGATAGATCACATAACTCCCAGCCCCCACAAACCATGTATCCACCATGGGTAGAAAAAGGTCATACTTTTTAGATGATTCCTTTAGTGGTTTTTAGCATAGACTAGTGGATCAATTAGGCAATTGAGGTTCTAAATTGATGGCAAGGTGTAGGAGGACCCTAGAAGCATGAGGCAACAGTTGTATCATTACTCTAGGTCTTAAGTGATGGTTGTCGGTTAGAGAAACTCCCACAGATGTTAAATGTATTTAGATATATACATTAGTTTAATTGTATTCTACATAATCTCTAAGTTATTGGTATCTTTGTATACATATAGAATTTGCATAATGTTTTTAACAACTTTTCTTTATATTGCACTTGTGCTTATATTATTTTATATCGAAATGAGTCAGTCAGGTTGAGTTGAGTTGGACCAGGTAAGTTTATCAGTTTCTTTTAAACTCTTTCTAGCCACTATTGTTTAGCATTTTAACTCACATACTTGTACATTCAATGTACTAATTCTAGTTTGTCTGCACCGTCTTATGATGCAGACACAAGGAACGAAGATCAGCATCCAGTGCTTCATTGATCTAGTTTGAGCACTCACAGTCAGTGGTGAGCCTTCTTGCATTTCGGAGGACTCTTTTATGGCCTTCTAGTCTTTTAAATTATAGAATGTCGTAGTTCTTGACCCAATATTCATCTTAGTATTATAGAGGCTTCATAGACATATATTTAGTAAGATAATCAATTTCGAGTCTCCCTTCATTTTGCATTTAAGATGTTCTATTTTGAGACGAAAGTGCCATTTTTGCCAAGACATTTTATTTTAAGTTATCTTATGAGAATTATTTTTACTTATTATTAATTTAAGTCTGCCGCTGAGTTAAGTAAGTCAGACAAGGGTTCACTCAAGGCTAGAAATTGTCATTGGGTGCAAGCCACGTCCAGGGTGTAGACTCCGGGCGTGAAAAACATAGTATCTGAGCACAAAGTTTAAGGGTCCTAGGGAGTATATGGAGTTGTGTCCGTACAGTGTAAGTTAACGGTGTGAAGCGCGCCACATCTATGAATAAGAGGCTGCAATATTTAGGAATTCCTTCAATTCTTTCATATTCATTTTTCGTGTGTTGGAGTTATCTATAGAAGTCTATCTTTAATTCGTGCTTACGCGTGTTTTAGTGATAATCATGCCTCCGTGAAGAGCAGCAAGAGGTCATCCATTCAAAAGGAATGTTGAGGAACCAGAGGTGCCTAATGGACCGAACATGCAACCTCAAGGAGAAGTCACCAATGCTAAGTTCCGCAAGTCTATCCGGATGTTAAGCCAAGCAGTGAATAACCAAGTTGGGCAACAGACAGGGGATCGACAAGAAAAGATTAAAACCTCGAGGATTCATGAATTCCTGGTAATGAATCCTCCTAGTTTCACTGGTTCGAGCAATACTGAGGATCCGGAGAAATTTGTTGAGGAGTTGAAGAAGGTTTTGAGGCGATGCATGTCATAGATGTTGAAAGGGTTGAGCTAGCTGCATATCAACTGAAAAATGTGTCTAGGACATGGTTTGATTAGTGGAAGGAGGGCAGAGATGAGAATGCACTACTTCCGAGTTGAGCTTGCTTTGAAGAAGCTTTCTTGGGCGTTTCTTTCCCCGAGAACTGAAAGAGGCAAAGGTACGACACTTTCTTACCCTGAAGCAAGACACCTTGAGTGTGAATGAATATGGGCTGAAGTTCACCTTGTTTTCCTGCTATGCTCGTGAAATGGTTAAGGACATGAGGAGCAAAATGAACTTGTTTATTGCCGGCTTAGGTCATGCTTAAGGCGAAGAGAGTAGAGTTGCAACATTGATAGGAGATATGGACATATCAAGGTTTATGGTCTATGTGCAACATGTTGAAGAGGAGAAGCTGAGGGACAAAGAAGAGTATAGGATAAGGAAATATAAGACCGGGAATGAATCCGAGCAGCACAAGAGCAATGCCAACTGATCATCATTCCAGCATAAACAGAAGGGACCTGCTCCACCATCGGCTAGTGCACCTGCACGTGAAAACAAGGGTGAGTACAACAATTAGAGTTTCATAGTTAAACCTAATTATTCTTAAGGAAGCGTGGCACAAGGGGTAGTAAGCCTCTTGCATGTGCCAAGTGTGGCAGAAACCATTAAAGTACTTATCGTGATGGATCCACTAGTTGTTTCAAGTGTGGTTAGAATAGTCATTTCATGGGAGAATGTACAAAGAATAGACAGGGAAATGGAAAAGGGGGAAACAGAGCCCAATCTTAATCAGTTGCTACACCAGACATGGCTGCACATAGAGGAGCCACTCTTCGTACTGGCGAAGGGACAAAGTACCTCTATGCAATCACTAGATGCCAAGAGCAAGATATTTATCCAGATTTTGTCACAGGTATGATCAAAGTCTATAATTTTGATATTTATTCTTTCCTAGACCCAGGAGCAAGTTTAGATTTTGTAACTCTTTATGTTGCAAATAATTTTGAGGTTCTTTCTGAGAAACTTTGTGAACCTTTTTGTGTTTCTACCCCGGTCGGAGAGTCTATTCTAGCGGAAAGACTCTATTATGATTGTCCTATTTCTATCCATCACAAGTAAATCATGGCTGACCTAGTGGAGTTAGACATGATAGATTTTGCAGTCATTCTAGGTATGGACTGGCTTCATGCTAGTTATGCGTTAATAGGTTGTAGTACTTGAGTTTTTAAGTTTCAGATTCCTAATGAGCAGTTACAGAGTGGTGTAGTAGTTCAGCAGTGCCCTAAGAGTCGTTTCATTTTGTACCTTAAGGAGAGAAGGTTAGTTTCAGAGGGGTGTATATATCACATAGTCCAACATAATGACTCAAGTGTTGAGTACCATCCCTTCAGTCAATTTCTATACTAAAAGAGTTTCTAGAAGTTTTTCTTAAAGGGCTACCCAAGGTCCCTCCAGAAAGAGAAATAGAGTTCTGTATAGACATCATTCCAGATACTTGTTCTATCTTTATTCCATCATATAGAATGGTTCCAGCGAGGTTAAAAAAGTTGAAAAACAATTGAAAGATCTGTTAGATAAGGGTTTATTTGACCAAGTGTATCACCTGGGGGTGCTCCGGTCTTGTTTGTGAGAAAGAAGGATGGTTCCCATAGTATGTGTATAGATTACCGCCAATTGAATAAGGTTACCATCAAGAATATTTATTCTCTCCCAAGGATAAATGATATTTTTTATCAACTTCAGGGTGCCACCTGTTTCTCAAAAATTGATCTCACGTTAGGCAACCATCAGTTGAGGGTAAGGGAATGTGATATTCCAAACATACTTTTAGAACCTGAAATGGGCATTATGAGTTTTTGGTCATGTCATTTGGTTTAACCAATGTGCCTGCAACATTTATGGATCTTATTTATACATTCTCAAACTTTAGTTTGATGTGTTTGTTATCGTCTTCATTGATGACATACTAATCTTTTCAAGAAATGAAGAAGACCATGCAAGTAATCTTAAAATAGTACTTAAGACTTTGAAAGAAAAGGAGTTCTATGCCTACTTCTCCAAGTGTGAGTTTTGGCTTAAGTCTGTGGAGTTCTTGAGCCATATAATTTACGGTGATGGTATTAGAGTTGATACCCAAAATATAATAGCAGTTAAGAGTTGGCCTAGACCCACGTGTCCAACTGATATTAGGAGTTTATTGGGTTTGGTTGGCTACTATAGAAGGTTTGTTGAGGTTTTTTCATCTATCTCTTGACCCTTGACAAAGTTGACTCAGAAGATAGTTAAATTTCAGTAGTTCAAAGCTTGTGAGTAAAGCTTTTAGGAATTGAAGAAGAGGTTGAGTTCTGCTCCAGACCTTACCAGAGGGTACTCAAGGTTTTGTGGTGTACTGTGATGCATCAAGAATTGGCTTGGGCTGTGTGTTACTACATAATGGCAAGGTTATAGCCTATTCCTTTTAGATAGTTGAAGATTCATGAGAAGAATTATGCAACCCACGACTTCGAGTTGGCTGGGGTGGTATTTGCCTTGAAGATATGACATCACTAGCTTTACGGAATTCATGTTGATATATTCACTGATCACAAGAGCCTACAATATGGGTTTGCCTAGAAAGGGCTAAATCTTAGACAGGTGAGGTGCTTAGAATTTCTCAACGATTATGACATGAGTATTTTTCACCACCCAGGTAAGGCTAATGTAGTTGTTGATTCTTTAAGTAGATTATCTACGGGGAGTACCACGCATGTTAAGGTAGAAAAAAGCGAGTTAGCCAAACATGTGCACAAACTTGCACGCTTGGGAGACAGACTTATGGATTCCATGGAAGGAGGAATATTGGTGACTAATGTGGATGAATCATCACTAATGTTTAATGTAAAAGAAAAGCATGACCAAGACCCTATTTTTCTTGATTTGAAGGCAAATGTTCATAAGCAAAGAATGTTGTCTTTTGAACAAGGGGGATTTGGTGTACTGAAGTACCAAGGTAGATTGTGTGCACCTAGGGTGGATGGTCTCCAATAGAGGATCATGGAGGAGGCTCATAGCTCTAGATAAACCATTCATCTAGGTTCGACTAAGATGTACCGCGACTTGAAAGAGTTATACTGTTGAGGAGGTATAAATAAGGACATTGCTGGGTTTGTTGTCAAGTGCCTTAATTGACAACAAGTGAAAGTAGAACACCAAAAGACTATAGGTTTGGATCAGAATATAAAACTTACAGAATAGAAGTGGGAGATGATTAAAATGCACTTCATCACAAGTTTACCAAGGTCTCGCAGGCAGCATGATTGGATTTGGGTAATTATCGATAGAATGACAAAATCAGCCTACTTCTTGACAGTAAAGACCACTTATTCGACAGAGGATTGTGCAAAGTTATACATCCAGGAGGTGGTAAGACTTCATGGGGTCCCAGTGTCAATCATTTATTATAGAGGTGCATAATTTACTTCTTAGTTCTGGAAGTCTTTCCAGAAAGGTTTGGGTTCAAAGGTAAACTTAAGCACTGTTTTTCATCCTCAGCCGGATGGGCAAGTAGAGCGTACTATCAAGACCTTGAAAGATATCTTAAGGGCTTCTGTGTTTGATTTTAAGGGAAATTGAGATTATCACCTACCTCTGGTTGAGTCCGTTCACAACAATAGCTACCATTCAAGCATCCAAATGACTCCATATGAAGCTATGTATGAGAGAAGATGCAGATCTCTTATTGAATGGTTTGAAGTTGTTCAAGAAGGGTTGATAAGACCAGAACTATTTCACCAAGACATGAAGAAGGTAAAGGTGATTCAATAGAGATTAAAAATGAATTTGAGTCATCAAAAGTCTTAAACAAATGTTAGGAGGAAGCCGTTGGAGTTTGAAGTGTATGATTGGATATATATTAAAGTTTAGCCCATGAAGGGTTTTATGAGGTTTGGTAAGAAGGGGAAACTTAGTCCTCGACATATTTAACCTTATAGAATATCCAAGAGAATCCGCAAAGTAGCTTATGAGTTCGAGCTGCCAGAAGAGTTAGTAGCGATTCATCCTGTATTTGAAATCTCCATGTAGAAGTGTGTATGGGTGATCCCTCATTGATTATATCAACTGAAAATGTTGTTTTGGGTTTAGATCTGATCCGTATGGAAGGTATTGATGATCATAGGGGTTTGGGGATGGACATATGGAGGTTTAGGCGATTTGGAACCAGAAAATGAGTTAAAAAATTTGTCAGACGCACCTAGTCAAGGCTAGGCGCGTCGCATTTGCAGTGCGCCAAAAGAAGGCCTCAGTAAACTGTGACCTGGCACTGCGCATCATCAGTGTGCCCGAATCGGCGTTTTTCTCCTAGTTTTTATAGTTTAACCTTTTTAAGTCCTTCTAAAGTAGATTAAAACCTCCCGCTGATTCTAATTAATTCAAATGATTTCTTAATACCTAAAAATCACTAAATAACGCATATCATAACCTTGAATCCATAATCCAATTCAAGAAAATTTGAGATCAAAGTCAAAGGAGTAAAGAGTTAATTCTAGTAGATAAGAATCAATTTAAAGTAAAGTTTCTTTAAGTTTTCAAGAGTCTTTATTCAACATTTTAACTTCGTCTAAGGCTCAAGTTTAAAGTTAGAGTAAAGAGTAAAAGTTGAAGGCTTTTCCATCAAAGAAATATACGGGAACTAAGTATTCCCTAGAAGTTAGTTAAGACTTAAGTATTCAAGGTAAGCAAAGAGTAAAGAGTTGAGTTCAATTCTCAAAATTTGTAAGGGAACTAAGTATTCCTGAAAGTTTATATTTCACATTTTAGTTAAGAATGGAATTGAGAATTCCGAAGAGCTTTCAGTCTCATTTTTAGAAAAGAGTAACCGCTTTCTAAATAAAGCAAGAGAGGAAACTGAGATTTCCAAGAAAGCCTTTTGAGCTAAGTTTTGAGCACTAATCTCAAATCACAGATGTAAGTATGTTCTAAAAAACACATAAGAGCAAATATAATGATATTCTTTGGGAGTAATATTGAGAACCGATATGGGGGAGAGTTTAGATAACTCCCAGCCCACATAAACTATAGCTACGATGGGTAGAAAATGATCTTACTTTTTAGATGACTTCTTCAGTGCTTTTTAGCATAGACTAGTTGATCCATTAGGCAATTCAGGTTATATATTGATGGCAAGGCGTAGGAAAACCCAGGAAGTATGAGGCAAAATGATGTATCATCACTCTAGCGCTTAAGTTATGATTGTCGAAAAGAGAAACTCCCACAAAAGTTGAATGTATTTATATATATACAGAACTTTAATTGTATTTTACATCAAAGTTATTGGTATCCTTGTATATATGAAGAATTTTCAGCATGTTTTCAAACAAGTTTTCTTTATATTTCACTTGTGCTTAAATTGTTTTATATTGAAATGAGTCAGTTATGTTGAGTGGAGTTGAGCTATGTAAATTTTTTAGTTTCTTTCAGACTCTTTCTAACCTATGTTGTTTAGCATTCCAACTCGCATACCCGTACGTTCAATGTACTGTTGCAAGTTGACATGCATCGTCTTATGATGCAGACTCAGGTAACCAAGGTTAGCATCCAATGCCTCGTTCATCCAGTTTGAGCACTCAGATTCGATGGTGAGCCTCCTTGCATTCTGGAGGACACTTTTATTGATTTCTAGTATTTTCATTAATAGAATATTGCGGGGCTTATCCAAACCTTCATCTTAGTATTACAAGGCTTCATAGATAGATAGTCAGTCAGATAGTTAGTTTCAAGTCTCCCTTTGTTTTGCATTTCAGATGTTCTATTTTGATACTAAAGTGCCATTTTGGCTAAGACATTTTTAATTGTATGTTATCTTCTAAGAATGATTCTTACTTAATATTGTGTTAAGTCTTCCGCTGAGTTATGTAAGTCAGGCAAAGGGTTCGCTCAAGGCTAGCATTGGTCATTGGATGTCCGTCACGTCCAGGGAATAGGCTCGGGGCATGACATACACTATGTTTGTTGGGGTTGTTGTTCCTACAATGCATGTTCAAGGTACATTGTTTCGTACACATGATTTGCTTGAGGTCTTCTCTAGTCCTTTTTATTTATGCATATTCTATGAAAAAAATTTCTTAGAACATTTATTTGGTTGTATAATTTGGTGCCATCAAGACTCAAAAAAATTAAATAAGGTTGGAAATTTATTCTCTTTTCAAGATACATTTAAAGGGAATGAGATATATTTTTAGTGCGAGTGACATGAAAATCATTCCAGGTGAATGCTCCAATAAAACTAAGCCTAGACCTTGTCGAGATTATTGTTTGATGTAGGATCTTCATTACTAGTGCTCTTAAAAATACTGTTAATATGGTAAAAGAATAAGAGCCTTTGTCGATTATATTATCTAACTTTAGTGGTTTTCTTTCTTGCTAATAGCATTATATGTTTTTGAATTTTATTTATTTGGTCTGTCAAAGGCCAAGAGTTCATTCAGTTTAGCAGCAACTCAAATATGCAACTGGTTTGATGGAAAAAGCAATTGAGAAAATATTTGGATGCTATGAATTATGGTCATGAGACTAGCTAAGTCCTTTTTTGGGGACACTTGGAAGATATTTTGGTACATTTAGTATAATTTTTACTAGGATCACAAAATTTAAAAAACTTTTTAATTTTCCTTAAACCAGGAATCTAGTCAAACTATTAACTTTTGGTACTTAATTGTACTATCTTTTTTTTTACTGAAATATATTTTATTGTGTCGGGGAATTTTCGTTGCTTTTTTTTCTAAAGAAAGGCCATGAGAAGGTAGTTGAGATGGGAGAGACAGTACTATAAATAGACTTGATTGAAAATCCTTCTCCACTGTGTCTCTTCTTCTTCTTTGTCGTCGTCGAGATGGTTAATGGAATCAAGAAAATCGCTTTTTTAAAATTTGATTCCATCAAATAGTATTTTAAAAGTGTGATTTTCTTGATTCCATTAACCATCTTGATGGTGAAGATGAAGAAGAAACACAGTGGAGAAGGATATTCCAATCAAGTCTATTTATAGTACTCGCTCTCCCGTCTCAACTTCCTTCTCATGGCCTTCCTTTTAAAAAAATCAGTTAAAATGCCCCGCACAATAAAATGTATTTGAGTAAAATATTGTAAAATTAAGTACCAAAAGTTAATAGATTTTCTAGATTCCTCGTTTAAGAAAAATTATGAAAATTTTTAAATTTCTTGATCCTAGTTAAAGTTATGTTAACTGTACAAATATATCTTCTAAGTGTCCCGAAAAAAGGACTTAGAAAGGATCTTCCTACATACACTTGTCTCAGTACCGAAATTCGTAGCATCCAAATATTTCCTCAGTTGCTTTTTCCATCAAACCAAATTTGCAGATTTGAGTTACTTCCAAACTTAAAGAACTTTTGGCCTTTGACGGACCCAATAAATAAAATAAATAAAAGATATAAAATTATTAGAAAAGAGAGAAGCAATAGACAACTTTCTTATCAAACTTGTTGCGGAGGTTGTCTTACACGAACACATAACCAAAAATTAAAAAGTGGCTTACGGTAGGAATCATATTTTTATGTTTCTCAAATGGTGAGATGCATCTCTATCTTGTGGTGATGTGGACTACACTTTTCGTGAATTCTAACCAAAACCGTGCTGGTACATTTATACTATGCAGCATACTTCCGCATATCTCTGCCAAATGCCTATTTTTTCATTCAATGACTTCATCTTGATTTGTTGTATTTGGGAAAGTTAACTGTCTTCTTATAATCTTCTGTTTAAGATAGTCATTGAACTCTCATGGCGTGTATTCTCCCCCATTGGCCGTACAGAGACATTTGATTTTTCTTCCAGTATCATTCTCCACATACATTGGAATTATTTAAGCTTCTCAAATACTTCATTATATCTCTTTTAAGAAGTAAATCCATACGTACCTTCAGAAGTCATCAATGAGTGTTACCATGTAACGTAACCGATGATGGAGGACTGCTTCACTGTTCCCAGCACGTATGAGTGTACTAGCTTGAATGTCTCCTTTTTTTGATACTTTGATTCTCCATAGGGAAGTTGATGTGATTTTGCATATTTACAACAAACACATATAATGTCTCATATAATCTCAAGCTAGGGAAGACCTTTTAATTTTTACTGTTGCATAATAATTTTAGTTTGTTGTTGCTCACGTTCCTGAGACGTGCATGCCAGATATCACCGGTTTCATTGCATTGTGTTTTCTCAATACAAGTTGTCGTCACTGACACGACGTAGTTTGATTCTAATCTTCTCCCTTCCATGATTGGTGTACATGTAAATTTTTATTTTCAACATACTTTTACGTCATTTAGCCCAAACAAGACATAGTTACTATAATTTGATAGTTACGATACAGATAATAAGTTCTTTTTCATACGTGGAACATGGTATACATTTTTAAGTTCCATTTGTCTTGAGCTTTGAGGAGGCACAAAGACCTTTTTTCCAATATGAGTTATTGGAATTTTTAAATTATTTGTAGTCGCCAGAACTCGACGGCCTTTATGTTCACTCATGTTAATGCGATATTTCGCATCACCAATCATGTGATTGGAACATCCTGAATTAACAATCAAATCACGTTCATAATCGATCAATTTCACACTTAGAGTTGCCAGCGCTAGATCCTCTTTTTTTGTTAGAGTGACCAATGTAAAGCTCCTCTTGTTGATTGGTTTCTTTAGAGGTCTCGAAATCCCCAAATTCTTCTTCTTATTTCTTTTTTTGAGTAGAAGTAGCTACATTACCTTCAGCTTTCTTGTACCAGCAATCTATGGCGTAACGTCCTTTCTTTCCACAATTGTATCACTTCTCCATTTGCCAGTTGTTAAAGCCTTGTGCCTGCTAATTTTTTCGTTGACTTCTTTGATGTTGATTTTTCTGGTACCCTCTTTGCTGTGATATTTTCTCCTTTTCTCTTTTTCGACAGGCTTTTCTTTTGGTGAAAATAACCTTATCTTCTTCTTCTTTTATAGGGAGACTTCGTAATGGATTTTCCAAAACTTCTTCATTTGCCAATAAATTTTCCAACTTAGCTAAATTGGTTATTATAAAGATTTTACATTTGAGAGGTATTGGTTGATTCTTATATTCCGTTGAGAGATCGACAAAAGCTAATTTTTAGGCCTTTGTAATCTCACATCATTCTTCTTTGTAAGAATCGTTGCCAAGGTGTCCCAAGCTTTTTTGAGTGTCTTGGCATTCTTAAGTTGTTGTAAGAAATCATCCTCAATTATTATAGTAAGAACAAACATAGCCTTTCGAGCTTTGACCTTCAACATTTTTGCTACTTCAACATTTGCTTGTGGTGTGGTTTCACAACCAAATTTTTAACCGTGACTGGTGATATGGACAAGAGTCCTAAAGCAAGCCATAACATGAAATCTACGGAATATCGGAAATAGTTCCTTCTTTTTTTATGCCTATCCTGAAACTACCTGTATAAAAAATTAATAACTCAGCCAACCGATCTCATCAGTAATCCACCATATTCATCAATAAAGTCTTTCAGGAGTAAAAATACTAATTCCAACTCCAAAACATAAGTCTCGTTCTAGAAAAAAGTTTACAATACTAAAGAATACTCATAACTTCTAATAAAAGGATGACTATACAACGACTCTAAGAATTCCAAGAAATGTTAATAACAACTAATGAGCTTATCGTCCACGCGAAGAAGAGCAGGTCTAGCAAAGAATTATCAACTCGTAAGCTCTAGTTAAAGAAACCCTTACCCATGTCACTTGCATTATCTGAAAAATAAAGCGAGGAGTGAGGCACTAGCTCAGTTAATAATAAAACCTAAATACAACTGTCTTAATGAGGGACAAGTCATAAAACATGCTAGTATGATAGTCAAATTGCTAAAATCGATGCTTTATTCAAAAACGGTAATAATATTCAATCTTCTTTGCCTCATGTGAGCAAATCAATGTAAACACTTAGTAGTAAACTTAGAAAAACACTTTCATATCAAATCATAGTTGTAAACTCAAAAAAACACTTGCATATCCAATCTTGGTAGTAAACTTAGAAAAAACACGTTCATATCAAATCTTAGTAGTAGTAAACTCAGAAAGTCATTTCCATATAAAATAGTTATTGTTGGGAGGTTTCCAAGGATGAATCATGTAATCAATGTGGCCTTCTCTTTAAGAAGTAACAAATAATAGTAAACTCCTCACAAAGGAGTTAAATATCCATATAAGTAGATCCTACTCAAGGGATATCAGTAACTGTATATTATTTCTACCTTCCGACTAGCAAGGGCTTTATCAGAAATAAGTAACTCCAAGGTGCACCAAGTCTAACGAACCCACCATTATTTACCGGACTTATCAAGGTCTACTCCCATTTATACTTTTCTTGTTATCAATATAAGAATCTAGAGATCAAACATACCATTTAAATCTTATTCAAATCATATTATTTAAAAGTTTAACAGTCACATGTTAAAATACTAGTTCTCAATTAAGTGTAAAACCTTTTCAATAACAGTAATGATATCTTGTAAGAATGATATCATCTAAAATAATCTTTTTAGTGTCATATCAGGTAACATACTTGTCCTGTATGCAAGCTCAAATTATTTCAGTAAACCGTTCACTTTATAAACCATGTATATATCAAGAAAGTTATAAAACACAACTTATGGTAAGTTTACTACTCACAATACTCGTGTTGAAATGACAAACTATCCACCTCAAGAAATCTGTAAGTCTTCCTCAATCAATCTTTAATCACATCAGAATAATTTCATATTACTTCCTTCGTTTAGGAAAATTGAAACTAAATTCAGAACACCTAATCCTCCAGGTTTCATTCTAGACTCTCAATCTTTCATTTTATACAAAATTGGTGCTTCTAATCCCACAAAATAGTCTCATTAATGATTACTTACTTCACCCGATAATAAACATAACTAACTTCACTGTCGTCCAACAAATCTTATTGGGTTTATGCCAAACTACTAAATGTAGTCTAAATCTTTAATGCAGTCACTCAAATCATAAGATTTTAACAGGTTCATCTATTTCTTCTAAACCCACGTTTCACAAGTTCTCAATCCCTAAATATATAGCCATAAAAATGCCAATCCAATATTTAAACCAAAGTTTAGATACTTACCTTCTGCTTCCGCTTCCCTCATCAATTTAAATCCAAGCTTTACCAATTTTCCTTCTTCGCTCCGTCGCTGCAATGAAGCAGTAGCTTCGCGTAAAGGAGAAGTATCAAAGGTTCAGCTGTTAGCTGAAGCCCTTTTCTGTATCTACATTTAGGCTAAGGCACACTCCCTTTTTCTTTTAAAAAAACTATTTGGTCTCCTTTCCCCTTTCTTAATCTTAATTTATTTATTTGGCTAATGACTAATATGTCCTTGTTTAAATATGGGATATCACATTCTCCCCACATTAAGAAATTTTGTCTCCAAATTAGATGATTGTATACCCGTAGACTGAAATAAGAGATGATACTGGACTCGCATAAAATTTTCCAACTTCTAAGTAGCTTCTTCAATGGTATGATTCTCTATAGGAATATCACATATATAATTTTTCTTGACCTTAACTTTATTACTTGTTTGTCAACAATAGCCACATATTTCTTTTCATATGTTAAGTTCTCATAAATTTGTGTAGTTGGTGCTTCAAGTACTGAGAGGAGTCTAAGCTACATTTAATTCGCTAACATAGAATATTGGATAAGTAAAATACATCGCAAGGGAAGTACTCTCACTTGGTCCAGAAATCATATATGACCTTACATATCTCGAGCTCAAGTTACCTTTGTCGCTTCACGGCTTATATTGAGGGACTCTTATGAAGGTTTGATCTCCAACTGTGTTCTCTAAATACCTTTCCTTTTATATGTAAAAGACATTAATCTTTTGAACTATGTGCAACTTTTATATGATTAACTAGACGTTGTCCATAGTTTCTTGTACAAAGTCTGTCCCAACGCATTAGCCTCTCGAATTTACAACTACCCCCACTGTCAAAAAAGTGAGCATCCAACATCCTCCAAGATTTGTATAGTACATTCAAAATGTCTATTCGTTTTTGTGGATGAAATGAACTACTAAGATCTATTCATGTACTCAAATTTTCTTATAAAGCTTCTCAAAAGTGTGAAGTAAACAGTGGTACACAGCAAAAAATGATGGACACTGAGTCGTATGGAGTCAAACATTTTTTTTCATGAAAATTTCTGTAGATGCTCGTCTATTTTATCAAGCTCTGAACAATAAGAAGTGTGCTGATTTTGTAAATACCAATTAAGGGTCATAACCTATAAGGATTCATGGTAGCGCGGTCATAAAATAATAGAAACTCCTTTCAGTTTCCATTCTGGAATCTTAAACGATAGTAGAAGTCATTTTTGTTGCTTATACTCGTCTTTAACATGTTCACAAGTCAGCCACTAGAAATGAAGTTAGAAATATCATTCTTTAGAAGTTTCCACAAGTACACTTACTTGAGGTGTCTTAGTAGATCCAGGATCTACAATGTATTAAGAGTTATAGCTTCTTGAAGAATAACCTCTCTCACATCATCTATGTTCGATTATCATAACCATTATCAACATCACCCATTTAGTCCAAAAGTGACATAACTTTCAATACTCATATCCATGTCTTCACTCACTATAACCTTATTTCCATATTAACACAATTCTAATCCTTTTATTTGGTGATCTTGAAATGCTCTACCAATAAACACTTGGCCTGGACATAAACTAACCACATCCCTAAGTTTCTCATACTAATTTGATATCCTTACCCTCGAGTGTGTACACATCTTAGGTCAAAATTCTATTCACAAGAGCTATATGTCAACTAGCTCATGGATTTGCTTCTCAAAGCACTGTCTTAACATTGCCCTTTTCTGGATGACACCGAATAGAAAAAAACATTTTCAATTATCATGTAGTTTCTTCTGGTGGGTAAGTTGAAGCATTTAATCTTTCTGCTCAACATAAATACCGAGCTCTTGTAGTTTGGATGAATCTTGTTGGTGTATTGTATAAATATCACATATAAAATCTCTAAAACAAGTATTATGGAGACTATCTTGAATTTATGAGTTTCATTGTTTTTCACATTCTCATATAGTATACTAAAAACATAAGCAATTAGATGACCACTTTATATGCGAACATATCTTAATTTCACCTTCAAAGCATCACTAAGCACAAAGAATACTCCAGAATTTAAAGTAGCACAAACACTGGTATGGTGGTCTGTCCATAGGTCTTGAGCTTCCGTAAGATCTACTCAAATTATTTTATCCACAAGAACTTTGAATTATTTTCATTTTGTGCTAACTTGGTCAGTTGTTCTATCCTTCTAAAGACATTCCCCAACAAACATTTGTAGAAGACGATCAAGCTCAATAAAGGTGACATATTGTAGATTTTAAACCAATGTATTGAGACAATCTTTATGTTAATTCTGGCCATGACCGTACACCCATGTAAGTTAATTAACCCTTGACACATATCTTTCAAGTAATGTCTTTATAGCAACATGAGCATATGTCAGTCAAAAATATATCACATTAAACTTTTTAATGCCCAATCTAGTTTTTTGAAAGCAATCTTAAAATATTTTCGCCTATTCTGAACTTATAAGAACCAACCAAAAGATCAATATTGAGAATTATATGGCTCCGTGAAATAAATTAAATAGGTCATTTATATGAGGCAATCACTACTTATTGCCTTAGTAATCAATGATATTTCCAAGTACCTTAGTTTTTTTTCTCTCACAAGGTATTTGTGTACAATTAAGTCCTATAAATCACTTTTCAGTAGGTCCACCAACTATTTCTTCGCTCACTTTACTACATTGGTATCATATGATATGGATGTATCAAAATGGGCTAGGTGTATGGTGCCAAATCATTACCAAAGATCTAATTCTTGTATGGGAGGCAATCGAAACAAATAGAAAACACATCGTTTAACTCTCTCACTAATGACACTTTTCCATCTCGGTGTATGTTCTATTCAATGTCTTACGACATACCATTTCTTTTACCGTAGATAGGAAGCGTATGAATATTTCTTCACTAGCCACCAAGCCACAACAATAAAAGATAAAACATTTCCGACTCTTGTAAATCTCATTCTCTTCTTCATTCTTTCTTTTGAAAGAAATAGATTCATTGATTCTCGATTAAACTATTTTCTCATGACACTGGAGGGTATTCTGAGAGGAATATAATTTATTCAATCACAATGAGATATCAACTTAACCATATAAATATGATCTGGTTGGCTATGTAATCCTTTCTCTCAATTCTATCTTGATCAGCATTGTATACATGTCGAACGAAAGAAAAATTGCCCCACCGGAGAAGAAACCAATAAAAGTATTTCCCAATGTCATGAGCATTCACAATTTCCAACTCTTTACTACAATTCCCATAAACGGATTTCTTGGTTTCGGTTTTCTTAAATGAATGCTTGATTGTCCAGTCGTCCTGTTACATGTTTCCAACCTTTTTAATAAAGTTAATTATCTCAAAGTAGGTTAACGTCTTCATATGTAGTCTTGTTTTAGGAATTAACAAACCTTCCAACAAACCTTTAAAACATAAATACTTAGTTAGGTAATAAGTAGGGATTATATTTAGACAATTCGAAAATCTAGAGTCATATTAGTTGAATGCTTTATTTGTAACAAATTTCTTAAAATCATTAACAAGTTACACATTTTCGTTTGTCAAGAAAGAAACCATCCATAAATAACTTAGCAAATCGCGTCAAGTCGATGATGTTCCACTATTGGCATTTCAAATAGTACCATATAATGCCATGTATTTTGTCATGTTCACAATCTGAACGTTGTCTAATCCACAGTACTCTATTGGAATGTGCTAGAGGTCGTAGAGATTTAACTAGTTCACCCAAGAATCTTTATTAAAAAAATCTAAAGATCTTTGAGTTGTTAGAATCTATGAACATTGGAGGTTTCATCTTTAGAAACATCTAAGCATAATTGTTTTTTAAAGTCTTAATCTTAGTATCTTCTTGAAGATGTCTTGCGACCTATTCGCTGCTTGACTCAATTCATTATGTCCATCAATATCTCTAAGGAATTATAGGAACATATGTGTATTAACAGGAAAATTCTCATGTCACTAAAGTGACCAAGTAGTTCTCTTTCCAGAATATAAATATATTACATTGCACATTTGTGCACACAAATCTCTCAAGTCGCAAAAACGACCTCTTTCTTGGATGTTTCAACTACTTCAATAAGCTCCCCTTTCTTTGAAGAGACATATGTTTACACGGTGAAACCTCTAGGCTACTATTTTTATGGGGTGACTAAGTTCAATACATGCTATGGAAAGATAAACAATGCTAGATTCATCTAGTAGACTCTATAAGTCACACACATAAAGAAGAATGTGAAAGAAAGACAGGCACATCCTATCACGTCTTCGCAAAATCACGATTAGAGAAATAGCCAGCAACATTACCATAATTGATTATATAAAATATTGTCGCAAGGTCATATATTTCTCCGTTCAATAAATATGGAGAAATTAAGGGTAGAGAAGCCTCCTGAAATTAACAACTTTTTTGTGCGTGCAGAAAAGTCATTAAAGTCCTTCAGAAGAAAAAGAAGCGGTTAAGAATACGAGCAACAACACATCATTCAAATCTCCAACAAAGCAAGAGTTGAATTGAACATAAGATGTTCAAAACAGGAACAAGTGAAAGCATCACTCTCAACATGTACAAGAATCTACAAAGATATAAAATTACTTTTTTTCAGCATCTAGAAAGTTTGAAGACTATTTACAAATCACGCCGATATCAGACATGGAATGTGAACCACCTAGAGGGACATCATCTTTACAACGCAGAGATTCATTCATTTAGTATTATTATAAAAGGAGTTAATACCATCTACAAAAAGGTAATCATATTCAAAAGTCGAGAGGGACATTGCATATTCAAACAGCCAAAAGTGTTAGGGCATCTTTCATCGTCGAGAGGGCCATCTTATATGTGAATTCCAAAAGCTTTATTGCATCTTTAAACCGCTGAGAGGGCCGTTACATATTCAAACGTTGAGAGGGCCATCATATATGCAACCGCCGAGCATGTACAAACACTGAGAAGACTATAATTTTCAAACACCAAGAGGGCCATCCTATACGCAAATGCCAAGAAGGCCATTGCATCTTCAAATGCCAAAAGGGCCATCATATATGAAAATGTAAAAAGATCACTGCATCTTTAAACGCCAATAGGTCCATCATATGTGCAACCACAAAGAGGGACATTTTATCTTCAAATGTCGAGAGGGTCATTCTTTCTTCAAATGTCAAGAGAGCCATCATTTAGGAACACCGAGAGGGCCATCATCTTCAAATGCCAAGAGGGTCATCATATATTCAATATGCCATGAGGGAAATTGCATATTCCATTACCGAGAAGTCCATCATCTACATGCTAACAGGTCCATCATCTTTAAATGCCAAGAGGGCCATCATATACACAAATTCCTAGAGGTCCACCATTGCATCTTCAAATGCCAAGAGGGTCATTTCATTTTTAAACACCGAGAGGACCATCATTTCTAACGCTGAGAGGGCCATTGAATCTTCAAACACCTGAGAGGTCCATCATCTACAAACTCAGAGAGGGTCATCATCTTATAGTGACAAGAAGTCCATTACATATTTAAACACCAAAAGAATCATTACATATTTAAACAGCCAAGAGGACCATCATGCATTCAAAATACTAAGAGGAACATAACATCTTCCAATTCCAAGAGGGCCATTGAATATTCAAACCATTGAGAGGTTCATCCATATTATATTATCAAAGGTTATAATATCAATGTTGAATGGATCAATATCATATTGCCTATAGACCATTTTCATATAACAAATTAAGCTTAAACAACATTAACCTACCATTGGAGCAACATCATCCTGCCAATGGATAATCAATGTAGCAACATCATATGGAAAATCAAGCCTCGAAAACATCAACCTACCTTTGGAACAATATTATCATGCCAATGGATCATCAATGTAGCAACATTATCTTAACAATCAAGCATCGTCATCCTATCAATGAATTTTC
Organism: Solanum pennellii; assembly: GCF_001406875.1. NCBI lineage: Eukaryota > Viridiplantae > Streptophyta > Magnoliopsida > Solanales > Solanaceae > Solanum > Solanum pennellii. The sequence continues at coordinate 62,698,453 of NC_028645.1, read as the reverse complement.
ATCATCAACAATATTACATTATCAAAAAAGTTTTCATTGTGTTGCTTAATATCAATTCATCATCTACTGCGTCAAAATCGATTGAGGCTGACGTCTGAACATTTAAAAAATTAAAATTAAAAAATGTAGTGAATATGGTAAAACATAGCATTTTTTTACCTAAATTATAGTTTCTACTAACAAGTTTGTTTTAGTCTTTGCCAAGAGCATCCAAAAGGATGAATTCTACCAAACCACAAGTGCAGACAACATAAAAAAGGATGCAACACAACGTGGAATTTTTTCTTCGTAGCAAAATAGGGCATAGTGTGAAGAAGAATATCAAACTCTTAGGACATGAGCTGAGGCGAAACTTCCACCAAATCAAAGCACACCGCTAATCAAAAGGCATTCGGGTTTTCGTTTAGGTTCATCTGTTTCAATTTTGCATCTGGAGAACTTATGAATCTTACTAGAGAAAAATATTTAATCAGAGTAACAGTGCACCAAGAGCATTGGAAATGATATCGATGTAAGTTCTGAATTATGGGTGTAAAATGCACCACATTCATGGCTAAGAGGTTGAAATCCTTTTTTTCATAGTCGCTTTATTTGTCACTCCTCTAGAACAAGGGTTTATCTTGCATACTAGATTTCCTTTTCAACTAATTGAGTTGAACTACAAACAACTTGATTTATAAGGTCAAAGGATATATAAGCGGGCTCAACATTGAAAACTCGGTCGTATTCTGACATTCTCTCTCAAATATTATGTTTGAGAATTATGGTCTCTTTGTCTGTTCCAGGTGTGAGAGATCTTTTTGCATTGTGGATTCAATCAATGGATGAATTTGTCCTGCCGACTATACAAGATCCTTGTTCTTATGGAATCCAAAAACTAAAAAGCACAAGAAATAGTCTCATTCTATACGGAGATTGCGAGTAATACCAATTTCATCTATGGTTTTGGATATGATGAGTTATGTGATCATTAGAAGGTGGTATGTATTTTTCGAATTTACAAACATGGAAGTTATGCTATAGTTGAGATCAAAATATATTGTTTATATAGTGATACTTGGAGAATTACAGATGATTTAGGGGATAGGATGCGCTCCAATTGGGAAGATTCATTGGACTACTTCTTGTGGTCTTAGGGAGCATAGAGGCCGAGGGACGTGGAGCATCATTTCTATGAATATGGTTGATGAGAAATGGGGAAAGATAAAGCTCCTTGCTTTGGAAAAGAAAATTTATGTTTTATGATTGGAGTGTTGGAAAATAACCTTACTGTACTTAGTATGAATGTCCTCCCCATTCACATAAATATATGGGTTATCGAGGAGTATGTGGTAAAAGTGTCTTGGACGAAAATATATACCATCAAGTGTCTCAGTGATCTTATCAGGAATTTTCTTTACCCATCATTTTACATATCAAATAAAGGTGAGACTTTTCTTTTTTACGGAGCACCTGGAGTGAGACGAAATCATTAGGATACACCATATATTATAAAAAAGATATGTGATGATCTGTTTAGATTCAGAGGTTACTAACTTTGGTGTCGATTTTGTTAAGAATTCATCACCAACTTAATTATTTACATAACATAAATCAATAAAAATCTATAATATTTCGGACTTATAGAGAATTGAAGGAAGATATCTTAAATGAGTATTCTAGAATAATAGTCTAGAAATGTTTTAGAAAGAGTAGTTCTAGAAAAACATAGCAAGGAATATTCTGGAATATACTAGTGTGTATAGAAGTGATTCATTTGATATGTAACCAAGCAAGAAAGAAAGCAAGTAAAAAAGCAAGCAAGTAAGAAAGCAAGAGAACATATAAGTGTGTGCTCAAGTAAAGAGTATTGCTGACAGTGGAAGATCTAGGATTTTAATATTGTGGGTGCTAAATCAATCACAACATATAAGTGCACAAAGTTAACACTTGTCATAAAAAAATACAATAATGTTTACATATGATAGAGAAAAAAATTAATAAAAAGTACTTTGGATTAAAAAAGGGAAAAGTTTGATGATATTCTTTTCTATAAAAAAAAAGTTGTTTATAGGAAAATTGAGAAAAAGACAGTTTGTGAATGGAAAAAAAACACTCTACATAGGGAGGAAAATAAATAAAATAATTGAAAAGAGAAGATTTGGATTATAAATAAAAGATAATGTCTCTAGGGGGAATGGATCTGTAGTGTACAACTGAGAAACAACATTGAGCACCCACCTATAACCATCAGACCAACAAAACCATTTGTTTAAATGGGTGCTCAACTTTATGTTTTAGATAATTCTTCATAATTTCTAGATAAATATATTTAGTTCGATACAAAATTAATGGGTGCTTGAGCTCCCGATAAGTACCATGTGGATCCGTCCCTGGTTTCTGAAGCAAGCAACAACTATGATCAAAATTGTAAGAATGAAGTGGGTCCTTACATTGATATAACAAAATTCAAGTTGTGAGAAATCGATTATGCCCGTCGTCTCCCAAAAGAACAATATTCAACAAGTGGTACCAGAGTCTGGTGGAGAAGAGCGAGGTAGTAACTCAAAGAAGATTTTACAAGCTATTGTTAGAGGTTACAAGTTGCGAGACACTTTTAATGGAGGATTTCACAAGCACTCTCAATAGTGTTGAGGAGCTCAACGGAAACAACTACGGATCATGGAGCATGAGAATGCAATATTATTGTCTCGGCCAGAAATTATGGGATATTATCAATCAATTGAACACCACACCACGAATAGATGTTGAAGCAAAAAAATTGTGGAAGTTCCAAATTTGAAAGGCCATGTTTGTTCATACTGTAACAATTGAGGATAGTTCTTTCAACGAATTATAAATGCTAAGACAACCAAACAAGCTTGGGACATCTTGGCACAGATTTTTAAAATAAAGATTGAAGCGACATTAAAAAGGCTTGAAAATGAGCTTTTGTCACGGAATATGACAATCAGCCAATGCCTCTCAAAGGTAAGATCTTTGTATGATGAAATATTAAAACTAGATCCTGAAATGCTAGTAAGATCTTTGTATGATAAAATATTAAAACTAGATCCTGAAAAGTTGTCACTGAGACAAGAATGATAAGAATCATTGTTCATGGTCTAAGGACGCAGTACAAAAGCATAATTACAGCCACAATGGGTGGGACACAAAATCAATTTATTTGAGTTAGAAAATATGTTGCCAAATGAAGAAGATTTGGAGAAACCATTGTCAAGTCACTATAAAAGACGAAGATAAGTCACTCTTGACCAAAAGAAAAGCCTATCAATAAAGAGAAGCAGAGAAAAACTCATGGCCAGGGGGAGACAAAAAATAAAAATCAAAGAAGTAAACGACAAAACAAGCAGGCAAGAGCCTTAACAACCGAAAAATGTTGAAGTTCTTCAATTATGGAAAAAAGGACACTGTGCCAGAGATTGTAGGTACAAGAAAGATGAAGGTAATGTAGCTACTTCTACTTAAAACAAGAAATATGAAGAATAAGTTTGGGATTTAGAGATCTCTTATGAAGTTGAAGAAACTATTCAACAAGAGGAGCTTGTCACCGGTCACTCTAAAAAATGGATCTTGAACTTGTAACTGTAAGTGAGAAATTGGTCGATTATGAACATGATTGGATTGTTGATTAAGGATGTTCCAATCACATGACTGGTGATGAGAAAAAGCTGATTAGCATTAGTGAATATAAAGGCGGTCGAGTTATGGTGACTACAAATTATTTCAAAAATCCCAATAGCTAATAATGGAAAGACGATGTTTGTGCCTCATCATAGACAAGTGGAACTCCAAAATGTCTACCATGTTCCAGGTATGACGCAGAACTTATTATTTGTATCACAACTGACAAATTTTTGTAACTATGTCTTGTTTGAGACAAATAACAATGACGGAAATATATATCAAAACTTAAAAGTTACAAGTATACAATCATGGAATAGATAAGATTAGAATCAATCTATGTCATACTAGCAGAGCCACCTTATGTTTAGAAAACGCGGAGTAGTGAAATATCTGATATATGGAATGCACGTGTCGGGCACGTGAGCTACACCAAACTAAAGATTATGATTCAACAGTAAAAATTAAAAGGTCTTCCCCAACTTGATGTTAGAGGAGACATTATATGTGTTGGATGTCAATATGAGAAAGCACATCAAGTTCACTACGAAAAACAAAGTATCAAGCGAAGGAGCAATTAAATCTAGGACACTCAAACATGTTTGGTCTAGTGAAGCAAGTAATACATCAGCAGTTACCATTACATGTTAACATTAATCGATGTCTTCTCAAGGAACATAAGGATTTACTTCGTAAAAGAGAAATATGAAGTATTTGAGAATTTTAAAGAGTTCCAATATATTGTGGAGAATGATATTGGAATAAAAATCAAATGTCTCCATACAAACAATGAGGGAGAATACACGTCACGAGAGTTCAATAACAATTATAAAGAGAAAATGATAAGATGATAGTTAACTTGGACAAATACGACACAAAAAAATTGAGTGGATGAAATAAAAAATAGGCATTTGGTAGAGATATGCAAAAGTATGTCTTATATTATGAATGTTCAGCAAGGTTTTGGACGGAATGCATGAAGGTTGTTGTCCACATAACAAACAGGTTGTCGCAGGAAAGATTGAGACTTATCTCACCATTTGATAAACTTAAAAAGATGATTCCACAATTTTGGGTGGAAGCGTTAAAGAGGAATAATTGTAGAGAGAAGAGAGTAGTGGAAGACTGATATTTTATTTATGAAGGCAAATGCCTCTTATATACACATACATAATGACCTTTCATCTTTGCTAAAAGACGATTGGCCTTTACTATTTACACAGTTACTTGACCTTTACTATTTACATAGTAACTTGACTCTTACTATTTACGATTGGGACCTACTGACACTATTTACTTTACGACTTTTTACAAAAAAAACAAAATAAACTTTGGCCAAATGGCCGACATACTATTTTCTATGGCCTTTACATTTTTATATATGGCCGACAATGATTATGACTAATTTGTACACATATCTTTATGTCTTATCTTCTTCTCCTTAGTTTACTCCAGTTGTACTCCCGGGACATAGTTATCTTCGCCATTGCATTTTGAACATAGATGGTCTGGATACTTTTGTCCGATCAGTTTGCAATATCTGGTCATCAAATCTTGAGAAATGAAATTTTTCCTGATAGCCCTTGTTGTAGGTATTTGTTCTGGTTTCAGTAGACTTAATATCCATTGTCGTACTTCTTCCATATCTGCTACTCTTATATCTTTACAATTGGAGTATATCATTGTTTGATCTCTGTTGTAATAACTCCAAATTGCATTTTCATTTAGGTAATTGTTTGATAACTCATTTAATATAGTAGCTATCCCAATAGTTCTTTTGTTTGCATAAAAATTTGGGATATCCACCTTCTGTATCTCTTCTTGTATATCTATTTTTTCTGGTATTATCATATCTCTGGTTAAACCTATCTTAATAACTTGTATTGTAG
>NC_028645.1:62657257-62684975 GCF_001406875.1 Solanum pennellii | reverse complement strand
TCCTAGATTTGAAAATATTATTTTTATTATCATTCCGTCTTGATTTTCATATGTTTTTTCGTCTACTGCAAATTCTTCTTTATTCATTATAATTTATGTATTATATTATGTTGTAACTCATATTCAAGACAATCTAATTCTAATTTTAACATAGATATATCTTTTCTTTGTACTAGTATCGATTTATTACATACATCTGCTAATATGTTTTCTTCTAATCTTCTTTTTCTATGTTGTAATTCTTGTTCTTTTTCAGTTATTTTTTCCATTATTTTTTCTATTAATTGTTGTTTATAAATTTCTTTGTTCATACTGTTTTTTCAAATAGCGAACATATTTGTATTCTGTTTTCGAAATTTTATCTATTAGATGGTCTTTTTCATTATTACTTGCTTTAGTTAGTTGTAATAATTTATATTCCATATATAAAGGTGCAAGTGTTGTTACCCTAACACAAATTGAACATATGTGTTGCATCTTTGTTTGATATGACGAACAACGAAAATGATGGAAGTGTTGTTACCCTAACACAAATTGAACATATGTGTCAAGAAATGTAGTATTTGACGAAGCGTCATCTTAGTGGTCCGAGGAAATATCCTTGCCTGACGTAATAGATCTTGAGTCAAAGTTGTAAGATAAGCTGAATAAAGTAGAACAAGAGAACAAGAAGAATCCAACCAGGAAGTATCTCCACAAAAGGAAAAGAAAATCTTATGGAAACTTGAGCTTGTGGAACACCAAATGAGTTGCAAGAAGAAGTGGAAGAAGAGTTACAATCCCAATGTACAAATTCTACACGACTGAAGCTACCAAACATCAAGTACATATACCCAGCATTAACATAGGTTGTTAACATCAAAGAGTCTACTATCTTTGAAAAAGCTTCAAAGAGTAGGCATCAAAATGATCTGACGAAGGTGGAGATCCTCAAAGGGTATAGACGTCATGGTGCTTGTAAAGTTTAAGGAATCGCTCACAATGTGCAAAGAAAAAATTAAGTTTGTGTTGAGTGGGTGTTTTAAGAATTAATCACAAACTTAATAATTCTCTTAAGATAAATCAAGAAAAATCAATAATATTCCACAATTGTAGAGAATTGGAGAAAGATCTCTAGAATGAGTATTCTAGAGAGAGAAGTCTAGAAATATTCTACAAAGAATAGTTATAGAAAATGATATCTAGGAATATTGCAGAATATAGTAGTATGTATCTCTCTAGATTGTTCCATCACCTCCTATAAATATAGGTGGTTCATTTGATATGTGACCTAGCAAGAAACAAAGCAAGAGAGCTAACTAGTTTGTTCTCAAGTAAATAGTGTTGCTGAAGCAAGCAAAATATGTGATCAAGATTGTAAGATAAAAGCGGGTCCTTACTTTGATATAGTAAAATTCAAGTTATGAGAAACATTGTTCCCATTGTATTCCAAAAAAAATATTCAACACATTTTTCGAATGAAATCTACATTGAAAGCCTTTTGCGTCCTCTCTCACAAAATAAACAAGAATTAAGCAACAATGAAGGCTGCAGATGCTGACAAAAATTACATTTGTGTAACTTATGCTTTGGAAGTTCCAACTTTATACATATCTTGCAGGTGCAATTTAATTATTCTTCTACTGTCAAATATAGAAAAATATATTGCATGTTTAAGTTTCTTTTGGATACAGCCTCTACCTTCACAAAAGTAGGGGTAAAGTCAACATACATGCTTCTCTCCCTATACCCCAGTTGTGAGAATACACTATGTTTGTTGGTGTTGTTCCTACATTGCATGTTCAAGGTACATTTTGATACATCATCTGCTTGAGATCTTCTCTAGTCTTTATTCTTTTTACATATTCTATGAAACATTTTTTCTTAGAGCATTTATTCGGTTGTAGAATTGGTGCGTTCAAAACTCAAAAAACTAAATAAAGTTGGGAATTGATTCTATTTCCAAGATGCATTTTAAGGGAATGAGACATATCTTTAGTGAGAGTGACATGAAAATCATGCCAAGTGAATGCTCCAATAAAACTATGCATAGCCCTTGCCGGGATTGTTGTTTGATATAGGATCTTCATTATTAGTGTTGTTTAAAATACCGTTAATATAGTAAAAGAATAATCGTCTTTGACTAGGATAGTATATAACTTCAGTGATTTTCTTCATTGCTAATAACATTATATGTTTTCTTAATTTTATTTATTTTGTATGTAAAAGGCCAACAGTTCTTTCAGTTTAGCAGTAGCTCAAATCTGCAACTGGTTTGATGGAAAAAACAATTGAGGAATCATTTGGATTCTATGAATTTATGGTCATAATACTAGTGTATGTAGGAAGATCTTTTCTAAGTCCTTTTTTGAAGAAACTTGGAAGATATTTTGTACATTAAATATAATCACAAAAATTTTATAATCTTTTTAATTGTTCTTAAACCAGGAATCTAGTCAAACTCTAACTTTTAGTGCTTATTAATACTATCTTTTTTTTCTTCTAAAATCTATTTTAATCGGCAGGGGGATTTTCTTTGATTTTTTTTTCTAAGGAAAGGCCATGAGAAGGTAGTGAAGATGGGAGAGCGACTACTATAAATACACTTGATCAAAAATCCTTCTTTGTTGTGTTTTTTCTTCTTCTTTGTCGTCAAGATGGTTAATGGAATGAAGCAAATTTTTAATATTGTTGCAAAAAAGATGAGGGAAATGTGTTATCGAATAGAGAAGATGTTTGGAGAATTGTATAACACCCCCGAAGTGCTATGACCTAGAGTACAACCTCATGTAGTGAATACTGATAATTCTAGACCTAACTTAATGTAATAAACTTGATTAGGAAGTATTAAAGCTTTAACGTTAAGAAACGACCACGACGTTCGAAGACTAGTGAAAGTGAAATACTGTGCCTTTAGGTTTTATACGGGGTTTGGATAGTTGTATGAAGGTAAAACTTTGTGAAAATGCTTAGGGTTACATTAGTGTTTGTTTAGGGTCAAAACATTCGGGTAGGACTCCCCAAGGGCCAACCTAGGGGTCCTTGAGTAGGACCCAACCATTGACCCTAAAAGCTATCAAGAAACAGCTAGGAACCATGAGGGGTAAACGACGGAAAATCGATGGACTCATGCCCCATCGATGAAGGTCATGAGTCCATACTTAGACTCCTCACCCTTGCACCCGAAAATGCCTCTGTCCCATACCACGTTGACAGGGACGGTCCGTGGTCTTGTTGATGGGGAGTCGACGAGGTGTCGTCGATTAACCCCAATTCCACTGCCTCCATACGACTTAAGTGGTGGTGGTTGGGTAATTACTTGCTTAATTGATTAATGCTTAGGGGAAGTTATAATTAGTTATTTCCCAAAATCTAAATAGCTCCCACTTCTCTCTAGTTTCTCTAACTACTCCAAAGACCCCCATTGAAGATGAAGACCATGATTTCTCTAGGGCTTCAATACCTAGAATTTCTTTCACACACCTCAAAGGATTTACAAGGTATGGAAGCTATTCACTCTTAGGACTCTTTTTTCCCCAAGAGGTTTTTCAAAACATGATTTCAATGTTCTTCAAAAGCCTATTTTTGATTCAATTTCGTGGGTCTTCTTTCAAGTGGGATTAATTTTGTATTGATTTGATTAATATTGTTGGATTACAATTTTTTAGGAGTGGTTTGATGTTTTACCTTAGGATTTGACCTAATTTCCCTAAAAGACCCATGAATATCCCTTTTCTCCTAACCCTAGCGTATGAGTTAGGTTTATTGATGATTAGGGATAATGTAGTTGAATGTTCTCTTGTATAAATTACTATTATATGATAATTATGTTTGAAATTTTTGATAAATATTGTGGAATTGGGGGTGAAGTCTTGAAGGAGTTTCTTGGAGGCTATTGGTAAGACTTAATGTTGGTATATTCTTGAAAATATTTTTCAATGAAGTATGAATGATGAAGTTATGGATGTATGATTATTATATGAACATAATAGATGTGACATTATCATATGTGTATTGTTATGAGGGATTGGAGTTGATTTGTCATGTGCATCTTATTACTATGTTATGATATAATGTTTTCACATGAAGTTGGGTTGGTGATGAAAGGGCTTTCTTATCCTAGAACCTATGAGCTACAGGCATGATTATATGAGGCTATAAAGTCCTAAGACCTATACTATGACTTAACGATAAGAAAGACCTAAAGAAAATTCAAAAAGGGAATTTAGCTTAGCACCGAGTGAACTTGACAATAAGAGGTGTCCCTTCCCAAAAGGGAAGTTAGGTTCACCAAATGTCTCATGAGGTGGAAATTACAATGTGAATTAACATAAAGATAGTTTCTAGTAACAATATCCTAGTTCCTTAAGTATGTGCCCCAAGGAAACCTACTAGTGGATCAAGCTAGATGCTACAATAAAGTATATGTCCTACCTTGGCAAGTAGGATGCCCTATTTTTGGTGTGAGGGAATGACACCGGATTCTATATTTATCTCACATGGTGTATCGTTGGTTATGGCAAATGTAACCGAAAGTAAAATGAATGAACAAAAATAAAGAAGAAGAACACTACCTAGGATTACGTAAGAGGTGCAACTTTCTGTAGGTGAGGGTATGGGACTACACCTATACATTGCACAAGTGGGACTTCAGGTGAGTCCTAGGAGGGATTCTATGTACTTATGTTGTGAATGAAATGCATAATGTCGGTTCAATATAATGTTGATCTTATGTGATGTTAGTTTCACTTGATATACATAATATTTCTCTAAATTCTTATGTATGATGTTGTCTATACTTGTTATGATGTTATATGAGGTAAAAACATTGCTTATGGTCTCTTTACTAGTTAAGTTGGTTTATGTTGGGTTATAAGGATTTTCATACACATTGCACTAGTTGACTTGGTTTTGAATATGCGTAATGTCTTGGTATGGTTTGATGAAAAGAAGTCTAAAACATGAAATGTTGATATGGATTTGTTGTAATGTTACTCTTTAACATGAATATGAATATGTCTTAATGATGTTGTGATAATAGACTTGTATATGTTTTTGGAATGTGCATGAAAGCTTTTAAACAAAATTTTCCTTCGTGCATGTTTTCAAATGATTTACTTGCATATGTTTCCATACTTAGTACATGTGGTTTATAATAACCCATATATCTTCTATTTCTACATATATGTAGGTTCGGACCATTGAGGTGCTTCAAGGAAATTCTCAATGAAGCTTGGATTGTTCCAAAGTTTGTAAGTCCTCAAATTCCAGGACGAAACGTATGAATCCATGTTTTCTACTTTGCTATTAAAGACATTGTTCTATCTTTCTTAATTCTTAAAATACATTGTATTCTCTTATAGGACATATTCGAATAATGTAACAGCTAAGTCCCAACTCTTGTATTCGTATGCTTAGATGGTTATGTGAGACGATATTAGACTTTATTTTGATATATGTGAATAAAGTTGAACTTCAAAGAAAAGTTATAAATTTTTCCGTTTTTTTTATTTTACCTATGATATGCAATTATGTATGCGATGGGCTTTTCTAAGACCTCATGGAGGACAATGACGCCGGTTACATCTAGGTGTTCCCTCCGGTGGTGACAAACTTGGTATCAAAGCATGAGGTTTAATAATCATTGGAATGATGTCTCACAAAACGACGTCTATGTAGATTCTTGTTCATAATTGTGAAGTGTGCCACACTTAAGAACGAGAGGCTATGTGATGCTTAGGAAATTCTAACTTCTTTGGTATTATTAAGTTGTGCGTCAATATTCTTTACTGTGTGCATCCTTTTATCCCAATCATTTCTTGTGTTTATTGGATATCACTACTAGAATCAAAGCCATAAGAATGGTTGAAGAGGAGATTGCTAATGTGGGAATTCCTCCCCAAGATATCCAATCTCCTCTAGAAGAACAAGCTCTTCTAGGTGACCAAGCTCCGGCCATGTCAAATGGACAGATAAGGGCAACTTTCCTAAGCTTATCTCAATCCATGACTACTCAAGCAAAAGCCGTAACTACTCAAGCTAAAGCTATGACGACTCAAGAAAATCGGGAAGTTGAACCCCGTGTGAACCAAAATGCTAGTACCATGGCTTCTCTTTAGGGAATTCATTAGGATGAACCCTCCAATGATCTTTGAGTCTAAGGTGAATGAAGATACACAACACTTTCTAGATAACGTTTACATATGTTAAGGGGGTGACTTCACATGAGAAGGCCGAGCTTGACACTCATCAACTCAAGGATGTGGCTAAACTTGGTACACTCAATCGAAGGACAATAAGGCTTTGAGAGAGGGTCCTATTAGTTGGGAAGTCTTTAGGAGGGAATTTCTTGATAGGTTCTTCCTAATGGAGAAAAGAGAGGCAAAAGTGGAAGAGTTCAGTCATGAAGGAATGGGTGTCCAAGAATACTCTTTGAAATTAATAAGTTGTCTTAATATGCCTCTTCTTTGATGTCTAATACTAGAGATGAAATGAACCATTTTTTGATAGGTATGTCCGATAATCTTGTCGAAGAGTATCGTGAGGTAATACTTTATGACAACATGGACATGACTCGTTTGATAGTGCATGCTCAACAAGTTGGGGAGAGTAGGGTTTAGAGGAAGATTAGGGATGGTAAAAGGGAAAGGCCCTATGATGGAGGTACTCCTAAGGGTAAGTTTGAAATTCAAGACAAACCCAAGTTTAAGAAAATATTCTGTAACCAAGTTCTTTCTAATTTCCCCTAGGCTAGTAAGGATAGGGTGTCTAACCCTAGGTCCCAAGGGGGAAGAGGTGTTGGTTCATTAAGTGACATCCCCACTATGTACCTCCAATGTGGTAAGAAACATGTGGGTAAATGTTTGAAGGGAATGTATAGTTGTTTTTATTGTGGAAACAAGGGTCATAAGGATAAATCTTGTAGAATGGCAAGGGTTCAAGGAAAGGAGAGCAATCAAGCACAAGAGAGCGGTCCAAATTCTGATGATCCTAAGAATAACCACATCTATGCTCTCCGATCTAGGGGTGATCAAAAGGTTTTCCTGATGTTGTTACCGGTATGTTGTGAGTATTTTCAATTAATGTTTATGCATTGATAGATCCCGGTTCCACTTTATCTTTTGTTACTCCTTTAGTGGCTATGAAGTTTGATGTGCTACCCGATTTCTTAGTTGAACCTTTTTCGATTTCTACCCCGGTGGGTGACATCTTTGTTGCTAAAATATACTTCGGGAGCTATCCCATATTATTGTACAATAAAGTAACATTGGTTGATTTGGTAGAACTCTATATGTTGGATATTGATGTCATATTGGCGATGGATTGGTTACATTCGTGCTTTGCTTCAACTGATTGTAGAACAAAGGTAGTTAAATTCAAATTTCCTAATGAACCCGTTTTAAAATGAAAGAAGGGAAACTCAATCTCTAGAGGTCAAATCTTTTCATGTCTAAAAGCTTGTAAGATGATTTATAATGGATGTTTCTATCATATTTTGAGGGTCAAGGGCCTTGGGTCCGAGGCCCCTCCTCTAGAGTCGATCTTCGTATTGAAGGATTTTCCAGAAGTCTTCCTTGATGATTTACCCGTAATTCCTCCCGAACAGGAAATAAATTTCGGTATATATTTGATGCCAGATACTCAACCCATACCAAATCCTCCTTACCGGATGGCTCCAGACGAGTTGAAAGAATTAAAGGCTCAACTTAAAGATTTGCTAGATAAGGGTTCATAAAACCAAATATATCTCCATGGGGGAGCTCCGGTGTTACTATTGAAAAACAATGATGGGTAAGAATGTCTACTGATTGCCGACAATTAAATAAGGTCACTATAAAGAAGAAGTATCCTCTCCCTAGAATTGATGATTTGTTTGACCATCTCCAAGGGGAGAGTTACTTTTCAAAAATTTATTTGAGGTTTGAGTATCATAAACATAGAGTTAGAGGAGTTGGCATTCCTAAAATAAATTTCCGAACTAGGTATGATCACTTTGAGTTCCTAGTTATGCCTTTTGGCCTAACTGATGCCTCGACTGCTTTCATGGACCTTATTATAGGGTATTCCAGAATTATCTTGATTTATTTGGCATTGTCTTCATTTATGATGATAGCTTGGTATATTCTAAGAGTGAGGATGAACACATGGGTCACTTGAGGGTAGTATTGCAAGTCCGCAAGGAACATCAACTCTTTGCTAAATTTAATACATGCAAATTTTTGCTAAGGTCGGTGGTTTTTCTTGGTCACATTGTTTCAAGTAAGGGCATAGAGGTCGATCCGAAGAAAATGGAGGTGTTACAAATTGGCCAATACCTTTTACTCCAACCGATATTCGAATTTTCTTGGGTTTAGTCGGGTATTACAGGATATTTATTGATGGATTTTCATTTATCGCTTCTCCATTAACTACATTAACCCAAAAGAAAGTAAAGTTTGAATGGACGGACGCTTGTGAGAGAGGCTTCCAAAAGTTTTAAAATAACCTTACCTCCTCTCTGGTGCTGACGTTATTGAAGGGACCAAAGGGTTTATAGTGTATTATAATGCTTCTTGGGTAGGTTTGGGTGGTGTCCTTAAGCAATATGGTAAGGTGATAGCATATGCCTCTATACAACTTATGGTTCATGAGAAGAATTATCCAACTCATGATCTTGAACTAGCGTCCGTAGTGTTTGCTTTGAAAATATGGAGACATTATATATATGGGGTGGAGATAGATGTGTTCACCGACCACAAGAATCGTTAATATGTTTTCACTCAAAAGAGTTAAATCTCCGCAACTAAGGTGGTTAGAACTTTTAAAAGACTATGACATGAGTGTCCTTTACCATCCCAAGAAAGCCGATTTGGTTGCGGACTCTTTAAGTCGACTGTCAATGGGTAGTTTGGCCCATGTTCTCGATGTTAAGAAAGATTTTGTGAAAGAGGTGCATAGATTGGCCCGGTTGGGTGTTCGGTTAGAAGGTTCTCCAAAAGGAGGATCCATGGTTCATCATAATTCTGAATCATGTTTAGTGGTTAAGGTGAAATCTAAGAAAAACCTTGATCCTCTATTGATGAAATTGAAGGAATCGGTTCTAATTAAGTTCAATGAATCATTCTCCCAAGGTCGGATAGGTTACTTAGGTACCCATGTAGGTTGTGTCTGTCGGATGTGGATGACCTAAGAAGACAAATTTTGGAAGAGGCTCATGGTTCCCGATATTCCATTCATCCGGGATACACAAAAATATATCGTGAGCTACAAGAGGACTATAGTTGGAATAGGTTGAAAAAGGATATAGCGGAATTTGTGTCCAAGTGTCCTAATTGTCAACAAGTCTTGGACAAAAAACAAAGACCGGGGGTTAACTCAAGATATAGTTAAACCTACTTGAAAGTGGGAAGATGTAAATATGGATTTTGGTGTGGGTTTGCCTCGTACGCGAAGGCAAAATGATTCGATTTGGGTTATTATTGATAGGTTGAAAAAATCAGCCCATTTAGTTTGTGTCAAGACCATTACTTGGCAAAAGAATATGCTAAGTTGTATTTCAAAGAAATTGTGAGAATGCATGGGGTTCCTTTGTCCATTATTTCGGATAGAGGTGCCTAATTCACTTCTTACTTTTGGAGGTCCTTCCAAATGGGGTTGGATACTAAAGTGAAACTTAGTACTGCTTTTCACCCTCAAACGGATGGTCAAGTGGATTGCACCATCGAAACCCTAGAAGGCATGTTGAAAGTGTGTGTCATCAACTTCAAGGGAAATCGATGATGACCTACCTTTGATAGATTGCTCCTACAACAATAGCTTCCATACAATTATTTCTATGGAACCATTTGAAGCACTCTTTAGTAGGAGATGTTGTTCTCCGATTGGGTAGTTTTAGGTTTGTGATTTTTCACTTCTTGGTCTCGAGATAATCTATAAGGCAACGGAAAAAGTTCGAATGATAAGAGATAGGTTGAAAACATCCTATAGTCAGCAAATATCTTATGCCGACAATAGAAGGGGGGACCTTGAGTTTGAAATAGTTGTTTGGGTCTACTTGAAGATTTCACATTTCACCTATGAAAAGGGTGATGAGGTTTAGTAAAAAGGGAAAGCTTAGTCCCCGATATGTGTGCATTTATGAACTAATGAAGTGGATCGGGAAAGTCGATTATGAGTAGCATTCACCAAATGAATTAGCCCCGGTTCACCCGGTATTTCATCTACTATGCTCAAGAAATGTATAAGTGACCCGGTGTCTATTCCCCGATAGAAGGGTTAGAGGTGAATGAGAACCTTTATTATGAAGAGGTTCCGCTTGAGATCTTAGATTGTCAAGTCAAGAAATTGCGGAATAAAGAGGTGGCCTCCATAAAAATCCTATGGAGAAACCATTTATTTAAGGGTGCTACAGGGGAGGCTGAGGCCGACATGAAGTCCTATTATCCTCATGTTTGCCTCTTACTTCTAGCCAAGGTTGAGGTTAGTACTTTCTCTTGAAACAAAATAATGAATAATGTCGAACTTAGTTTGTTTTTCTAGTATGTGCATATCTTTGAAAAGGTTCATGCTTAAATTGAGTTTTCATGAAATATGCTCTCATGGTTAACTTGCACTTATATATAATGTGTTAAATATGTCTTCATGAGGGTTGTAGTGAGAATGCTTGATGTTGTTTGAGAAAGAAAAATTGCATTTCAACTCTTTGATATCTATTTTGAGGTCATATTAAAATGGAGAAGGTAATTCCTCCTTATGTGATATGAAATTCCAAGATTTTATGTGTGATGAATAGTGAATTGAGTTCCTATGTTTTAATGCTATGTTTATGTGTTTAAAGTAGTTGAGAGTTCCTACTATTAGAGGTGACTCGTTATGATTTTTTTGTTATAGTTGGGATGCTAGTATTGAGTCTCTTTCTTTCCCTATAAGAAGGTTAAGGTGTCATTCGGGGATGAATGTACCTTAGGAGGGGGGGATGTTGTAACACGTTGGAAGTTCTATGACCTAGGATAGAGCATCATGTAGTGAATAATGCCAACTATATACCTAAACTAATGTAATTCACTTGAGTAGGAAGTACTAAAGCCTAAACGTCAAGGAACAACCACGACGTCCAGAGACTAGTGAAAGCGAACTAGTGTGCGATTGGGTTTTATATGGGGTTTTAACATTCGAATGAAGGTCAAACTTTGTAAAAATGATTAGGTTATACCTTAGTGTGTCTTTAGGGTCAAAATTCCCAGTACAACTCCCCAAGGACCACCCTACGGGTACATAAGAACAACCCAACCATTGACCCTAAAAGTTGTAAAGAAATAACTTTGAACAATGAGGGGGAAATGACGGGCCGTCGATGGACTCACGCCCCATTGATGGTGGTTGTGAGTCCATACTTAGAATCCTCCCCATTGGTCCCCACAATGAAGCCTCTGTCCCAAACCACATTGACCAAGACAGTCCATCGTTGGTTTACAAGGCGTCGATGGGGTTTCGCTTATTAACCAAAACTTTACTTCCTCCACAAGGCTTAATTGGAGGTGATTGGATAATTAAACAATTAATTAATTAATTTATGCTTAGGGATGGTTATAATTAGTTATTTTAGGGTTATTTAAGTATCCTAAGTCATTAAACTAGCCTAACACCCCACAAATCCCAAAACCTAAATAACTTCCACTTCTCTCTAGTTTCTCTCACTACTCCAAAGACCCCCATTGAAGAAGAAGACCAAGCTTTTTCTAGGGCTTCAAGATCAATACTTTCTTTCACAAATCTCAAAAGATTAACAACGCATTGAAGCTATTCACTGTTAGGACTCCCTTATCCAAGATGTTCTTCAAAACTTGATTTCAATGTTCTTCAAAAGCCTAGTTTTGATTAATTTCGCGGGTCTTTTTTTGAATTTGATTAATTATGTATTGATTTGATTAATAGTGTTTGATTATGATTTTTTGGGATTGGACTGATGATTTACCTTTGGGTTTGACCTAAGTTCCCTAAAAGACCCACGAATGTCCCTTTTCTCCTAACCTCACTTGTGAATTAGGTTGATTCATTACTAGGGGTGATTTAATTGAATGTGTTCTTAAAAAATTAATAATATATGATGATAATTGTTGAATTGTTGGATGAATATTGTGGAATTGGGGGTGAAGTCTTGAAGGATTTTCTTGGAGTCCATTGGTAAGACTTTCAAGGTTATGAACACTTTATTATATTAATGTTTGTGTATTATTGATAATGTTGTTCAATTGAAGTATGAATGATGAAGTTATAGATGTATGATTATGCTATGAACATGATGGATGTGAGATGATGATAGGTGTATTGTTACGAGGGATTGGAGGTGATGGCTCACGTGCTTATTATTACTATGTTATGATATATATAGGTAAAATGTTCTCTCATAATATTGGGTTGGTTATGAAAGGACTTTCTTATCCTAGAACCTATGAGCTTTGGACATGATTATATGAGGGGATAAATTCTTAAAACCTATACTATGAATTAATGTTAAGGAAGACTTAAAGACACATCAAAAGGGGAATTTAGGTAGCACCGAGCGAACTTTACAATGAGAGGTGTCCCTTCCTAAAAAGGAAGGTAGGTTCAACAAATGTCTAATGAGGTGGAAACTATAATGCGAATTAGCATAAAGATAGTTTCTAGTAACAATCTCCTAGTTCATTAACTATGTGTCCCATAGTAAACCTAGCGAGTGGATCCACCTAGATGCTACGATAATGTATATGTCCTACCTATGAAAGTAGGATGCCGTCCTTTCAGTGTGAGGGGATTACACCGGATTCCATCTTTAGCTCACATGGTCTACTGTCGGTTATGGCGAATGCTCCTGAAAGAAAAATGGATGAATGAAATTAAGAAGGTGAACACTAACTAGGATTACTTAAGAGGTGCTACTTAGTGTAGGTGAAGTAATGAGACTTTACCTATACATTGCACAAGTGGGCCTTGAGGGGTGTCCTAGGAGGGGTTTTATGTACTTATGTTATGAATGAAAATCATAATGTTGGTTCTACATAATGTTGATCTTACGTGATGTTGGTTTAGCTTGATATACATTATATTTCTCTAAATTGCTATGTATGATGTTGACTATACGTGTTATGTTGTTATATGAGGTAAAGGTATTGCTTATGGTCTCTTTACTAGTTTATTTGGTTTATGTGGGGCTATGGGGCTTCACATACACATTGCACAAGTTGACTTGGATTGGGATTATGAATAGGGTCTTGGTATGCTTTGATGAAATAAGCTCTTAAACATGAAATGTTGATATGACTTTGTTCTGATGTTGCTCTTGAACATGAATATGAATGTGTCTTAATGATGTTCTGATTATGGACTTGCATATATTCTTGGGATGTGCATGAAATCTTTTAAAGTTAACTTGGCATTCTTATAAACAAAATGTCCATTTGTGCACGTTTTCAAATGATTAACTTGCATATGTTTCCATACTTAGTACATATGGTTTATACTAACCCATATCTCTTCTATTTCTATATATATGTAGCTTCGAGCCATTGAGGTTCTTAAAAGCCATTCTCAAAGAAGCTTGAATTTTCTCAAGTTGTTGAGTCGTCATTTCTGAGGACGAAGCCTCTGAATCTAGCTTTATAACTTTTCTATTAAAAACATTGTTATATCTTTCTTATTTCTAGAACTATGTTGTATTCTCTTATAGACATGTTGTAATGATGTAAGGGATAAGTCCCGATCTTGTATTTGTATGTTCAGATGGTTATGTTAGACAATATTAGATTCTATTTTTATATATGTGAATGACGTTGAACTTCAAAGAAAAATTTAAAATTTTTCTGCTTTTTGATTTACCTATGATATGCAATGATGTATGCTAAGGGCTTGTCTAAGACCTCATGGAGGATGAAGACGACGGTTACGTATAGGGAGTACTCTCTAGTCATAAAAAATTGAATGCTAGGCTTGAAAATTTTGATCATTAAATTTTGAAGTTGAAATTAAGCATTGAATATTCTAGGGATCAAGAGAAAGGCTAAAAAATGATCATAACTGTTATGATTCCTTCATCTGAAGGACATGAAAACTCATTGATTCTTCAGATACAATTTGTTTTACTTCTCTAGAGTTAATTTCCCAAAATAAAATTTTTATGATGATTTTAAATCTTTATTATATTGTTGCTGATTTCTGTAAGAATGAAGAAGTTAAACGGCATAGAGAACCCATAACCGCTACTTATGGTCGCAAACACAACAAAAGAAAGGACAATGTTTCACTGATTCAAGATGATGGTGTATATGTTCCGATTGTAGATCCTGTCCCTACAGAGGAATAAATGATAGACATGATTGAAGTTGGCGATGTTAGCGTTCCGACTGTAGATCTTATTTCTATAAATAATTTTCTACCCTTTTCGACTTACGTGACACTATCTTCTAGTCCATAGGAACATTAACATCACCATCTTCATACATATAATAAGTTCTTTTTCATATATGGATCATGGTAGACTTTTGAAGATCACTTGTCTTGAGCTGTGAGGAG
The DNA here is from genome assembly GCF_001406875.1 of Solanum pennellii. Taxonomy (NCBI): domain Eukaryota; kingdom Viridiplantae; phylum Streptophyta; class Magnoliopsida; order Solanales; family Solanaceae; genus Solanum; species Solanum pennellii. The sequence continues at coordinate 62,670,467 of NC_028645.1, read as the reverse complement.
GCATAAGTACCGTTTTGCCAATATGAGTTATTAGTATTTTTGAATTATTTGCAGTCACCAGAACTCGACCCCCTTTATGTTCACTCATGGTAATGATATATTTGTCATCACCAATCATGTGATTGGAACATCTTCAATTAACGATCAAATCACGTTCATAATCGACCAATTTCACACTTACAGTTTCAAGTGCAAGATCCTCTTCTTTATTTTGATTGACCAGTGTCAAGCTCCTCTTGTTGATTAGTTTCTTTAGAGGTCTCAAAATCCCGAAATTCTTCTTCATTTTTCTTTTTTTGAGTAGAAGTAGATACATTACCTTCAGCTTTCTTGTACTAGAAGTCTCTTGCATAACGTTCTTTCTTTCCACAATTGTATCACTTCTCCCTTTGCCATTTGTTAAATACTTTTGCCTGCTAAATTTATCTTTGACTTCTTTGATTTTTTTTCATTTGGTATCCCCTTTGTTGTGAGATTTTCTTTGCTTCTCTTTTTTAATTGTCTTTTCTTTTGGTGAAAATCACCTTATCTTCGTCTCTTATAGTGACACTTTGTAATGGAATCTCCAAATTTTCTTCATTTGCCAATAGAATTTCCAACTAAGATAAATTGGTTCTAATAAAGATTTTACCTTTGAGAGGTATTGTTGATTCTAATATTCCGTTGAGAAATTGACAAAAGCTAATTTTCAGGCCTTTGTAATCTCACATCATTCTTCTCTATAAGAATCGATTCCAAGGTGTCCCAAACTTTTTTGGGTGCCTTGGCATTCTTAAGTTGTTGTAAGAACTCATCCCCTATTGTTATAGTAAGAAAAAACATGTCCTTTCAAGCTTTGACCTTCCACATTTTTTGCTACTTCAACATCTGTTTGTTGTGTGGTGTCACGACCAAATTTCGTACCGTGACCGGCGCTACGGAGAAGAGCCCCAAAGCAAGCCTTAACATGAAATCTACAGAAAATCGGAAAAGAGTTTCCTATGTTTTTGTGCCTATCCTGAATTTACCAATATAAAAAATGAATAACATAGCCAACCGATGTCATCACTAATCCACCTTAGTCATCAATAGAGCCTTTGAGGAGTAAAAATACTAATTCCAACTCCAAAACATAAATCTCGTGCTAGACACAAGTTTACAATACGAAAGAATACTCATAACTTCTAATAAAAGGAATGACTATGCAACGTCTCTAAGAATTCCAAAAAATGTTTATAACTAATGAGCTTATTGTCCACGCAAATAAGAGCGGGTCTAACAAAAAATTATCAACTCGTAAGCTCTAGTTAAAGAAACCCTTTCCCATGTCACCTACATTCTCTGAAAAAATAAAGCGAGGAGTGAGGCACTATCTCAATGAGTAATAAAACTTCAATACAACCGTTTTAATGAGTCAAATGTCATAAAATAAGCTAATATGATAGTCAAATTGTTAAAATCAATGCTTTTTTCAAAAACGGTAATAACATTCAATCTTATTTGCCTCATGTAAGCAAAATCAATGTAGACACTTAGTAGTAAACTTAGAAAAACACTTTCATATCAAATCTTAGTTGTAAACTCAAAAAAAATACTTACATATCAAATCTTGGAAGTAAACATAGAAAAATACTTTCATATCAAATCGTAGAAGTAGTAAATTCAGAAAGACATTTCCATATAAAATAATTATTTTTGGGAGGTGTCCAAGGATGAATCATGTAATCAGTGTAACATTGTACTACTCATAAAGGAATTAAATATTAATATTAGTAGATCCTACTCAAGGGATATCAGTAACAATATAGTAATTCTACCTTCCCAATAGCAAGTGATTTATCAGAAATAACTAACGACAAGGTGCACCAGGTCTAAAGAACCACCATTATTTACTGGACTCATCAAGGTCTACTCCCATTTACATTTTTCTTGTTATCAGTAGAATCATATAAAAATCGAACATACAATTTAAATCTCATCAAATCATATTATTTCAAAGTTTAACATTCACATGTCAAAAAACTATTTCTCAAATAATTGTAAAAAAATTTCAATTACAGTAACCGTATCTTGTAAGCATGATATCATCTCAAATAATCTTTTTAGTGTCATATCAAGTAAAAGACTTGTCCCATATGCAAGCTCAAAGTATTTCACTAAATCATTCACTTTATAAACCATGTATATATCATGAAAGTTATAAAACACAACTAATGGTAAGATTACTACTCATAATACTCGTGTTGAGATACCAAACTTGTCTCCTCAAGAAATATGTAAGTCTTCCTCAATCAATCTATAATCACATCAGAATAATATCATATTACTCTTTCGTTTAGGATAATTCAAACTAAATTTAGAATACCAAATCCTCAATTTTTCATGCTAGACTCTCAATCTGTCAGTTTATACCAAATTGGTGCTTCTAATCCCACAAAATAGTCTCATTAACGATTACTTACTTCACCCTATAATATTAAGAAATAGCTTCATTGTCTTCCAACAATTCTTATTCGGTTTATGCTTAACTACAAAATTTTAGTCCAAATCTTTAATGCATTCTCTCAAATCATATGATTTTAACAGGTTTGTCTATCTCTTCTAAACTCACGTTTCTTAAATTCTCAATCCCTAAATTTATAGCCACGAAAAATGCAAATCCAATCTTTGAACTTTGTTTAGAAACTTACATTCTAAATCTGCTTCCTCATCAATTTAAATCCAAGCTTTACCAATTTTCCTTCTTCGCTCCGTCGCTGCAATGAAGTAGTAGCTTCGCGTAAAGGAGAAGTATAAAAGTTTCACCTTCTAGCTGAAGCCCTTTTCTTCACGTGCAGTTGGGCTAAGACACACTCCCTTTTTTTAAAAAAAAATATTTGGTCACCTTTCTCCTTAGTTACTCTTTATTTATTTATTTGGGTTATGACTAATATGTCCTTGTTTAAAATATGGGATATCACATTTTCCCCACATTAAGAAATTTGGTCCTCAAATTTAGGTGATTGTATACCTATAGACTTAAATAAGAGAGGATACTGGACTCACATAAAATTAAAACTCCGAAGTAGCTTCTTCAATGGTATAAATTCTCCATAGGAATATCACATATATAATTTTTTTTGACCTTAACTTTCTTACTATTTTGTTAACAATAGCCACAAATTCCTCTTCATATGTTAAGTTTTCATCAATTTGTGTAGTTGGTGCTTCAAGTAACCGAGAGGAGTCTGAGATACATTTATTTCGCTGACATAGAATATTGGATGAGTAAAATACATCGCAAGGAAAGTACTCTAACATGGTAAAGAAATCATATATGACCATACATATCTTGAGCTCAATTTACCTTTATCGCTTCATGCCTTTCATAGAAGGACTCTTAGTATGGTTCGATCTCCAACTGTGTACTCTAAATACAATTCCTTATATATGTAAAAGCCTATAATCTTTTTGAACTGTGTGCAACTTCTTTATGATTAACTAGACCTTGTCCATAGTTTCTTGTACCAAGTCCCAAAGCATTAGCCTCTCCAATTTTCAACTACCCCCAAAGTCAAGAAGTTAAGCGCCCAACATCCTCCAAGACTTGTATGGTACATTCAAAATTTTTGTTTCATTGTGGATGAAATGCACTACTAAAATTTATTCATGTACTCAATGTTTCTTAGAAAGCTTATCTGAAGTGTAAAGTAAATAGTGGTACACATCAAAATATGATTGACCCTGAGCCTTATGGAGTTAAACAATTTTTTTCATGCAAATTTCCGCAGATGCTGCTTTATTCTATCATGTTTTGAACAACAAGAAGTGTGATGACTTTGTAAGCCTATTTACAATACCCATTCAGGGTCATAACCTTTATGGATTCATAGGCGCGGTCATAAAATCAATAATAATTCCTTTCAGTGTCCATTATGGAATCTAAAATGGTAGTAGAAGTAGTCATGTATTAGCTTATACTCGTATTTAACGTGTTGAAAAGTCATCCACTAGAAATAAAGTTAGAAATATCATTCTTTATAAGTTTCCACCACTACACATACTTCAGGTGTCTTAGTAGATGCATGATCTACAATGTATGAAGAGTTATAACTTTTTGAAGAATAACCTCTCTCACATCATCTATGTTCGATTATCATAACCATTATCGTAATCACCCATTTAGTCAAAAAGTGATGTAACTACCAATACTCATATTCATTTCTCTACTCACTATAACCTTATTTCCAAATTCACACCATTGTAATCCTTGTATTTGGTGATATTGATATGATCTACCTATAAGACTTGTCTAGGACGTAAACAACAATGTCCCTAAGTTTCTCAGACTAATTTGATATTCATACCCTCGAGTGTGTACATATCTTAGGTCAAAATTCTATTTACAAGTTCTATATGTGAACTAGCTTATGGATTTGCTTGTCAAAGCATCTGCCTTAACATTGTCAATTTCTGGATGACATCTAATAGTTATTTTTCTTTAAATCATCGTGTAGTTTTCTCGGGTGGGTAATTTAAAGAATTAATTCTTTTTGCTGATCATAAATACAAATATCTTGTAGTTTGGATGAATCTCGGTTGTTTTATTGTATAAATATAATATATAAAATATCTACAACATGTATCAGTGAGACTATCTTCAATTTAGGAGTGTCATTGTTTTGCTCTTTCTCATTTAGTGTAATAAAAACAAAAGCAATTTGATGAGAACTTTATATGCGAACATATCCTAATTTCATCTTCAAAGCATCACTAAGCACAAAGAATACTCCAGAATTTAAAGTAGCACTAACACTGTTAAGGTGGTTTATAGGTCATGAGATTTCGTAAGCTCTACTCAAAATATTTTATCCACAAGAACTTTGAATTATTTTCTTTTTCTTATAACTTTGTCAGTCTAAAAGATATCACATAAAACTTTTTAATGCCTCTATCGAGTTTTTTGGAAGCTATCTTAAAATATTTCCGCCAATTCTGAACTTATTGTAACACTTCGAAAGTTCATGACATGGTCTAGAGTCTCACATGATGATCTAACAATCAAAACATTTTATCTAAGCCTGAAATAATATATAAACTAATTCGGAAGTGTTAGAGTCAAAACTTCAAAGAACGTCCATAACGTTCGGTGAATTTTGAAATGTCTGTTAGTGTGACTCAGAATATTTCAATCGAATTTAGGAGTCATACTTTAATGAAATTTTGCAAATATGTGTTAAACATATAGAAGAATGTGTTTATGGTCGAAACGTCAGGGTACGACTCCCCAAGCACCAGCCAAAGGGTCCTTGAACCTAAATTGTCAAATTGACAGTAGCCAAACAACGAGCCAATCGACAAGCCGTCGATTAATCGACGCTTTGTCGATGGTGTTTGTTGGAAAACACTTACAATCCTCCAAAAGTTCCTCATAAACAAAGTTTCTGATCCAAACCACGGATGACCAGGACGGTCCGTGGTTGGATGGACGCCCCGTCGACGGGGAGTCGTCAATTGAGAACCTGGATTACTTCCAAGTTTTGGTCAAAGTTAGTAAAATTGGTTAATTATTTATTTAATTAATTAGGGTTTAAGGAGTGGTTAATTAGTTAAAGACTATAAAAAGGTTATAACACATTAAACCAACTTAACACCTCATTATTTCCCCAAACCCACATCTCTGTAACATCTGTCTAGCTTCTCTCTTCCCCAAACTTCATCCTCCATTGAAAAAGACTAGATCTTCATATAAAGGAAGAATTCACCAAGTTTTAATCAAAATTTTCGTAGCAATATCATTATCAAGGTATGATTTCTTTAACTCTTGGGATTTCTTTTCCCGAGAGGCCCTTTCAAGGATGATTTTCAACTTCCCCAAAACTAGGGTTTTAATCTAGACATGGGTTCTCTTTTCAAAATTAAATTGTTAATCAATTGTGATGGATTATAGTATTTTACCATTGTTTAACTAAGTATTAATGGTCAATTATTGTTAATCAATCAAGATTTCTCCTTTGAACCTTTCTTCTTCCCTACACTCATTATGTCTTATAATTCTATAGTAATTGTGAATGATGATGATTATATGAATGCATAGAATAGTAATTGCTATGTATTACTCCTTTAATTTACCTTGTTTACGCATTGTCTATGTAATTCTTGGTAATTGAAGTATGAAGGCAGTGAAAGGGGAATAAGGTATGAATTTTGATTCTTCTTAAATTTGATAATGAAGTATGATTTACATAGATTGTAATGCTGTTATGTCTAATGTGATGTTGTGAGGTTTATAGTAATTATTTCTCATCCTTAACCCTAGACTATTGAATTGTATATGAAGTATACATGTATGTTAAGATATGACCATTGTGTTATTGAAAGTAACTTCTCATGATTATAATAAAGTGTTAAGTGAAAGGTTTACTCACTTGTATGTGATTTTCTAAAGTGAAAGGGGTAGTTTTCGCTTATGAATACCTATGAGCTATGATAATGAATTTTTCACATAAGGGTCTAGAATATACTAATGTGTTCTTGTGTGAATAGTATGATGACTACTAAAGGGAATATATGTTTAGCACCGGAAGGGCATGTAAATGAGATGGAGGTCTCAGGTCTTGTATGTCCTTCCTCCCACATAGATTTCTTCACTTTTAGTAAGTGCGGATTAACAAGATATGTGTTGTCTCGTGAGATGGAAACCTACACGTTAGTAAGTTAAGGTTTCTTGTAGCAATCTCCTTGACCCTTAACCATATGCTTACATAGGACTATAGCTTAGTGGATCCACGTAGATAGCTATGTAAGATTGGTTACACTTAGGTAAGTGTTAACCCTTTCTTTTTGGTGTGGGAGGAGAACACTGGATTCCATGTAGCTCACATGGTCTCATGTCGGTTATTGCACTATCTTCCCTAAGTAATAAAGTAAACAAATAAGTCAAGTATATGAACTAATATTAGGGTTTTTCTTAAAGGATACTAAATAGGGTGAGGGAGGGTATGAGACTTCTCTTACTCATTGCACAAGTGGGATCCTATGGGATGACTCTAGTAGTGAGTTGTATCATCAAGTTGGTTACATGTTATGTATGTTAAGATTTATATGACCTTATTAATCAAGTATGTTATGATTATGTATGAGATTATGTGTATCAATTAGTAAGTGACTTAATGTAATGCTTAGCTTTGGATAAGATTATGGTGTTCTATTCTTTGCATTGCACAAATATTGATTTAGGTTGCTTATGTATTGAGTTAATATCATGTTGGGTTGACTTATAATGTTGTATATATGTACATGTTAATTTATTGGACATAAAGAATTCTTTTGACTAAATTGTGCCTTTTCTCATGCATTAATGATTTTATGCATAGGAGTCATACTTAGTACATGTGTTTTGTACTTACCCAATTTCTTCCCTTTTTCCCCAACATTGTAGGTTCCGACCATTGAAGAGCTTCTAGGACACTTTGCATGGATACTTTGACTTCTTCCTCCTAGTAGTTGGTGAGTCCTTCAAGTTCGAGGATGGAGTCTTTAATCAACCCTATTGGTATTGATATAGTCTAAAAGACAATCATTTCTTCCTAATTCTTCAAGAAATTTGTTGTAAGCCCTATGTGGCAATATCTACTTGTGTAAGGGCTATTCCCAAATATTGTACTTCGTTTAAATTGTTCAATGTGAGACTGTACTGTTAGACTAACTCTTTATATGTTGATTATGTTAACTAAACGAGATTCTTATGTAAGCTTCCTATGTGAGGTGTGTAAGTAAACTCCATATGTATATAATTAAAGTAAGCAAGAGGTCTATGCTTACCTTAATATGTATAAATTTTAAAAAATTTCTGCATTTTTGACCTATGATGTGTAATGATGAATGCTAAGGGCTAGTCTAAGTCCTCTTCGAGGACGAAGACGCCGTTTACGACAACGGGGTGCTCCCCGATCGTGACACTTATAAGAACCAACCAAAAGATAAATATTTATGAATTATGTGGCTCCATAAAACAAATAGTATAGGTCATTTATATGGGGAAATCACTAATTATTGGATATCGTTATACATTTAAAGTATTAGTAGTCAACAATATTTCCAAGTACTGAATTTTTTTTTTCTCTTACCAAGTATTTTTGTACAATTAAGTCCTATAAAGCACTAGCAGGTCAACAAACTATTTCTTAGCTCACTTTACTACATTGGTATCATATGATATGAAGGTATCAAAATGGTCTAGGTGTCTGGTGCCAAATCATTACCAAAAATCTACTTCTTGTATGGGAGGTAACCGGAACAAATCCATAGAAAACACATCATTTAATTCTCTCACTGATTGCACTTTCCATCCTGGTGTATGGACTATTCCATGTCTTACCCCACACCATTTATTTTACAATAGATAGGAAGCATATGAATATTTTTTCACTGGCCACCAAGTCACGACAATAAAAGATAAGCATTTCCTAGTCATGTAACTACCATTCTCTTCGACTTTCCTTTGTTTGAAAAAATAGATTCATTGATTCTCGATTAAACTATCTTCTCATGACATTTGAGAGTATTCTAAGAGGAAAATAACTCATTTACCGACAATGAGATATCAATTTAACAATATAAATATGATCTGGTTAGCTATATAATCCTTTCTCTGAATTCTATCTTGATCAGCATGTTATAAATGTCGAACAAAATAAAAATGCCCTACTGTAGTTGAGACCAACAAATGTATTTCCTAATGTCATGAGAATTCACAATTTCCAACTCTTTACTGCAATTCCCATAAAAGGATTTCTTGGTTTTGGTCTTCTTAAATGAGTGCTTGATTGCCTACTCACGTTATGTGTGTCCAATCTTTTTTAATAAAGTTAATTATCTCAAAATAGGTTAACGTCTTCATATGCAGGCTTGTTCATGGAATAACCAACTTTCCAACAAACCTTTAAACAATAAATAATTCATTACGTAATAAGTAGGGATTATATCTAAACAATTGAAAAATCTTGAGTCATATCAGTTCAATACATTACTTTCAACAAATTTCTTAAAATGCTTAACAAGTTACACATTTTCAAATTTTAAGAATGAAATCATCCACTCATAACTTAGTTAATTGCGTCAAGTCGATGGTGTTCCAAGATACAGTATTTCAAACAGTACCATATCATACCATGTATTTTTTCATGTTCACCATCTGAATATTGTCAAATCTATAGTACTCTTATTGTAATGTGCTAGAGCTCATAAAGCTTTAAGAATTTTACCCAAAAAATCTTTACCATAAATCTCTAAGGATCTTTGAGTTGTTAGAAACTACGAACCTTGGAGGTTTAATCTTTAGAAACTTCTTTGCATAATTTTTTTGAAAGTCTGAACATTAGTCGCTTCATGAAGATGTCTTAAGATCTATTCGCTTCTTGACTCCATTCATTATGTCCATCACTATCTTTAAGTCATTACAGGAACATTGTGTGTTAACAAGAACATTCTCATGTCACTAAAGTGACCAAGTATTGCTCTTTCCAGAATAGAAATATATTAAATTTCACATATGTGCAGACAAATCTCTTCGAGTGGCAATGACGACCTCTTTCTTTGTCCTTTCAACTACTTCAGTAAGCTCCCCTTAATTGGAAGATACATGTTTACATAGGAAAGCTTTGGGCTATTCTTGTTATGGGGTGACTAAGTTCAATACATGCGATGGAAAGATAAACAATGCCAAATTCATCTAGTAGACCCTATTAGTCACAAACATAAAGAGGAATGAGAAAGAAAGACAGACACATCCTATAATGTCTTCGCGGAATCGCGATTATAGAAATGACCGGCAACATAACCATAATTGAGTATCTACAAGAATTTCGCAAGGTCATCATATCTTTGCCTTCAATAAATACGGAGAAATAAAAGAGACAGAAGCGCCCTGAAATAACAACTTTTTTGTTGGTGTAGAAAAGTGATTAAAGTCCTTCAGAAGAGAAAGAAGAAATTCAGAATACAATCAACAACACCTCATTCAAAATCTCCATCAAAGCAAGAGCCGAATTGAGCATAAGATGTTCAAAATAGGAACAAGTGAAAGCATCACCTCAACATGTACAAGCATCTTCAAAGATATCAAATTACATTTTCAGTATCTAGAACGTATGAAGAATATTTACAAATCCCGTTCATATTAGACATGGTAATGTGAACCACCTAGAGGGATATCGTCTTTTTCATGCAGAGAGTCATTCATGTCATTATCAAAGGAGTTAATAACATATCCAAGAAGGTCATCATATTCAAAATCCAAGAGGGACAATCCATATCGAACTGCCAAAAGGGCATCGAATATTTCATCGTCGAGAGGGTAATTTTATATGTAAATGTCAAAAGGGTTATTTCATCTTCAAACCACTGAGAGTTCCATTACATATTAAAACATCGAGAGGGTCATATTATATGAAAACACCGAGAAGGCCATCATCTACAAACACCGATAAGACCATTAATTTCAAACACCGAGAGGGACATCCTACATGCAAATGCTAAGAAGGTCATTACATCTTCAAATTCGATGAGGTGCAAAAGCCAAAAGAGAATTGCATCTTCAAACTCCGAGAAGTCCATCATATTTGCAACTACCAAGAGGGCCATTGTATATTCAAATGTTGAGAGGGACATTGCATCTTAAAACGCCGAGAGGACTTTCATCTACGAACACTGAGAGGGCCAAAATCTACAAATTCCAAGATTGATATCATGTATTCATAATGCCAAGAGGGCATTACATATTCCATTACCGAGAAGGGAATCATCTATGAACGCTGAGAGAACCATCATCTTTAAATGCCAAGAGGACTATCATATACACAATCTCTGAGAGGGCCACCATTGTATCTTCAAATGCCAATAGGGCCATTGCATCTCCAAACGCTGAGAGGACAATCATTTTCAAATGACGAGAGGGCCATTGCATCTACAAACGCCGAGAGGTCCATCATCTAAAAACTCTAAGAGGGTCATCATCTTAAAATGACAAGAGGCATTACATATTAAACGACAAAAGGATCGTTATATATCCAAACCTCCAAGAGGACCGTAATGCATTAAAAATTCTAAGAGGGACATTGCATCTTCAAATGCCAAGAAGGTCATTGCATATTCAAACCATTGGTAGGGTCATTCGTATTGTATTATCAAAGGTGATAATATCATTGCTGAATTGACCAACATGATCTTGCCAATTCACCATTTTCATCAAACCAATCAAGCTTCGATAATATCAACCTACCATTGGAGCAACATCATTTTTCCAATGGATCATCAATATAGAAACATCATCTTACCAATCAAGTTTCGACAACATCAACCTACCATTGGATCAACATTATCCTTGTAATAGATCATCAATGTAGAAACATCATCTTAACAATCAAGCATCATCATCTTATCAATGAATTTTCATAATCAACAATATCACATTATCGAGGAAGTCGTGATTGTATTGCTTCATATCAATTCATTATCTACTGTGTCACAACCAGTAAAGGCTGAAATTTGAACATTTAAAAAATAAAAAATGTGCCGAATATGGTAAAACATAGAAATTCTCTACATAAATTATAGTTTCTACTAACATGTTTGAAGATGCGAACGACATCAAAAAGGATGCAGCACAACGTGGAATTTGTTCTGAACAAAAAATTGTGACATACTCCGAAGAGGAATATCAAACTCCTAGGATGCGAGCTAAGGAGAAACTTCCACCACAATTGAACAACACCCCTGTCATACGGCAAGTGGGTTTTTCTTTGGGTTCATCTGTTTCCATTTCGCATACAAAGAACTTATGACTCTCACCGGACCAAACTATTTAATTTAAGTGACAATTCACCAAGATCTTTGGATATTATGTCTATGTAAGTTCTCAATTATGGGTGTGAAGTGCACTACATTCATGGTTAATAGGTTGCAATCCTCTTTTTCATACTCGTTTCATTTGTCACTCCTCTAGAACAAGGGTCTATTTTGCATAATGGATTCCTTTTCAAATTATCATGTGGAACTATAAGCAACTTGATTTCTAAGGTCTAAGGATATGTAGGCGGGTTCAATCTTGAAAACTCGGCTGTATTCTGACATTCTCTTTAAAATCTTATTCTCGAGTATTTTGGTCTCTTACTGTGTTCCGGGTGCAAGAGATATTTTTGGATTGTGGATTTAATCAATGGATGGATTTGGCTTGTTGAGGGACAAGAGACTTGTTCTTATGAAATCTAACAATTTAAAGGCACATGAAATTGTCTCATTCTATACGTAGATTGACGAGTAATACCACTTTAATATATAGTTTTGGATATGATGAGTTATGTGATGATTATAAGGAAGTATGTATTGTTGTAATTTACCAACATGGTAGTTATTCTAAAGTGTAGGTCAAAATATATTGTTTAAAAAGTGATACTTGGAGAAAATGTGGATGATGTAGGGGATAAGATGCGCTCCAAGAATCCGGCTACTATTTTAATTGGTAAGCTTCATTAGACTAATTCTTGTGGTCTTGGGGAGCATAGAGGTCGAAGGACCTGGAGCATCGTTTCTATGGATATGGATTATGAGAAACGGGGAAAGATAGAGCCCCTTTGCTTTGGAAAAGAAGATTTTAGTTTTAAGCTTGGAGCGTTGGAAAATAACCTTACTGTACTTAGTATGAACGTCCTCCTCATTCCCGTAAGTATATGGTTTATGGAGGAGTATGTGGTTAAAGAGTCTTGGACAAAAATGTATTCCATCAAGTTTCGCAATGATTTTGATACGCATTTTCTTTAACCAGCACTTTACTTATCAAATAAAGGTGAGACTTTTATTTTTTATGAAGCACCTGGAGTGAGACAGAATCAAGAGGATACACCATCTATTATATAAAAAAAAGATATGTGATGATCCGACTAGATATGTAGAAGTTACTAACTTTGGTGCCCGTTTTATTTTGAATTCATCACCAACTTAAATATGTTGGGAATTAAACACACAACACACACAAATAATCTAGAGAAAAGAGAAACGGAACACAAACGGGACACACAAGAATTTAACGTGGTTCGGTTTCCCTACTCCACGACTGTAACAGGAGGATTTTATTTCACTTGTGCTACTCTAGAATTACAAATACAAGGATCATATTTATAGGAAAGCCAAATGGTTAACCTAGGGTTTCAGTAATGGGTCGGGCCGGCTCACAAGCCTCCACAAAGCCCAACAA
>NC_028645.1:62561472-62655012 GCF_001406875.1 Solanum pennellii | reverse complement strand
GGCGGCTACTCCTCCCTGCACACAGTTCTTCACACAAGAACCCTAGGTGACAATTTCTCACAGTTTGTGTTACAATGTTGTTGAAACCTCGCTCTGATACCAATTGTTGGGAATTAAACACACAACACACACAAATAATCTAGAGAAAAGAGAAACGGAACTCAAACGGGACACACAAGAATTTAACGTGGTTCGGTTTCCCTACTCCACGACTGTAACAGGAGGATTTTATTTCACTTGTGCTACTCTAGAATTACAAATACAAGGATCATATTTATAGGAAAGCCAAATGGTTAACCTAGGGTTTCAGTAATGGGTCGGGCCGGCTCACAAGCCTCCACAAAGCCCAACAAAATATTTACTTAATATATATCAATAAAAATCTAGAATATTTCAGAGTTGTTGAAAATTGAGGAAGATTTCTAGAATGAGTATTCTAGAGAGAATTGTCTAAAAATGTTTTAGAAAAAATAGTTCTAAAAAAAAGATACCTAGGAATATGCTAGTGTGTATAGAATTGGTTCATTTGATATGTAACCAATCAAGAAACAAACCAAGTAACAAAGCAAGTAAATAAGAAAGCAAGAGAACAAAAAAGTGTGTGCTCAAGTAAAGAGTGTTGCTGACAGTGGCATATCTAGGATTTTAATATTGTGGGTGTTCATTTAGCTATCGGTCACAAAAATAAATGCACAAAGATAGCACTTTTCATTAAAAAAAGTATAATCATATTTAAATATGATAGCGAAAAATATAATTAAAAACTACAATAAAAACTATTTTGTATTAAAAAAGGGAAATGTAGAATGATTTTTGTATTTTCCTCTGCATAGGGAGGAAAATAAATAAATAAGTAGAAAGAGATTATTTGTTTTTACGTAAAAGGGCCTAAAATACCCTTGAAGTATTGAAAATGATACAAAATTACCCTCCATCCACCTATTGGCTCCAAAATGTCCTTTTCATCCACCCTTGGGTTCAAAATTAACCACTTTTTTAATTGTTTTAAAATTAAACTCTTTGAATATTTTTTAAAATACTTGGCGTTCAACTATTGATTATAATTTTAATTATTAATATAATTTATAAACCAACCCACTACCCACTCATTACTAACTAAACCTCACTCAATTAATAATCCAATTTTAATATCAAAATCGTCATAAACACTACTAAAACACGATGAAATTATAGATTCCTTAAAATGACATAAAAAATTATTCGAGTCCAAATTTGAGCTCCAATTAAATTTAGGTTGAGCCGCTTATTTAGGATGAGACTTTCAATAGGAATCTCTTTCAACATTGAATTATAAATTCATGATTAAAGGTAAAGAAGTAATACATCCCGAATTAATTCATGCACTTTTTAAAAATATAATCTTATAAATATTTATGATTTGTTTTAAAACCTTTAATATATTATTTTGAAAAAAAGTTACATATGAAGTAACATCACATAATTGAGACGTAAGAATAATTAAGATGAACATAGTCAGACTTTTATGTTTATCGGTGATTTTTATTTAGCCACTTGAATGTATGATAATTTACTTCTATAATTTTTAAAAACACTCAATTGGCAGTAGCTTGCATTGATTATGTGACGAGTTTATTAAGAGGAATTTAATTAGTAATGGGTGGGTAATTGATTGATTTATAAATTATACTAATAAGTTAAATTATAATAAATAGTTGAGCACCACATATTTAAAAAAATAATTAAATAGTTTAAATGTAAAACCGTTAAATAAGTGGTCAATTTTGAACCAAAAGGTGGATGACAAGGGTATTTCGGACCAAATAGGTGGGTGGGAAGGGTATTTTGGAGACAATAGGTGGATGGAGGGTAATCTTGTACCATTTTCAATATTTTGAGGGTATTTTAGGCCTTTTTCCGTTGTTTTTAAAGCAAAATAATGTCCCTAGGTGGAATCAATTCGTAGAATACAACTGAGAAACAATCTTGAACACTAACCGATATCCATCAAAACAACCAAACCATTTGTTTCATGGTTACTCACCTTTATCTTTTATATAACTATTTATAATTTCTACATAAACATATTTAGGTCGATACAATAATAATGGGTGCTTGAGAACCCGAAAAGTACGATGTGGGTCCGCTTTTAGTTGCCGAAGCAAGCAACAACAATGATCAAAATTGTAAGACTGAATAAGGTCCGTACTTTCATAAAATGAAATTCAAGTTGGTCTCCCAAACAACAATATTCAACAAGTGGTATCAGAGTCTGGTAGATAAGAGAGAGGTAGTAATTCAAAGAAGATCTTACAAGCTATTGATGGAGGCTACAAGTTGCGAGGAACTTATCAATGGAGGATTTCAGAAGCACTCTCAATAGTGTTGAGAAGCTCAATGCAAGCAACTACAAATCATGGAGCACGAGAATGAAATATTACTTTCTCGGTCAAGAATTATAGGATATTATAGGTGGATCGGATACCACAACAACTATAGATGTTGAAGAAGCAAAAATGTGGAAGATCAAAATTTGAAACACCGTGTTTGTTTACAGTATAAAGATTTGAATGATTTCTTGCAACAAATTAACAATGCTAAGATACCCAAAGAAGCTTGGGACACTTGCGCAAAAATTTATTACAAAGAAGAACGACATGAGATTACAAAGGATTGAAAATGAACTTTTGTCACGGAATATGACAATCAGCATATGCCTCTCAAAGGTAAAATATTTGTATGATGAAATATCAAAATTTAATCATGAGAATGCTATCACGGAGTTAAGAATTAGAAGAATCATTGTTTATTGTCTAAGGCCACAGTACAAAGGCATAATTACAGCCACAAGGGGCTGGAAAAAAAATAAATTTTTTTGAGTAAGAAAATATGTTGGCAAATGAAGAAGATTTGGAGAAGCCATTATCAAGTCTCACTATAAAAGATGAAGATAAGGCTCTCTTCACCAAAAGAAAATCCTATAAAAAAGAGAAGTGGAGAAAAGCTCACGAGCAAGGAGAGACCAAAATAATAAACATCAAAGAAGTCTACGGCAAAACAAGCAAGCAAAAGCTTCAACGACCGAAAATTTAGAAGTGCTACAATTTTTGAAAGAAAGGACATTACGCTAGAGACTACTGGTACAAGAAAGTTGAAGGTAATGTAGCTACTTCTACTAAACACAAGAAAGATGAAGAAAAAGTTTGGGATTTTGAAATCTATTATGAAGTTGAAGAAACTAATCAACAAAAGGAGCTTATCACCAATCACTCTAAAAATTATCTTCAACTTGCAACAGTAAATGAGAAATTGGTCGATTATGACCATGATTGGATTAATGATTCAGGATGTTCCAATCACATGAATGGTGATGAGAAAAAGATCATTAGCATGAGATAATATAATGGAGGTCGAGTTGCGCTGACTACAAATATTTCAAATCCGAATAACTCATATTGGGAAGACGATGTTTGCGCCTCATCACAGACTAGTGGAACTTCAAAATTTCTACCATGGTCCAGTTATGACGCATAACTTATTGTTTGCATCGCAACTAGAAAACTTTGGTAACTATGTCTTGTTTGAACCAAATTATGTAATAATATATCAAAACTTTAAAGTTACAAGTACACCAATCATGGAAAGTAAAAGATTAGAATCAATCTATGTCATATTAGCAGAGACAACTTATGTTGAGAAAAGGCGGAGTAATGAAACATCTAATCTATGGCATGCACGTGTCGAGCACGTGAGCTACAACAAACTAAAGATTATGATGCAACAGTCAAAATTAAAAATTCTTCCCCAACTTGATATTAGAGGAGACATTGTTTGTGTTGGATGTAAATATGGGAAAAAACATGAACTTCCCTATGGAGAATGAAAGTATCAAGCGAATAAGTCATTAGATATAGTACACTCAGACATGTCTGTACTAGTGAAACAAATAATCCACCAGCAGTTACTGTTTCGTGGTAACATTCATCGATGACTTCTAAAGGAACGTATGGATTTACTTTTTAAAAGAGAAATATGAAGTATTTGAGAAGTTTAAAGAGTTCCAATATATTCTAGAGAATACACGTCACGAGAGTTAATAACTATCTTAAAGAGAAGATGATAAGACGCTAGTTAACTTGGCCAAATACGACACAACAAAATGGAGTGGATGAAAGAAAAAAATAGGCAATTAGCAGAGATATGCAGAAGTATGTTTCATAGTATGAATATATCAGCAAGTTTCTGGGCAGAATGCATGAAGCTTGTCGTCCACATCACCATCCACATCACCAACAAGTTATCGCAGTAAAGATTCAAACTCATCTCACCATTTGAGAAACTTAAAAAGATGATTCCTGTCATAATATACTTTTTTTTACCAAAAACGACCCTTGTGGTGGGTCAGGGGCTGAGCAACACCCCCAGGCCTTATCATTAATAGAAACAAAATTTACAAGAAGGGGGGGCATAAACCTTACCTTCTATCCTATGGTGAATATTAAGTTGACCTACCTACTGAGGTTAGTCAACTCAACCTCTTACAATGAGAAGTAATCTATAGAAATACTAAACTATTTCTATGAATACATAAATAAGGAGACTCTCCCTTAACATATAAAAAGAGTGTCTATTCAAATAACTATACTAACTATGTAGTCTATGTATATTTTGATATTTCATTGTTGAACTTAAGTATTTCTTTGTTGAATCATGGGCATCTTCATTTGCTAGCTTTGATGTAGTTGCCACTTTCATTTGTTGATTCTGTAATCTTCCACTTCCTAGCCAAGCTTGGTTTTCCTGTAACTAATATACCATACAAGCAACGAACTTATATAATACAATATATGTTAAGGAATTTAATATGAAAACAGTCAAGGAGGATGTTTAATCTTCTTCATCTTCCTATGTCTGAAATTTTGGACTCCCATTTTCTCCAATATATAACTTCCTTTGGCCGCATGAGGGAGTTGATTATAAGTGTAGAAGTGTTGTATAATGTCCAGGTTATGACTCTGTTTGAATAATATGTCTGCTATATTGTTGTCCTCTCTGTAAACATGCACACAAGAAAATGAATTACATTGATAAATAAGAATTTGAAGTTCATACACTAATGTTTGTATTCTCCAAGGAGGTTTATCCTTCAGAAGTATCCATTTAATAAGTAACTCAGTCAACTTCTAGTATAATATGTGATCGTGTCAGATCATCTCCGCAAAAAGATTGATAAAAAGAACTGTTTGTTGCATCTATATTGGATATGACGATCAACAAATCATGGAAGTTTTGTGACCCTACCACAAATCGAACATATGTGTCAAGAAATGTAGTATTTGACAAAGCGTAAACTTGGTGGTCCAAAGAAGTCTTCATGCTAGAGTCAATAGATCTTGAGTAAAAGTTGTAAGATAAGATAAACAAACTATAACAAGGGAACAATATTGAATCTAATCAGGAGGTATATCCACAAAAGGAAAATAAAATCCTATGGAAAACTGGAGCGTGTGAAACACCAAATAAGTTGCAAGAACAAGTCGAAGAAGAGTCACAATCCCAACGTAGGAGGTCTACAGGACTGAAGCCTCAAAACATCAAGTACATAGATGCAACATTAACATAGGTGATTAACATCCAAGAGGTTACTACCTTTGAAAAAGCTTCAAAGAATAGGGATCGGAATAATTCGACGATGGTGGAGATCCTCAAAGGGTATGGACGTCATGATGCTTGCAAAAAAAAAAAGGAATCGCTCACAACGTGCAACGAAAAAATTAAGTTGGTGTTGAGTGGGAGTGTTAAAAATTCATCACTAACTCAATTATTTTATCAATATAAATCAAGAAAAATCTAGAGTATTTCGGAGTTGTAGAGAATTGAAGGAAGATTTCTAGAATAAGTATTCTAGAGAAAAAATTGTAGAAATGTTCTAGAAAGAATAGTTCTAGACAAAAATCTAGGAATATTCTAGAATATAGTAGTATGTATATCTCTAGATTCTTCCATCACCTACTATAAATAGAGGTGGTTCATTTTATATCCAAGCAAGCAAGAAACCAAGACAACAAAACTAGTGCATGCTCAACTAAAGAGTGTTGTTAAAGCAAGCAACAAGTGTGCTCATGATTGTAAGACAGAAGCAGGTCCTTACTTTGATATAATAAAATTCATGTTGTGAAAAACCGATTGTGCCCATCCTATCCCAAACAACAATATTCAACACATTTGTCGAATGAATAAACACTGAAAGCCTTGTCTGTCCACTTTCACAAAATCAACAAGAATTAAGCCACAATGAAAGTTGCAGCCACAATGAAAGTTGCAGGTGATGAGATAAAATACAACTGTGTAACTAACGGTCTGTAAGTTCCTACTTTATACATGTCTTGCAGGTGCAATTTAATTCTTCTTCTATTGTCAAATATAGAAAAATACATTGCATGTTTAAGGTTCTTTTGGATACAACCTTTAGCATCACAAAGGTAGGGGTAAAGTCTACATACATACTTCTATCCCTATACCCCATTTGTGAGATACACTGTGTTTGTTGGTGTTGTTGTTCCTACACTGCATGTTCAAGTTTCATTGTCACACATAATCTGTTTGAGATCTTCTCTAGTCCTTTTTCTTTTTGCATATTCTATGAAACAATTTTTCTTAGAACATTTATTTGGTTGTAGAATTTGGTTCGTTCAAAACAAAAAAAAAACTAAATAAAGATGGAAATTGATTCTCTTTTCAAGCTTCATTTTAAGTGAATGATACAAATCTTTTGTGCTAGTGACATGAAAATCATGCAAGGTAATTACACATAGCCCTTGTCGGAATTATTGTTTGATGTAGGACTTTCATTATTAGTGCTCTTTACACTATTGTTAATATGGTAAATGAATAGGAGTCTTTGTCTAGTGTAGTATCTAACTTAAGTGGTTTTCTTTGTTGCTCATCGCATTATATGTTTTCTTAATTTTATTTATATGGTCTGTCAAAGGCCAAGAGTTCTTTCAGTTTCGCAGTTAGTCAAATCTTCAACTGGTTTGATGGAAAACACAATTGAGGGAATATTTGGATTCTATGGATTATGGTCATGAGACTAGTGCACGTAGGAAGATCCTTTTTAAGTCTTTTTTTCGGGAAAGTTGGAAGATATTTTGGTACATTTAATATAACTTTGACGAATATTGCAAAATTTAAAAATCTATTTAATTTTTCATAAACCAGTAATCTAGTCGAACTATAACTTTTAGTACTTAATAGTACTATCTTATTTTAATAAAATGTATTTTATTTTGCAGGGGCATTTTCTTTGATATGTTTTCTAAAGAAAGGCCATGAGAAGGCAGTTGAAATGGGAGAGAGACTACTAAAAATAGACTTGATCGGAAAATCTTTCACTGTTGTGTTTCTTCAACATCTTCGCCGTCAAGATGGTTAATGGAATCAAGCAAATTGCTGATACTGTTGCAAAAGAGATGAGGGAAATGTGTGACCTAATAAAGAGGATATTTGGAGAACTGAATGTCTGGCTGGACAAATTTGATCATACAATTTTACAGTAGAAAAAGCATTGAATCTTCTAGTGATCAAGATAAATGTGAAAAAATGACCGAAGCTGCCATGATTCCTTCATCTGATGGCCATGAAAACACATTGATGCTTCAGGTACAATTGGTTTTACTTCTCTAGAGTTTATTTCCCAAAATAAAATTATTGTGATGATTTTAAATCTTTGTTCTATTGTTGCTGATTTATTTAAGGAGGAGCAACTGAAATGGAATAAGGAATCCATAACTGCTAGGTATAGTCGCAAACGCAACAAAAAGAAAGGTGATGTTTCACTAATTGAAGATGATGGTGTTGATGTTCCGATTGTAGATCTTGTTCCTAAAGAGGGGAATCATTGGTAGACATGGTCAAAGATGGTGATGTTAACGTTCTGATTTTAGATTGTTCCTATTAATAATTTTCTACGCCTTTTCGGACTACGTGACGCTATCAACCAGATAGCTTGAAAAATTGTCAACACGCGCTGGCTCAGAAGATAGTGCCACCTAGGTAGAAAAGGGGTAAAAACCTATTTATAGGAACAAGATATACTATTGGAACATTAACATCACCATCGTCGATCATGTCTATCACTATTTTCTCTGTAGTAACATGATCTACAATCGGAACATCAACACCATCATCTTCAATCAGTAAAATATCACCCTCATTTTTGTTGCGTTTGCGACTATTAGTAGCGCTTATTGGTTCTCCTTGCCTTTTCACTTTGTCCTCCTTAAATAAATCATAAATAATAGAAAGATTTAAATCATCACAACAATTTTATTTTGGGAAATCCATTTTAGAGAAGTAAAACCAATTGTACCTAAAGCATCGATGAGTTTTCATTGCCGTCATATGAAGGAATCATAACAAATTCGATCATTTTTTTGCTTTTATCTAGAAGATTAAGTGATTTTTCCGCTCTAAACTTTATGATCAAATTAGTCCAGCCTGGCATTCAATTCTGCAAACATCCTCTCTATTAGGAACACATTTCCCTCATTAATGTTCCAATAGTATCGGTAATTTTCTTGATTCCATTAACCATCTCGACGGTGAAGAAGAATAAGAAACACAGAGGAGAAGGAATTTCTGGTCAAGTCTATTTTTATTGCTCGCTCTCCTGTCACAATTGCCTTCTCATGGCCGTTCTTTAGAAAAAAATCAATTAAAATGCCCCGAAACGATAAAATATATTTGTGTGAAAAAGATAGTACTATTAGGTACTAAAAGTTATTTGTTTGACTAGATTCCGAGTTTAAGGAAAATTACGAAGATTTTTAAATTTTGTGATCCTAGTCAAAGTTATACTAAATGTACCAAAATATCTTCCAAGTATCCCAAAAAAAGGACTTAGAAAGGATCTTCCTACATACACTAGTATCATGACCATAATTCACAGCATCAAAATATTTGATCCATTGCTTTTTCCATCAAACAAAGTTTGAAGATTTGGGTTACTGCAAAACTGAAAGAACTCTTGGCCTTTCACAGACCCAATAAATAAAATTAATAAAAGATATAACGCAATTAGAAAAAAAATATCCTTTTCTTTGTTCATCGTATCCAACAGAGATGCAATGAACAACTTTCTTATCAAACTTGTTGAAGAAATGATTGGCACGAAAACACATAGCACACATAATCAAAAACTCAAAAGTGGCTTATACGGTGCAAATAATCTTTTTATGTTCTCAAATGGTGAGAGGAATCTATATATTATGGTGATGTGGACTATAGTCTTCGTGCATTCTGCCCAAAACTTTTCTAGTACATTCATACTATTCAACATACTTCTGAATATCTCTTTCAAATGCCTATTTTTTCATTCAACCACTTCATTTTGTTGTGTCGTATGTGGGCAAGTTAATTGTTTTCTTATCATCTTCTCTTTAAGAAGATCGTCATTGAGCTCTTGTGACGTGTATTCTCCCCAATTGTCCATATGGAGACATTGGATTTTTCTTCTAGTATCATTCACCACAATATATTGGAACTCTTTAAGCTTCCTAAATACTTCATATTTCTCTTTTAAGAAGTAAATCCATACGTTCCTTGAGAAGTCATCAATGAATGTTACCATGTAAAGTAACTGATGATGGAGGACTTCTTTACTGGTCCAAACATGTCTGAGTGTACTAGCTCTAATTGCTCCATTCTTTGATACTTCGACTCTCCATAGGGAAGTTAATATGCTTTCCCATATTGACATCCAACACATATAATATCTCCTCTAATATCAAGCTGGGGAAGACCTTTTAATATTTACCGTTGCATAATATTTTTTTAGTTTATGTACGTCATGTTCCCGAGACAGACATGCTAGAGATTAGTTGTTTCATTACTTTCCGTATTAAAAACACAAGTTGTCTTCGCTGACATGACATAGATTGATTCTATTTTTTCTCTTCCATGGTTGGTGCAATTGTAACATTTAAGTTTTGATATACTTTTACGTCATTGGGCCCAAACAAGACATAGTTACCAGAATTTGTTAGTTGTGATACATATCATAAGTTATGATAGACATTTTGAAGTTCCACTTGTCTTTAGCTGTGAGGAGGCACAAAACTGTCTCACCAATATGAGTTATTCGTATTTTTGAATTATTTGCAGTCACCAAAACTCGACCACCTTTCTGTTCACTCAGTTTAATGAGATTTTTCTCATCACCAGTCATGTGATTGGAACATCTTGAATCAACGATCCAATCATGTTCATAATCGACCAATTTCTCACTTACAGTTGCAATGCAAGATCCTCTTTTTTGTTAGAGTGACCGTTGACAAGCTCCTCTTGTTAATTTGTTTCTTCAACTGCATAAGAGGTCTCGAAATCCCAAACTTCTTCTTCATATTTCTTGTTTTGAGTAGAAGTAGCTACATTAACTTTAGCTTTATTGTCTGGTGTTATATCCTTTATTTGCACAATTGTAACACTTATCCATTTGCCAGTTCTTAAACCCTTTTGCCTGCTTATTTTGTCGTTGATTTCTTTGATGTTGATTCTTTTGGTATCCCCTTTTCCATGAGCTTTTCTCTGCTTCTCTTTTTTTATAGGTTTATATTTTGGTGAAAAGCACCTTATCTTTGTCTTTTATAGTGCGACTTGATAATGGATTCTCGATATCTTCTTCATTTGCCGGTAGATTTCCTAACTTAGACAAATTAGTTCTGTGGCCCACCCCCATGTTGCTGTAATTATGCCTTTGTAATCCGGCCTTCGACCATGAAAAATTATTCTTCTCATTCTTATCTCCGTGATGGCATTATCATTGTCTAATTTTTATATTTCATCAGATTAAGATTTTAACTTTGAGATGTATTGCATGATTATCATATTCCGTTTAGAGATCGACAAAAGCTAATTTTCAGGAACTTGTAATCTCGCATCATTCTTCTTTGTAGGAATTGTTACTAAGATGTACCAAGCTTCTTTGGGTGTCTTTTGGAATTCTTAAGTTGTTGTAAGAACTTATCTTCAATTTTTACGGTAAGACCAAACATGGCCTTTCTAGCTTTGACCTTCAAGGTTTTTGCAACTTAAACATCTGTTCGTGGAGTGGTGTCATGACCAAATTTAGAAGTCTGACTGGCTCTGCCGAGAAGAGTCCCAAAGCAAGCCTTAACAAGAAATGTATAGAAAATCGAAAAGAGTTTCCTACGTTTTTGGGGCTATCCTGAAACTACCTGTATAAGAAATCAATACCGCAGCCAACCGATCTCATCACTAATCACCTTATTAATTAATAGACCATTTGAAGAGTAAAAATATATATTCCAACTCCAAAACATAAGTCTCGTACTAGACATAAGTTTACAATACGAAAAAATATGAACGAACTTCTAATAAAAGGAATAACTATGGAGTGACTCTAGGAATTCCAAGAAATGTTAATAACAACTAATGAGCTTATTGTCCATGCGAACAAGTGTAGGTCTAACCAGGAAGTATCAACTCGTAAGCTGTAGTAAAGAAACCATTACCCGTGTAACCTGCATTCTTTGAAAAATTAAACGATGACTGAGGCACTAGCTCCGTGAGTAATAACACTTAACTACATCCATTTTAATGACGCACAAGTCAAAAAAGATGCTAGTATAGTAGTGAAATTGCTAAAATCAATGCCTTTTTAAAAAACGGAAACAATATTCAATCTTATTTGCCTCATGTAAGGAAAATCAATGTAAACAATTAGTAGTAAATTGAGAAAAACACTTTCATAATAAATCTTAGTTGAAAACTGAGAAAAAAAACTTCCATATCAAATCATGGTATTAAACTTAGAAAAACACTTTCATATAAAAAAAATTAGTAGTAAACTAATAAAGACGGTTCCATATCAAATAGTTATAGCTGGGAGGTTTCCAAGGATGAATCATGTAATGAGTGTGGCCTTCTCTATAAGAAGTAACCAATAATAGTGAACTTCTCATAAAGGTGTAAAATGTTCATATCAGTAGATCCTACTCGAGAGATAATACTAACAATATACTAGTTCTACGTTCCCACTAACAAGGGCTTTATCAGAAATCAGTAACTACAAGGTGCACCAGGTCTAACGAACCTGTCTTTATCTATCGGATTCATCAAGGTGTATTCTCATTTATACTTTTCTTGTTATCAGTAGAAGCACTTGAAAACCAAACAGAACATTTAAATCTTACCAAATCATATCATTTCACAGTTTAACAGTCACCTGTCAAAGTACTATTTCTCAAATAAGTATAGAACCTTTTCAATAACAGTAATCATATTTTGTAAGAATGATATCATCTCAAATAATCTTTTTAATGTCATATAAAGTAAAAGACTTGTCCATATGCAAGCTCAAAGTATTGAGCAAATCATTTACTTTATAAACCATGTATAAATCATGAAAGTTATAAAACATAACTTATTATAGTAACATTACTACTCACAGTACTCTTCTTGAGATAGCAAACTTGTCGCCTCAAGAAATCCGCAAGTCTTCCTCAATAAATCTATAATCACATAACAATAATATCATATGAATTCCTTCATTTAGGATAACTCTAAATAAATTCAGAATACCCAATCATCGAGGTTTCATAGTAGACCTCGATCTGTCAATTTATACAAAATTGGTGCTTTTAATCCCGCAAAACATTCTCGTTAATGAATACTTACTTCACCCTAAAATAAATAAAACTAACAAAATATTGTCCAACAATTGTTATTCGGGTTTATGTCAAACTACAAAAGTGTAGTCCAAATCTTTAACGTACTCACTCAAATCAAAAGAGTTTAACATGTTCATCTATCTCTTCTAAAATCACATTTCTCAAATTCTGAATGCTTTAATTTATAGCCACGAAAAATACAAATCCAATATTTAAACTATTTTTAGAAACATACCTTCTGCTTCTGCTTCCCTCATCAATTAAAATCACACTTTACCAATTTTCCTTGTTTACTCCGTCGTTTGATAAAGCAGTAGATTTGCATAAAGGAGAAGTATAAAAGGTTCAGCTTTTAGCTGAAGCCCTTTTCTATGCGTAAAGTTGGGATAAGGCCCACTCCCTTTCTCTTTTAATAAAGTTGTTTGGTCTCCTTTCCCCTTTCTTACTCTATGTATAATTATTTGGCTAATGACCAATATGTCCTTGTTTAAAATATGGGATATTACATTCTCTCCACCTTAAGAAATTTGGTCCCAATATTTAGATGATTGTATACCTGCAGACTAAAAAAAGAGTGGATACTGGATGGGTATTGTAAATAGGCTTACAAAGTAAGTATACTTCTTATTGTTCAAAAGTATATAAAATAAAGAAGCATATGCAAAGAGAGTGGCATTACTTCACAACACTCTTCTCCATACACACTTGAGCAAAATGTAGTTGTAGAAAGAAAAAATAGGCATGTTTTTGGAAACCACGTTAGCTCTTCTTATTACATCAAATGTTTATAAAATATTTTGGGTTGAATCCATCAAAACTTCTGTCTATTTAATAAACAAACACACCATTACCATTAACAAAGATAATAGTCCATATTATATTCATTTTGGCAAACTCCCTGATTATTCTCATCTAATGGTTTTTGGTTTTTTGTGTTATCATTAACCTTGACATGAATGTCATAAATTATCTGATAAAGTTGTGAGGTGTGTTTTTCAGGGTTATAATGATGTTAAAAAAAAG
Organism: Solanum pennellii; assembly: GCF_001406875.1. NCBI lineage: Eukaryota > Viridiplantae > Streptophyta > Magnoliopsida > Solanales > Solanaceae > Solanum > Solanum pennellii. Next base: position 62,641,318 of record NC_028645.1, on the reverse strand, counting down.
GCTATCTTTGTTATGATTCTTCTAGACGACAGTTGTTGGTGTCCATACATGTAATTTTCTTAGAGCATTTGTTTGCTTACACTATTACCTGGCCTCTTCAACAAAATTAGACTCTGTCTCCTTTCTGTACAAGTTTGAGAATCAGCAGGTACAAAATCCTACATCTCCCAATGAAGACCCTAATGGCATTAGTGATGATTTTGGTCAATTAGATGCATTTCCTACGGATAATTTAGGCAATAGTACTTTGTCACATATATTTCATTGGATACCTCTTTCACTGACTCATAGATAACAATGATTATTCTAATTGTGAACCTATACCAAGTGACCAAATAAATTCTTGAATTCCTTCTCTTCGTCACTATGAACGCAAAATATCTTTCTCGGATATATATGGAGAATCTCTAGGTAAATACAGTAGATCATTGTATGCCTTTCTTGCTACTTTAAATTCAATTTTTGTCCAAAATACTTACCGATAGGCATCAAGTCATGGCTGCTGGAAAAAGGCATTAGAAGAGGAAATTTCGGCTTTAGCTTCTGTTAGTGGTAGACAATGGATTTATTATGTGAAAATAAAGTCTTATGGCACATTGGAGAGCTACAACGATTAAGTAGTAGCTCAAGGGTAGAAACAAGAATATGGTTTGGACTATGAGGAGACTTTTGCTCCTGTTGCAAAGATGACGACAATTCATGTGTTGCTCACTATAGCATCAATCAAACAATGGAAAATTCATCAAATGCATGTGAAAAATTCATTTTTTCATGGTTAACTGCATGAGGTTATATACATAAAGTCTCCCCCATGGTACAACCAAGCTCAACCTGATATGGTTTGTTGTCTTTAGAAATCTCGTTCTATTCATAAGAAAGCACCACGTGCGTGGTTTAAGAATTTTCGATCTACCATCATAAATGCTGGATTTTGTTGATGTGTTTTGGATTATTCATTATTCATCCTTCACCTCCAGTATTTGTATAACAGTGTGGATGATATGATTATAACTGACAATGATGAGAACGAAATTGTACATCTCAAAAATATTATTAGATCAACTTTTTAAATGAACGGCCTTGGAAGGTTAACATTTTTTTTGGTGTTCGTGGTTGAAAATTTGCAGGATGGTATCATGATAAGACAAAAGGAAGTATGCGGAGGATCTTGTTACACAATCATGTACAAGTGATCAGAAGGTAGCTCAAAAACCTATGGAGATCAATGTGAGGCACAAAAATGATGACGGTGGCCCTCATGCAGAGCCGACATTGTACCTGAGGCTCATTGGTTGTTTAAATTTATATGACATTAACAAGACCTGACATCTTTTATCCAGTTGAAGTCTTGAGCCAATTCATTACAAATCCTTGCCAGCATCATTTTTCTTCCCTACTCAAAATCATTCTCTATGTTCAGCGTACAATTAATCAAGGTCTTTCCTTTCATTCAACATCATATCTAAACTCGAAGGGTATGCAGATGCAAATTTGGAAGGATATGTAAACTCTCAAAAGTGTATGACATGATGGTGTATGTTAATCGGATCATCACTTGTATCATGGAAGTGCAAGAAGCAACCAAGAATTTGAAATCATCAACGGAGACATAATATAGATCAATGTGAGTTGGTTTCTCCAAATTTGTGTGGATACGTCGATTGATGGAAAAACTTTATACATTATAAATAAAAATAATTTTGTTCAACCATGAGAACACAAAGCACATTGAAGTGGGCTTCCATTATATTCGATAACATATTGTTGATAAAGTCATTAGTATTCGACATATCACGTCGCACGATCAATTGGAAAACTTGTTTACAAAAGTGATGACAAAGAGCAGACAACAACTCTAAATATACAAATCAATTCTTCCGAATAAGTATCATCAACTTGAGAGGGGATGTTGACCATATCAGATATGATTGCAAATTATATCTTATATGATTTGGAATAATATATTGTAAGGACCCCAAAATGAACTAGGTGAATCTAGATTCTAACTTGAGTGTCATGAGTTAACAAGGTCTTCAAATGACGAATAGAAGTTTTAGCTGTCATCTTGAAGAGTTCAAAAAATTTGGAAGTGAAAGGTCCAAGAAGTCCGGAATGTAGTCTATGTTGAACTAGTGTGTCGTAGTGTTTTGTAGTGAAGTTTTGGGGTTTAGTATGAGGGTGAAACTTAGTACAGATGGTTCCTCCACATAAAAATACATGTAAGAGATCAAAAAGTTCTAGTACGACACCCCTGGGACCAATCTAAGGGTCCCCAAAGAGGACCCAAACGTTGGCCAACAAAAATGTCGGGCAGCCAAGATGTGAAGGCTGCTACATGTCGCAACATGCAATTAAAGGGAAACTTTCGCCCTGAGACTCGGGGAAAACGCGATCCATTCTGTCTCAAATTAATTTCTAGAACCAAGATGTGGAGGTGACCCTGTGACGCGCAGTGACTTCCAAGATTTGTCGGGTCGTTTTTAAGTCAAATTAGAATTGGTTAAATGGTCCAATAGGTGCAGGGATCTTTTGGGAACTTTAGGGATTAATTATTGGAGGTTGTTTTAGGTGTTTGAAGTGTATTTAAGTAGAACACTAGCCATTTAGACTCGAGACTTCAAATCAAAATTCCTCCTTCCATAAAACTCTCTCAAGAACACCATTCAAGAAGAAGAGAAATTGGACGCAACTTTTAGGACGAAATTCACCATGGTTTCAAGATGGTTTTAGGGCTCTAATATAAGGTATGTGAATCTTATTCATCCATGTATTCTTCCATCCATGGAGCCCCCATAGTTTTCCTCAATTGTGAATCCAAAATACCCTAATCTAAGAGGGTTGAAATTACAATGTGGGTAAGGCTTGATTGTGATCCCAATCTAGTGGGTAGCATTCCACGAAGTTCATATGATTATTATGTGATGTTTTCATTAGGTTTTTATGGGGAATTTTAGTATTTCAGATTGAAGGTGATCATCATGATTTTAGGCCATTAGAGGCGAGATGAAATTTCTAAGTTGATCTTCTTAATTCAATTGTATTGTAATTGATCATGTTTGAATCACCTAGATATGAATTAAACTAGGCCTAATTTATCTAGGATTATCTTGACCTGTAAAGTTGGAATTGAACCTATATGATCATATATGCTTAGACTCACCTTCTAATCATCAAATTTAATGAATTAACTTGTAATTGAACAAGGATCAGGATGAATTGGGGGAATAATCGAGTGTAGGTCTTGTATGTCATTGACTATAGGGCTTTGGGGGTGAATTCATTATGAAGGGATTGTAAGTTTTCTTTCTCTTCTACACTTAGACATGAAAAAGTTAGGGTAAACAAGTTATCTCATATAGATGGATTGTAGGTTGACCAATAACCTAAAATGAATCAAGACATGATCAACTACAATAGATTGAAGTTTTATTAAATAAGCCTCTTCTTAATTATTTGACTTGGTAAGATAAGAGCAAGGTGTGTTAGCTTGAGATGATTGGTCTCATGATAAATTGAGGTGCTGAATCTCAAGATATCTTGGGATGGAGAAAGTAAGATCTCTTATGTTTAGCTTGGTCATGTGTGCTAGGATACTTGATCATTGTAGCTTAGGAATGGTGGTTATCATGATAGCTTGGGATTGAGTAATGAAGCTCTCCTAAGAATAGCTTGAAGTAGCACGACTAGAGTGCCTTCATGATAACTTGACTTTGTTAGGCCTAAGCCATTTCATGATAGCTTTAAGGGAAAGACCTATACTCTCATAATGTTAGCATGACTTGCATACAAGGTGCATTTAATGATATCTTGTCTTGCATGCAAGGTCCATTTCATAAAATAGCTTGAGATTACTTTCTCATCATCGCTGTGTTGAGGATTCATTCTCCCTTATGAATTAGCTTGTATCTACATGGGTGGTTGCATGATGGTTAGGATGGGTGAATCCTTCCTTAGTTAGCTTTGATTAGGTTGTTCTAGAAAACAACTAAGTGTTGATGCTAGTATGGGATGATATCCATACATGACATAAGTATGACTTGAAGCTACCTATGACATGACCCCTATGATATGTATCTTTAGCTTGAGTAGTGGCTATGGTTTCTTTCCATGACATGATTGACTAAATATAATATTTCCTTGTCAATATGAAGTATGTCTACTAGAGACTCCTAAGCTAAAATGAAAAAGAATAGGGCGACTTCAAGATATGCTTAGTGTGTGAGATAGAATGTGATGCTTCACATGCATTGTACAAGTGTGCTTTGAGTTGGACTAGGGTCATACAACTCATATGTTATGATAAACTTAATGTCTTAATTATGGAAGTGGATTATGATCAATAATGACCAAAGAGAGGTACTTAACTTTGATAGTTGTATGGGAATCTACCTAAGCCTTGCACAAGTACATTTGGAGGTGGCTTGTGAGTAGTTCATTTGAGTAAGAAGGAAAATGATTTGAGTATGAACTCTAATATACTTTATGATGCTTTATTATGCTTATGATAGTCATGTTACGCTTATTTATTTATCTCTTATGATTATGTCTATTATTGACTAACCCTTTGAGATATCTTATGTTTTAGTATGATAGTTTTCATATTTTGTACATTTTGTACTAACACATATTTTGCCAACATTGTAATCCAATGTAGGCTCTTGAAGAGTTTGAGTTGCTTTCAAAGGTAGAGTTTCCAAGTCTTGGAAGAAGTGAAGATTGGTGAGTCCTCATAGCATCTGAGGACATCACTCCTATGTTGTCGTTTATGTTCTTTTCTATGTTTAAACTTTTATGGATTGTGACCCAAGACATTAGTACTCATGTTGTCATAGATGGTTTTTGAGAAGTATGCTAGAAGTTTTATGAAATGTTTCCGCATTATATTTTTTTGTGAAAAGTTGTAAATTCCATGCTACTTTTTGTATATATATGCATTGAATGATGTCTAACGTCTTGTGCAAGATCTCCGAGAGATCAAGTATGTCGTGTAGCGTCTTGAAGGATGACCTATCTTCTAAGATTTACTTTGAGTCATAAAAAACTTCGTATCAGAGCATAAGGTTATGAAATGGTCTTAGGACGTCTCAAAACCACTTTTACTAGAGTCCTACTCATTGGTGTGAGTCACGACACATATATTAGTAGGAGTTATGGGATGCTTAGGAAATTTTCACTTCTTCTTTCTGCAAGTCGTACCATAGAGTTTGGCTTGAGCAAACCATTCTTCTAATGTTTGCCTATGATTTCAACGTTATGGATAACACTAGGGCTAATGCTTGAAGGGAAGGGGAAGGCAATGAGGATCAAAAGGTCTTAGGAGACCAAGTTCCTCCTCAAGTTCCTAATGCTCCTCAAGTGGGGAATGTTACATTAGATGAATTTAGGACTTCTATGAATTTTTTGGCTTAAGCCTTGACGACCCAAGCCAATAGGAAGGTGGTGGCAAACCCTATAAGGGGAATGTGTAACTATAGAATTAGGGAGTTCTTAAGGATGAACCCTCCGAAATTTAGTGTCTCCAAGGTGGAGGAATATCCAAATGTGTTCATAGATGAGGTTTATTAGACTCTTGCTATTATGGGATAGACCTCTAGGTAGAAGGAAGAGCTAGCCATTACCAATTGAAAGATGTAGCTCTAGTTTTGTATGAGAAATGGAAAGATTATAGGCTGGTAAGGGAGGGTCCCATAGAGTTGGAGACTTTTAAGTCGGCTTTCCTTGATATGTTCTTTCTTAGGAAATAGAGCGAGGCTAAGTTGGGGGAATTCATAAACCTCAAGAAAGGAAAGTTGAGTGTTAAGGAGTAAGCTTTGAATTTCACTCAATTTTCTATATATGTTCCAAGCTTGGTAGCAAACATTAGAGACTTGATGAATAGGTTCATGACGGGGGTGTCCGAACTAGGGGAATAAGAGTATCGTATGGTAATTCTTGTAGATGATATGGATAAATCCCGACTAATGGTGTTTTATAAATAAATAGAAGATTACAAGCTTAAGAAGGAGAAAAAAGAATTAGGATGGAAAGTGAAGGGTCCGATAAAATGGTTGTTCTAAGAATCGACAAAAGTCTTACGGACAATGCTACTCTAGTACTTCTAGGTATGAGAAGAGTACTGAGTATTCCCCACCTACTTGCGCTAGGTGTGGTAACAAACATGAGGGTAGGTGCTTGGTCGGTAGATATGGTTGCTATGGGTGTGGTGAGAGTGGACATATGATGAAAGATTGCCCTAAGACAAAGGCTAATGTGAGAGAAGTCAAGAAAGTTGCTTCCAATAAGGTAGAAGATGTTCCTCAAGGTAAGAATAGGTTCTATGATCTCTGATCCAAGGGTGATCCTGAATGATCTCCTTTGTCCGTTTCTGGTATGTATTTCTTTAATGATTTATGGAAATTTCCAAAAAAAAACTTATTTACCTTGTGATTTTTCTGTTACCTAATGATGATGAATTGGTGATAGAAAGACATGTGTAGTTTATTCCCAAAGGGGGATAAGTAGCCGTTTTTATAAGGTCTCGATATGGTAATGTGTAGCTATGTCTAGATTGGAATTGAATTGTTTCCTTGATTTGGGTATGTGCATTTAGGTATAATGCATATACGACGGTATGCTAGTCTAGAATTGGTCTTTTAAGAAGTGTTTATGAAGGTGTCATTCGAGGAGAATGTTTCCAAAGTGGAGATATTTTAAGGACCCCAAAATGAACTAAGTGAATTTAGATCCTAAATTGAGTGTCATGAGTTAATAAGGTCTTGAAATGATGAATATAAGTTAAGAAGTCAGTTATAAGAGTTCGGAAAAAATTGGAAGAGAAACATCCAAGACGTCCTGAAGCTAGTTTAAGTTGAACTAGTGTGTCGTAGTATTTTGTAGTGGAGTTTTGAGGTATAGTATCAGGGTTAAATTGAGTATATATGATTACTACTCATGGAATGACATGTAAAGTGTCAAAAATTTCAAGTAACACATTGGCCAAGAAAGTTGTCGGGCAGCCAAGATGTGAAGGCTGCTGCGCGTTGCGCAACCGGCACCTAAAGGGAAATTTTTGCCCTGAGACCCGGGAAAATCATGAACTATTCTGTCTCAAATTAATTTCCAGAACCAAGATGTGGAGGTGACCCCGCGATGCGCAGTGACTTCATAGATTTGGTCGCGTCGTTTTCAGGTCAATTGAGAAATGGTTAAACGGTCCAACAGGTGCAGGGGTCTTTTCAGAACTTTAGGGATTATTTATTGGCAGTTATTTTAGGGGTTTGAAGTGTATTTAAGCAGAACAATACCCATTTATACTCTAGACTCCAAATCAAAACCCCTACTTCCATAAAAATCTCTCAAGAACACCACTAAAGAAGAAGAGAAATTAGAGGAAGCTTTTAGGAAGAAATCACCAAGGTTTAAAGCTGGGCTTAAGACTCTAACTTAAGGTATGTAAATCTTATTCATCCATGTATTAAGACATCTATATAGCCCCCATAGTTTTCCTCAATTGTGAATCAAAAATATCCCGATCTATAGAGGGTTGTGATTGCATTGTGGATTAAGCTTGATTGAGATCCCAATCTAGTGGTTAGAATTCCATGATGTTCATATGATGATTATGTGATGTTTTCATTAGGTTTTCATATTGAATTGTAGTATTTGATGTTGAAGGTGATCATGGTGATTTTATGCCATTACACACAAGATGAAGGTTCTAAGTTGATCTTCTTAATTCAATTGTATTGTATGCTAATTGATCATGATTGAATAAACAAGATATGAATTGAACTAGCCCTATTTGATCTAGGATGATCTTGACTTATAAAGTTGGAATTGAACCTATGTGATCATGTATGCCTAGACTTACCTTCTAATGATTAAATTGAATGATTTAACTTGTAATTGAACATGCATCATAATGAATTGGGGGAAATAATCGATTTTAGGGCTTGTATGACATTGATTCTAGGGTTTGGGGGTGAAGTCGTTCTGATGATATTGTGAGTTGTCTAACTCTTCTACACTTAGACATAAAAAAGTTAGGGGATGGAAGTTCTCTCACATAGATGGATTGTAGGTTGACCTACTAACCTAAAATGAACCAATACATGATGAACTAGAATATATAGAAGTTGTATTGAATAAGCCTGTTCTTGTTTATTTGACTTGGTAACATAAGACCAAGGAGTGTTAGCTTGAGATGATTGGTCCATGATAGCTTGATGGCATGAATCTCATGATAGCTTGGGATGGAGGAAGTAAGCTCTCCCATGTTTAGCTTGGTCATGTGTGCTAGGATTCTTAATCATGGTAGCTTGCGAATGGTGGTTCTGATGATAGCTTGGGATTGAGTAATGAAGATCTCCTAAGAATAGCATGAAGTAGCATGACTAGAGTGCCTTCATGATAGATTGACTTGGTTAGGCCTAAAATAATTCATGATAGCTTTATGGCAAAATTCCTATACTCTCTTAATGTTAGCTTGACTTGCATACAACGTGCATTTAATTAAAGCTTGTTTGCATGCAAATTGCATTTCATGAAATAGCTTGAGATTACTTTCTCATGATAGCTTAGGTTTGAGTATTCGTTCTCCCGTATGATTAGCTTGCATCTACATGATTGGCTTCATAATGGTTATGATGGGTATTTCCTTCCTTAGTTAGCTTGGATTAGGTTAGTCTAAAAAAGTACTTTGTATGAATGGTCGTATGGAATGCTATCCATACATGGCACAAGTATGACTTGAAGCTACCTATGACATGACCCCTATGATATGTATCTGTAGCTTGGATAGTTGCTATGGTTGCTATCCATGACATGTTTGACTTATGATGATAGTTCCTTGTCTATATAAAGTAGGTCGACTAGATACTCCTATACTAAAATGAAAGGGAATAGGGTGAGATCAAGATATACTTAGTGTGTGAGGTATTTTGGGATGCTTGACTTGCATTACACAAGTGTGCTTTGATGTGGCGTAGGGGCATAGTGCTCATATGTTATGATGAAATTAAGTTATTAATTATGAAAGTTGATTAAGATCAAGAATGACCAAAGAGAGGTACTTAACTTTGGTAGTAGTATGGGATGAAGTACATTTGCAGGTGGCTTGTGAAGTGTTTCATTAGAAGAAGAAGGACAATGCTTTGAATATGAAATAATATATACTTTGTGATGATTTATTATTCTTATGATATTCATGTTATGCTTATGTCTTTATCTCTTATGATTATATCTATTATTGACTAACCCTTTGAGATATCTTATGCTTTGGTATGATAGTTTCCATGCTTGGTACATTTTGTACTAACGCATATTTTGCCTACATTATAATCCAATGTAGGGTCTTGAAGAGTTTGAGTTGCTTTCAAGGGTAGAGTTTCCAAGGCTTTTCAAGAAGTGAATATTGGTGAATCCTCGTAGCATCCGAGGACATCACTGCTATGTTGTCGTTTATGTTCTTTTCTATGTTTAGACTTTTATGGGTCGTGACCCAAGACATTTGTAATCATGTTCCCATAGATGGTTTTTGAGACGTATGCTAGAAGTTTTATGAAATGATTCTACATCATGTTTTGAAGAAAAGTTTTAAATACTGTGCTAATTTTCGTATATATATGCAATGAATGATGTATAGGGGCTTGTGCAAGACCTCCGATAGGTCAGGTACGCCATGTGGCAACTTGAAGGATGCCCTATCTTATAGGGTTTGCTTTAGGTCATGATATATATGTTATGATCCAAAATATCTTATATGATTCTTATATATTCATAACAATATTCTAATTTAACTAAGGATAATCACACCATCGATATTGTGCTAGAGTTATGCTTATATTATTGTATATAAATAGTGGATAGTTTATCAATTTTAAAGGATAGAAATACAGAATAGTTTTGAACTCTTTTTGGTATTTGATTTCTCAATTGTTATAAAAACATGAAATAATGTTCATACTATAAAGATGTCTCTTTTAGGGAGAACTATAAATGTAATACTTGAAGTCTATGCTCAATAATACTTCTTTGAAACTGAACTAAACAGAACATATGACATGACTATGCTTTTCAGAAAATTGTATTTTGACTCAGTGTTCTGCATACTCTCTTATCAATGCATTGAACTTACTTTAAAGACTTATTGAAAAATCATTTCTCTAAAACTAATTATGTTTTATTTGAACTAGCCTTATTTCTTCATGAATATAATGCATAAGAACTGATATATCAAGGATTTCATATAATTCATAATTAAATATGGTTCATGGAGAGAAATAAGCATGATCAACTATTAAGAATTGTCCAATCAATTAATATATTGAAAAAGACATAACAAAATCAATAATTCATGATAAGAAAGTAAGTAGAACTCTCGAATGTAATAATCATTGGGTTTGAAACCCTAGTTGGATCTTGCTAACTGAAATTTAGATGTAGGGGGTGATGAAGAACTCAATAAGAAACTATGATAGTCTTACATACCTTAAATCACTCTAATTGAAACTAAGTTTTAAGAGGAGCCCTAAAAGTCTCTTCTTGAACTTTAGGATGAGTTCCTGTTTTAGCTGCATATGAGAGGAATATTTGATGTAGAATCTTTTTAAGAATTTGTGATTATAGATTGAAATTTATTAGAACAAATTTAGATACATTAGAGTAACATATATTGGTATTAAACATGCAGTAGATTCGAGAATTTGAGAGAAAATAAGCCCCACGTCGTCGAAGATAAATTTTATAATGATTGTAACACGCCGGAAATGTCATGACTTAGACTAGAACTTAATATATTCAATAATGTTTAAAATGATGTGTCCAGACCTATATTAGTGTAATAAGTTCATTTAAAAAAGGTTAGAGCCAAAATGACAAGATAGATCTTGATTTCCGAAAACTAGCTAGTTTGAACAAGTTGACGTCCCTATGTTTGGTGACGATTTTGAAGTGCCAAATGAAGTCCAAAATTTGTAAAGAGACCTTGGATATGTAGTATATCCTACAAAGGGTCAAAACATCCAAGAACGATACCCCAAGGACCACTCAAAGGGTCCTTGGGGAGGATCCAAACATGGGTGAGCAGGCTACCTGGCAGCCTGCGAACAGGCAGATTGGAGGACAAGCTGTGCGACACACATCCTTCACGAAGCACTCTACCTCAATATATGAGGGGAAGCCTTGCAACGCGAGTCTGACACGCACCTTACTGCCTCAACCTAAAAATTTAGAAAAATAATGGAAATTGGCCCTGCGACGCGCAGTCACTTCGCAGATTCTTTAGAGTTGTATTTTTGGTAATTTAACTATACAAAAATACACATTTAAGTGAAGGTTATTTTGGATATTTTATAGGATGACTATATATTGAAACTAGGTTAGTTTTAGACCACTTTTTACACGTCTAAATAAGATTCAAACACAATTACCCATCACTCTCAAGAAATGCTCTCTTTTCTAAGATCCATTGAAGAACAGAAAGAGCTTAAGGAAGAAGACGAAGGCTTCGAGGTTTCCAATCAAATTTTGTGGACTATAGGTATGGGTTCTTCACTCTTTGGATTCCTTTCCCCAACAGGTCCTTTCAGATATGATTTTCAAGAATTCAAACTTCTAGGGTTTTCACTCTACAAAACGAGTTTTCTTCCTAACTCAAGATTTATAACTATCGATGAAAAATAATGGTTTTGTATAATTAATTTCACACAAATTGCTGACTATCTGATAAATTATGTTTTAATCTTGTGTGATACATAATCTCTCTTTAAATAATGGTTTTGATTGTGTTGTACATACTACTTGACACCATGTAACATTGAGATCGGAACTAAGACTTGAAAGAAATATTTAATGACCCTTTCCCTTATCCTACATTGTGAATTGATCTTGTATATGTTTTTGAAGTGTTGATATTGACTATGCTATTGAGTATTTCACTATGTTATTGTTATGATTATTGAAAATTGAACGTAAGTTCTTGAATAAGGTACTTGGAAGCAAAAGGTAAGTCTTATATAGTTGTGATTTTTCTATGATGTTTATGTTAGCCTATGAATGATGATAATATGCTAATGAAGTGTGCATGATGTTGCTATGAATATTTGTTGGGCTATGAACATGCTAAATGTGAGATCATGATAAGTGTACGAAAATGCAAGTTTATGATATCCTCGTGTATTCTTTACACGTGGTGATTATGTTATGTTATTCTCACAAACGAAGGGTTAGAAATAAGGAAATTATCATACAATCCTAAAGATCTCATGATCATGTTTATACAAGGGGTAAATCTCTTATGGCCTAACATAAGTTTATGATATAGACAACATAAACTTTATTCAAGAAAAAGACTTAAACTAAGAACCGATGGACTAGATATGAGAGACGTCCCTTCCCTATTTGGAAGGTAGGTTCACAATGATTCTCATGAGATAGAGGCTACAATGTAATGTGGAACTATGGGTCTCTATTACGTCTCCTAGTTCTTGAACTATTTTGCCACCATAGAATACTAGCTAGTAGACCACCTTCTTTCGGTGTGAGGTTTATGACACTGGATTCCATGTTTAGATCAAATGGTCTACGTCATTTAAGGTGTATGTTCCCTCATGTAAAATGAAAGACAAGTCGATGGACGTTGACTAGGGTGACTTGAAGAGTCTACTTAGTATAGGTAAAGGTATGGGACTCTACATAGACATTGCACAAGTTGACTTTAAGCGATGTCCTAAGAGATGGTTCTTATGTAATATGATAACATGAAAGGTATGATGATTATGTTACATGTTGTTACTCTTATATGAAGTTGGTAACGTTAATGAACATGTTATTGGTCTATATTGCTTTATGAGGTGATGACTACTTATGTTACAAGTTACATGAATCAAAGTTTTACTTATCGTCTCCTATCTAATATACTCAGTTGTGTGGGGTTATGGGGCTTCACATGACCATTGCACTTTTAGGTTAGGGATGGGATCATTGGTAAGTGTTTTGTATGTTATGTGCATATGACCTTTTCAATATGAATTGTTAACATGACTCTATGATAATATGTGTTTGATTATGATCGTGCTTTATGTTGATGGAATCCTTAATAACTTATACATGTTTTATGGTATGTGCACTGAAGACTTTCATATGACTTAGAATGCTTTCCAAAGAAATGATAAATGATCCTTTTTCATGCATGTCCTTAAATTTTATGTGCATATACCCATACTTAGTACATGTGGCATACTAACGCCATTACATTATATTAATACAAATGTAAGGTCCGGACATTGAATATTAAGAAGGTCGATTGAAGAAGCATGGAACTCTTTCTCCATGTGTTTGTAGGTCCTCGTGTTCAGGGATGCTATCTTTTCATATTCTAGCTTACGAAGACTTAAGAAGATATTAAGAACACTCGTATTTCCATTATATTCTTTGGATTCTTTTGTGTTAAGGCGTATATGGAATATTGACTATTGATTGACCATACTCTTTTGATGGTTTTATACATGTGAGACAAGTTTTTAAAATATCGTATGCTATTATGAAGGTTAAGTATGAACACTAAGTATAATTCACATAGTATTAAAAGTTTTTAATTTTTTGCAAATTTTAACTGATGACATGTGATGACGAACGCTAAGAGGATTGCTTGATTCCTCTGAGAGGACGATGACGCCGGTCACATTTGGGGTATTTTCTCCCACTGTGACAAGTTTGGTTTCACAGTATAAGGTTAAATATTCTTAGGATCAATGTCTCACTAAACCACATTACATAGTATCTTGTTCATGGTTGTGAAGTGCGCCACAATTATTGATGAGAGGCTATGTGATGACTAAGAAACTTCTCTTTTCTTGATAATCATATGTCGTTCCTTTAGAGTTTTCACAGTATGTGTCTTTTAGCATATAATACCTTTCTTGTGGGTTTTAGGCGATGAACACAAGACAGCCACGATGAGAGTAGAGGAAGAGATTGCGAGTGTTGGAGCTACTCCCCAAGGCAATCGAAATGCCCCTCAAGTACAAGCTGCTGCAAATGAACAAGTTTCGTCAAACCTCTAGTAATGACTGATGGTGAGGTGAGGTCATCCCTACTTCAAATGGCCCACGCCATCACCACTCAAGCTCAAGCCATTACGGCACAACCTAACAGAGAGGTTGTTCCTTGAGAGAACCAACATGCTAGTACTATGGTTAGCTATCAGAGAAATTTCACAAGGATGAATCCTCCTATTTTACTTGGATCAAAAGTTGATGAAGACCCCCAAGACATCCTTGATGAGGTCTACAAGATCTTGTTTTCTATGGGGGTGAGTACTACTGAGAAGGTCGAGCTTTCTGCCTATAAACTCAAGGACATGGCTCAGACATGGTACAATCAGCGGAAGGATAGTAGGTATTTAGGAGGTGGTCCCATGCCATGGAAGATCTTCAAAGAGGCATTTCTTGACAGATTCTTCCAAAGGAAGCAAAGGAAATCTAAGTTAGAGAAGTTCATCAACCTCGTCAAGGAGGTATGAGTGTAAAGGAATACTCCTTGAAATTCATTAAGTTGTCCAAATATTCTTCCTCTTTGGTTTCGAATGATAGGGATGAGATTAGTCGTTTTACTACGGGCGTGTACGAAGAACATGAAAAAGAATGTCATGCAGCCATACTTCATGTTAATATGGATATTTCTAGGTTGATGGTTCATGCTCATCATGTTGAGGATAGTCTTATAAGGAAGAACAATAGGGAAGCTAAGAAGGCAAGTTCTTTTGAAAGTAATTCTCATAAGAGTAGGTTTGATGTTCAAGACAAGCCTAAGTTAAGAAGAGGTTTTCAAATCAGGTTTCTTCTAATTTTTCCAAGAATCGGAATGATAGAGATTCTAATCCTAAAACTAAAAAGGAGAGAAATGTTGATCCACGAAAGAGAGACCAACTTGTGGTAAGGGTGGTTGTGGTAAGGGTTGCCATATGGTGAAAGAATGTCCTAATGTTAGAATTCAAGTCAAGGTGAAGGCCTAGCTCAACCAAGCGATCCTAGTTCTAAAACTCCAAAAAGGGACCATTTCTATGCATTCACAGCTAGGGGTGAACAAGAAAACTCTCCAAACGTTATGACGAGTATGTTACAATTCTTTTCTATTAATGCTTATGCTGTGCTTAACCCAGGTGCTACTCTTTCTTTTGTTACATCTTTGGTAGCTAGGAACTTTGATGTACTTCTTGATGTTTTGATTGAACCCTTTTTGGTTTGTACCCCAATAGGCGATTTTGTGGTTGCAAAAAGAGTCTATAGGAAATGTCCTATAATGTTTCCAAATAGAGTTACTCTTGTTGATTTGGTAGAACTTGACATGTTTGATTTTGATATCATATTGGGTATGGATTGGCTTCATGCATGTTTTGCTTCCATAGATTGTAGAACAAGGCTAGTTAAGTTTCAATTCCCAAATGAACCCTTTCTAGAGTGGAAGGGGGGAATTTTATGCCAAAGGGTCAAATCATTTCTTGATTGAACGCTTGTAATATGACAACCAAGGGTTGTCTATACCATGTTGTGAGGGTTAAGGACCTAGAATATGGAACTCCTTCTATTGAGTCAGTCCCAGTAGTGAGGGAATTCCCTGAGGTTTTTCCTAATGACCTTCTAGTAGTTCCTCTAGAACGGGAAATCGACTTTGACATTGATTTATTACCGGATAAGAATCCTATTTCAATTCCTCCATATAGATGGCTCCGGCTGAATTAAAAGAGTTGAAGCTCCAACTCAAAGATTTACTAGACAACGGTTTCATTCAACCTAGTATTTCTCCATGGGGTGCTCCGGTCTTGTTTGTAAAAGAAGAAGGATGGGTCTCTTAGAATGTGCATTGATTATTGCCAACATAATAAGGTCACCGTAAAGAACAAGTATCCTCTCCCTTAGATTAATCATCTATTTGATCAACTCCAAGGTGCTATCTACTTTTCAAAGATTTATTTAAGGTCGGGATATCAACAACTTAAGGTAAGAGGTGAACATGTTCCAAAACAGCTTTCCAAACTAGATATGGGCACTAAAAGTTTCTAGTTATGTCTTTTGGGTTAACGAATTCCCCACCGGCGTTTATGGACCTAATTAATAGGGTTTCCCGAGATTACCTCAACTCATTTGTGATTGTGTTCATTGATGATATTTTCATATACTCCAAGAATGAAAATGAGCATGAGAGTCAGTTCAGGTGGGCCTTGCAAGTCCTTAAAGAACACCAGCTCTATGCCAAATTTAGTATGTCAATTTTGGTTGCGGTAAGTTGATTTTCTTGTCCATATTATCTCCGATGATGGTGTAGAGGTTAATAAAGAAAAGATGGATGCGGTCATTAATTGGCCTAGACCTTTGACTCTCACGGACATATGAAGTTTCTAGGGTCTAACCGAGTATTATAGAAGGTTTTTTGATGGAATTTCGTCCATTGCTTCTCCATTGAGAGCTTTGACCCAAAAGAAGGGGAAGTTTGAGTGGTCGAAAGCTTGTGAAAGAGGTTTTCAAGAATTGAAAGATAAGCTTACCTCCGCTCCAGTGTTGACCTTACCGGAGGGAAATGAAAGCTTTGTAGTGTATTGTGATGCTTTTGGAGTGGGCTTAGGATGTTTCCTCATGCAGCATGGTAAGGTGATAGCTTATGCTTCTAGGAAACTTAAATTTTATGAGAAAAACTATTCAACTCATGACCTTGAGTTAGCTGCTATAGTTTTTGGCTTGAAAATATTGAGACATTATTTGTATGGTGTACATGTTTATGTCTTTACTAACCATAAAAGTCTTCAATATGTGTTTACACAAAAAGAGTTAAATCTCCGACAGAGAAGATGGTTAGAGTTGTTGAAGGATTACGATTTGAGTGTCCTTTACCACCCTGGCAAGTCCAATGTAGTTGCGGATGCTTTGAGTCGTATGACTATGGGTAGTGTGTCTCATGTGGAAGAAGAGAAGAAAGAACTTGTGAAAGATGTTCATAGGTTCGATCTATTAGGTGTGTGGTTAAAATATTCTCCAAATGGTGGTTTCATGGTACATCATAACTCCGACTCATCATTAGTTGTGGAGGTGAAATCTAAGCAGCATCTTGATCCACTATTGATGGAGTTGAAGGAATTTGTACTTAGTAAGCTCAATGAGTCATTCTCCCAAGGGGGGATGGTATTCTTAGGTACCAAGGGAGATTATGTGTACTCGATGTTGAGGATTTGATAAATCGAATCTTAGAAGAACCCCATGGTTCTCACTATTCTATAAATCCGAATGCCACTAAAATGTATCATGAGCTTAGAGAGATCTATTGATGGGATGGTTTAAAAAGGGACATAGCAGAGTTTGTTGCTAAGTTTCCAAATTGCCAACAAGTTAAAGCCGAACATCTTAAACCGGGTGGTTTAACCCAAATCATGGATGTTCCTACTTGGAAGTGGGAAATCATCAATATGGACTTTGTAGTTGGGTTTCCTCGAACCCGGAGGCAAAATGATTCAAAATGGGTTATTGTGGATAGGTTGACCAAATCTTCCCATTTTCTTCCTGTTAAGTCTACTTACATGACTGAAGATTACGAAAGGATCTACATTAGTGAGATTGTGAGTCTTCATGGGATTCCTTTGTCCATCATTACAGATAGAGGCGCCCAATTTACTTCTCATTTTTGGAAGTTTTTTCAAAGGGGTTTAGGTACTCAAGTGAAACTTAGCAATGTATTTCATCCTCGGACGGATGTTCAAGTGGTACGTACCATTCAAACCCAAGAAGACATGTTATGACCCTGTGTTATTGACTTCAAAGAAAGTCGGGATGGTCATCTACCTTAGATTGAATTCTCTTGCAACAATAGCTATCATTCGAGCATCTCCATGGCACCTATTTAATCTCTTTATGGAAGAAGGTGTAGATCTCCGGTTGGATGGTTTGAGGTTGGTGAGTCCTCAATACTTGGTCCAGAGATTATCTATGAGGCTATAGAGAAAGTTTTAAATATAAGAGATAGATTGAAGACAACCTATAGTCGGCAAAAGTCTTATCCCGACAATAGAAAAAGAGACCTTGAGTTTGAAATAGGTGATCATGTCTATTTCAAGATTTCACCGGTGAAAGGGGTGATGAGCTTTGGTAATAAGGGGAAGTTAAGTCTCCGGTAAGGTGGTCCCTATGAGGTTTTACAACTAATTGGGAAGGTTGCCTATTAGTTAAAACTACCTAGTGAACTAGCTTCAATTCATCCGTGTTCATGTTTATATGCTGAAGAAATGCATAGGCGACCCAGTATTCATTCTGCCAATTGAAGGTTAAGGGGTGGATGATAACCTCTCTTATGAAGAGGTTCTCGTTGAGATTCTAAATCGCTAAGTTAAGAAGTTGATACATAAGGAGGTTGTCTCTGTAAAAGTTCTA
Organism: Solanum pennellii; assembly: GCF_001406875.1. Classification (NCBI taxonomy): domain Eukaryota; kingdom Viridiplantae; phylum Streptophyta; class Magnoliopsida; order Solanales; family Solanaceae; genus Solanum; species Solanum pennellii. The sequence continues at coordinate 62,622,926 of NC_028645.1, read as the reverse complement.
TGGAGGAATCATCTTGTCGAGGGTGCAACATGGGAGGCTGAAGCCGACATGAAGTCCCACTACCCTCATCTATTTACTCCTTAAGGTTAGACACTCCTCTTAGTAAAGAAATTAATGAATAATCATGAAATTGACTTGTTTTTATTCTAAATAGGTGCATGTTATGGTAAAAGTCATACAAATTTGAGTTAAGAGAAAGCTTCCATACTCTATTCTTGCACTTATATGAAATATGTATGCATGTGTCTTCTTGTGATTTTGTTTTTCTTGTTGTTGTCTTGAGAAGAATGATAGCATGGTAACTCTTGGTGTATTTTGAGCTCATGTTGATGTTGAGATGGAAATTCCTCACTATGTGTTATGAAATGTTAAGATCTCTTATGTCTGCATCAGGAATTGAGTGCTATGTGTAATGTTGTGGTATGTGTTGAAAGAAGTTGTGAAGTACTCCTATGAGCTGTGAATCATTATGATGTTATGTGTAATGTTGTGGTATGTGCATCGGGGACGAATGTTGCTAAAGGGGGATAATGTAACACTCCGGAAATGTCATGACTTAGATTAGATCTTAATCTATTCAATAATGTTTAAAATGATGTTTACAAACCTATATTAGTGTAATAAGTTCATTTAGAAAAGGTTAGAGACAAAATGAAAAAGAAAGACCTTAACTTCCGAAAACTAGCTAATTTGAACTAGTTGACATCCCTATGTTTGGTAAAGGTTTCGAAGTGCCAAATGAAGTACAAAATTTGTAATGATACCTTGGATAGGTAGTATGTCGTACAAAGGGTACAAACGTACGGTAACGACAACCCAAGGACCACCCGAAGGGTACTTGGGGAGGACCCAAACATGGGTGAGCAGGCTGCCTGGCAGCCTGCGAACAGGCAGATTGGAGAACAAGATGCGCGACGCACAGCCTTCACGAGGAACTCTGCCTCAAGATATGACGGGAAGACTCGCGACGCGAGGCTGACACGCACCTCACTGAATCAACCCAAAAATTTAGAAAAATAATTTGAATTGGTCCCGCGATACGCATCCACTTTCCGGATTCGTTAAAGTCAAATTTTTGGTAATTTAACTTCATAAAAAGACACATTTAAGTAAAGGGTATTTTGGGTATTTTATAGGATGACTATATGTGGAAACTAGGTCAGTTTTGGACCACTTTTAACACGTCCAAATCAGATTCAAACTCAATTATCCATCTCTCTCAAGAAACACTCTTTTCCAAACTCCATTGAAGAACAAGAAGAGCTTAAGGAAGAAAACGAAGGCTTCGAGGTTTCCAATCAAATTTCGTGGATTATTCTTCTAAAAGGTATGGGTTCTTCACTCTTGGGATTCCTTTCCCCAAGAGGTCCTTACAAAGATGGTTTTTGAGAATTCAAAGTTCTAGGATTTTCACTCTACAAAATTGATTTTCTTCTCAACTCTAGATATATATCTATCAATGAAAAATAATGGTTTTATGTGGTTGATTTCACACGAATTCGTGAGTATCTGATAAATAATGTTTGAATCTCATGTGATACATAATCTCTCTCTAAATAATGGTTTTGATTTTGTTGTACTTACTTCTTGATACCATGTAACGTTGAGATCGGAACTAAGACTTGAAAGAACTCTTCAATGACCCTTTCCCTTATCCTACATTATGAATTGATATTGTATATGAATTGTAGAGTTGGTATATACTATGCTATTGAGTATCTCACTATGTTATAGTTATGATTATTTATAATTTAATGTAAGTTCTTGAATAAGGTGTTGGAAGCAAGAGGTAAGTCTTCTAAAGTTGTGATTTCTCTATGATATTTATGTTAGCCTATGAATTATGATAATATGCTAATGAAGCATGCATGATGTTTCTATGAATATATGTTGGGCTATGAACATGCTAAATGTGAAATCATGATAAGACAATGAAAATGCAAGTTTATGATATCCTCTTGTATGCTTTACACAAGGTGATTATGTTTAGTTAATCTAACATACGAAGGGTTAGGATGAAAGGAAATTATCATCTAATCCTAAAGATCTCATGATCATGTTTATACAATAAGTTAATCTCCTATGACCTATGATAAGTTTCTGATAAAAAACAACTTAAACGTTATTCAAGAAAGAGACTTCAGATAAGCATCGATGGACTAGATATGAGAGGTGTCCCTTCCCTAGTTGGAAGGTAGGTTCACAATTATTATCATGAGATAGAGGTTTTCATGTAATATGGAACTATGGGTCTCTAATAAGTCTCCTAGTTCTTGAACTATGTTGCCACCATAGAATACTAGCTAGTGGATCCACCTAGAAAGCTATGTCATGTTTGGTTCTACTTTGGATGATAGACCACTTTATTTCGGTGTGGGGTTTATGACACTAGATTTCGTTTAGCTCAAATGGTCTACGTCGTTTAAGGCGTATGTTCCCTCATGTAAAATGAAAGACAAGTTGATGGACGTTGACTAGGGTGACTTGAAGAGTCTACTTAGTATAGGTAAGGGTATGGGACTCTACTTAGACATTGCACAAGTTTTCTCTAAGGGATGTCCTAAGAGATGGTTCTTATGTATTATGATAACATGAAAGGTATGATGTTTATGTTACATGTTGTTACTCTTATATGAAGTTGGTAACGTTAATGAACATGTTATTGGTCTATATTGCTTTATCAGTTGATGACTACTTATGTTAAAAGTTACATGAATCAAAGCTTTACTTATGGTCTCCTATCTGATATACTTAGTTGTGTGGGGTTATGGGGCTTCAAATGACCATTGTACTTGTAGGTTAGGGATGGAATCATTGGTAAGTGTTTTGTATGTTATGTGAATATGACCTTTTCAATATGAAATGTTAACATGACTCTATGATAATGTCTTGGATTATGATCATGCTTTATGTTGATGGAATCCTTAATAACTTATACATGTTTTATGGTATGTGCATTGAAGACTTTCTTATGACTTAGAATGCTTTCCGAAGAAATGATAAATGATCCTTTTTCATGCATGTCCTTAAATTTTATGGGCATATACCCATACTTAGTACATGTGGCATACTAACCCCATTAGTTTATATTACTACAAATGTAGGGTCCGGCCATTGAAGATTAAGAAGGTCAATTGAAGATGCATGGAAATCTTTCTCCATGTGTTTGTAGGTCCTCATGTTCGTGGATGTTATCTTTTCATATTCTAGCTTAAGAAGAATTAAGAAGATTTTAAGAACACTCGTATTTCCATTATATTCTTTGGATTGTTTTGTATTAAGGCCTATATGCCATATTGACTATTCATTGGCTAAGTGAAGATTCGTACTCTTTAGATGGTTTTATACATGTGAGACAAGTTTTTAGAATATCGTATGCTATTACGAATGTTAAGTATGAATCCTAAGTATATTTCGCATAGTATTAAATGTTTTTAATTTTCCGCAAATTTTAATTGTTGACATGTTATGACGAATGCTAAGACGCTTGTTTGAGTCCTCTGAGAGGACAACGACGCCAGTTGCATATGGAGTGTACTCTCCGGGTGTGACAATGACCCACTGTCTTAATATAATATATAGAGTATTTTGAAATCTAGGCTCTCGAAAAGGTTTCTGGAAAAATGGCCTAGCGTGGTGCGCCTATGCTACCGGCACCTGGAGTGCACCGTCTATTTGACATCTCTCTAGTAAAATCAGAACATGTTTTACTCAAGAGTTGGTTTGACGATCGTTAAGTGATATTTGAAAGAATTATTGTAGACCTTTAATTTGATAGGTCAGGGTCACCTGAATCTTACTATTCTGATAGGTATGGTTATTTGAAGTTGACTCTTGTAGGACTTCATGTGAAAACATAGCTGATAGAAATGTTTTTAACTTGGCCTTGTTTTTGAGGTTCTTTACGACCCTAAACCATATCTGATATACATACTACACTTGGTAAAGGACCTTAATATATATGCCCAACTTAGAATTTATTGGGTTCATAACTTTCAGCATACAAGGGATGATACAGATATTTACTTAGAAGTTTTTGGACGTTACATACTTTGGGTACTCAAAGAATTGTGACAGAAAGATGGAAAACACTTCAATTCTTGGTTGAAAGCAAATGAAAATTCCTCGGGCATTTCTTGATGTGGCACATGTCCCTCCACTTTAATGCTCCCAATAAGTTTCTTCCTGTGATTGGTTAAAACCATGGCCGACCATTCAAGCGTTGCTGACATTTCTTGTCCAAAATCTATATATGTTCTTCCATTTTAAATTTAATTCGTTCACACCTTCTCTATAAAACTTTCTTGTCATTCTTCCATCTTTCAAGTTTTACTTGAGTTTCATCAAACACTACCACATTCTTAATTATCCTTTGACTTGGTTTATCTAGAATCTATGACATAATTACAATTTAATAGGGAGACTGGAGGGCGAAAGTCGACAATAGCAAAGTGAAGACACAAACCACAATTGAGGACGAGGATCATTGTTGGAGAATGAATATGTTGGGTACATCATTTTACAAATGACACATGAATATTTATAAATGATCCGATTTAGATTTTATCCAAAAATAATAACCCACTTATGTTTTAAACTAAAAATCATTTTAGCACTGCATAAATGAAATATTTATTCATGTGGACGGTTACTTGACATCTTTTTTTAATTCAATTAGAGAGTGCACACTGCGTACAATCATCTATTGAATGATGGGTGGTTTAATACATATATGTTTATAGATTAGATAGAAAAAAAGAACAACATATAATAGAAGTGTGTCTTTGACCATTTAACTTTAATTTTTTTTAATGTCAACTTTCACTTGTCGAATTTAAAAATCATGAGATAATTTATCAATTAGACTTTGATAAATTGGACCTCTACCAACAAAATGAACAAAAGTTCATGTAATCAGCCAACTAAACTATTAAGATTTGTTCCCTCTAGTCAATATTAAGTGAATTGTCATAACTTTTTTTTATAGTTTAAAATAAGTGGATTTTTCAAAGTTCAAGATATTTATTAATTGGATTTTTTTCTTTCATATTTATCCTTTGCTTTAGTGATGTTGTTAACTACTTTACATTTTCAGTAGAATAGTTAAGGAATAATAATAATTAAAAATAGCTTACAATATTTGGCCTTAATGTTTTTCTTTAAGAGGAGTGTTATATCCCAACAACAGACTTAAGACAGACTAGAGGAAGTATCATACATTTCCCCAATATATTTATAAAAAAGAATTAATTATATTCAAAGAATGATACAGTAAAATTAGGGAACAGGTACAAGTACCCCCTCCCCCTAAACTATGACTGGAATTCCGTAGAAACGCTTTAACTAAACTAAGATCCTATTAACCCCCCCCTCCCCAGCGAACCCATTTTTTATAAACTTTTACACTTCTTTGGCTTTTGGCTTACATGGAATATCTCCCACGCGTCTCAATTGCATAGATTCACGGAGTGTGCCAGGTACTACAAAATTGTACAAAATTATAAAATAAATGAGTTTGGGGAGGGGGAGAATAGGACCTTAATTTAGTAAATGTTTGTCGTGCTAATTCAGTCATAGTCTAAGAGGGGTACTAATGTCTTATGATAGTAAAATTAATTTTTTTTTGTTTGTCATTAAGGAATGTAACAGTTGAGTACCAACTCAAACATGAAAAATACAAAAAGTTCTTAAATACTAAAAAAATACTTAATACAACATCTGCAATTCAGAAGGTTTTAGGGTTTTGATTTCCCTTGTTCCCTTTGCTTTTAAATATTCAATTTTTGTTCTTCGTCTAGCATTACCAAGAGGCTAGGTTCATTCAAGTCCTTAATATCCTCAGATATATACCCAAATTCAATTATAGCTTCCCATGTTAATTTATTTACACGGCCTCATTAGATATGGTAATGATTTATACTATGTTTTTGTTGAATGCCTTCAATCGGACCACGTGGACGTAGCCAATTTATTGGTGAACCACGTAAATCTGTTGTCTTGTTTTTCGCGTTTATATTTTCTCGTATTATCTCAAATTCCGCATAACAAATTGGTATCAAAGCCTCTCAGTTAATCAGGTGTTCTTGAAGAATTCGAGATGTCTGCTTTGAACGTGAAAATCGACAAATTCACAGGGAGGAACAGTTTCAGTTTATGGCAGATCAAGATGCGGGCTTTGTTGAAACAACAAGGATTCTGGGCGCCGTTGTCGAAAGACAAGAACGCCGTCGTTACTCCTGAGATGGCGATTCTGGAGGAAAAGGCGCATTCGACGATCATGCTGTGTCTCGCGGATGACGTCATCACGGAAGTCTCGGATGAAGAGACTGCTGCTGGTCTGTGGTTGAAGCTGGAGAGTTTGTACATGACAAAATCTCTAACCAACAAGCTGCTTCTGAAACAACGTCTATTCGGTTTACGAATGGCTGAAGGTACACAACTCAGGGAACATTTAGAGCAATTGAATACTTTGTTATTAGAATTGCGTAATATCGATGTGAAGATCGAGGATGAAGATGCTGCCCTAATTCTGTTAGTATCTCTCCCAATGTCGTTTGAGAATTTTGTTCAATCGTTCATTGTTGGGAAAGATACTGTGTCGCTGGAAGAAGTCAGATCGGCCCTTCATAGCAGGGAATTACGGCATAAGGCTAACGGCACAAGTACGGACATACAGCCTTCCGGTCTGTTCACCAGTAGCGGAAAGGGAAGGAAAAACGGCGGAAAGAAAAATAAGCCGATGTCGAAGGGTGCAAAGCCAGATGATGTTTGTAATTACTGCAAGGAGAAGGGACATTGGAAATTTGATTGTCCGAAGAAGAAGAAGCAATCGGAAAAACAATCAGTTTCTGCTGCTGTTGCTGAAGAAGACACCAATTCTGAAGAAGACATTGCCCTAGTTGCGGATGAGCACACTCATCATTCAGATGTGTGGGTTCTCGATTCTGGGGCATCCTATCACATCTGTCCTAGGAGAGAGTGGTTCACGACTTATGAGCAGATAGACGGAGGCAGCATCTCGATGGCCAACAGTTCTGTCTGCAAGGTGGTTGGGACAGGCTCGATCAAGATAAGGACACATGACGGTAGCTTCTGCACATTGAACGAGGTCAGGCACGTTCCATTGATGACGAAAAATCTGATATCTCTCAGTTCTTTGGACAGCAAGGGATTCAGCTGGTCGGGAAAAGATGGAGTCTTGCGGGTCTGGAAGGGTTCAAATCTGATTCTGAAAGGTGTCATGCGTGGTACTTTGTATTTTCTACAAGGTTCCACGGTTACAGGTTCAGCCCATGTTGCATCGTCAGAAGTTCACCAGGAGGATATGACTAAGTTATGGCACATGAGACTTGGTCATATGGGTGAAAGAGGGATGCAAATTCTGTCAAAGGAGGATCTTCTTGCTGGTCATAAGGTTAAAAGCCTAGAGTTTTGTGAACATTGTGTCTTTGGAAAACTACATCGCAACAAGTTTCCAAAGGCCATTCACAGAACAAAAGGCACTCTTGATTATATCCATTCTGATTGCTGGGGTCCATGCCGTGTTGAGTCTTTGGGAGGCTGCAGATTTTTTGTGTCCATGATTGATGACTACTCAAGGATGACTTGGGTGTACATGATGAAGCATAAAAGTGAAGCTTTCCAGAAGTTCAAGGAGTGGAAAATTTTGATGGAAAATCAAACAGGGAAGAAGATCAAGAGGTTGCGAACTGATAATGGGCTGGAATTCTGCTGGTCTGAATTTGATCAATTCTGTAAGGATGAAGGGATTGCTCGACATCGTACAGTCAGAAATACACCACAGCAGAACGGTGTAGCTGAGCGGATGAATCAAACACTTCTGGAGAGAGCAAGGTGCATGCTCTCTAATGCTGGGCTAGATAGAAGATTCTGGGCAGAAGCGGTTAGTACAGCTTGCTACTTGATTAACCGCGGACCACATACAGGCATACAGTGCAAAACACCTATGGAGATGTGGTCAGGAAAAGTTGCTGATTATTCAAATCTGAAAGCTTTTGGTTGTACGGCTTACTATCACGTCAGTGAAGGTAAGTTAGAACCAAGAGCTAAAAAGGGAGTATTTGTGGGCTACGGAGATGGAGTGAAAGGTTTCAGAATCTGGTCTCCAGCAGAAAAGAGGGTTATTATGAGCAGGAACGTTGTCTTTGATGAAAGTTCTCTGCTTAGAACCATTGTGAAGCCTACAACTACGTCAGAAACTGGGAGTCTTGATAAACAGGTGGAGTTTCAAGTCATTCAGAACGAGAGCGATTTGAAAGAACCTGAAGAGGAGGATCAAGAGCCACAGACAGAAACTGATATTCCAGAATCTATGCCATCAGATATCCATCGGAGTATAGCTCAAGATCGGCCAAGGAGGGTTGGAGTTCGGCCACCTACGAGGTATGGTTTTGAGGACATGGTGGGTTATGCACTGCAGGTTGCTGAAGAGGTAGATACATCTGAGCCGTCTACTTACAAAGAAGCCATTTTAAGTTCTGATTCTGAAAAATGGTTTGCCGCTATGGGAGATGAGATGGAGTCCCTACACAAGAATCAGACATGGGATCTGGTCATACAGCCTTCGGGGAGAAAGATTATTACTTGCAAATGGGTTTTCAAGAAGAAGGAAGGGATATCACCAGCAGAAGGAGTCAAGTATAAAGCCAGGGTTGTTGCCAGAGGTTTCAACCAAAGAGAGGGAGTGGACTACAATGAGATCTTCTCACCAGTGGTCAGACATACTTCCATCCGAGTGTTACTAGCGATTGTTACACATCAGAATCTGGAGCTTGAACAACTTGATGTGAAGACAGCGTTTCTACATGGAGAGTTGGAGGAAGAGATATACATGACTCAGCCGGATGGTTTCCAAGTTCCAGGGAAGGAAAATCACGTCTGCAAGTTGAAGAAGTCCTTATATGGACTTAAGCAGTCTCCAAGGCAGTGGTACAAAAGGTTTGACAGCTATATGGTGAAGTTGGGCTATACTCGGAGCTCATATGATTGTTGTGTCTACTACAATAGGCTCAAGGATGATTCATTCATCTATCTGGTGCTTTATGTAGATGATATGCTGATAGCTGCAAAGAAGAAGTATGACATTCAGAAGCTGAAGGGTTTACTTAGTGCTGAGTTTGAGATGAAGGATCTGGGAGCCGCTCGGAAGATTCTAGGGATGGAGATCATTAGAGACAGAGAGAGAAGGAAACTTTTCTTGTCACAGAGAAGCTACATTCAGAAGGTCTTGGCGAGGTTTGGCATGTCTTCATCTAAGCCTATTGATACCCCCAGTGCTGCCAATATCCATCTCACTGCCATGTTCGCTCCACAGTCAGAAGAAGAGAAGGAGTATATGTCACGAGTCCCTTATGCCAGTGCCGTAGGAAGTTTGATGTATGCTATGGTCTGTACAAGGCCAGATTTAGCACATGCAGTCAGTGTAGTGAGCAGATTCATGGGACAACCAGGGAGAGAACATTGGCAGGCTGTGAAGAGAATTTTCCGGTACCTTAGAGGTACATCTGACGTTGGTCTCATTTATGGAGGTGATACTCAGTGCTTGGTTACTGGCTATTCTGATTCTGACTATGCTGGAGATGTTGACACAAGAAGATCGATGACTGGCTATGTGTTTACCCTTGGAGGATCTGTCGTCAGTTGGAAGGCAACTTTGCAACCTACAGTGACTTTGTCTACTACGGAAGCGGAGTACATGGCCTTGACAGAGGCTGCAAAAGAAGGGATTTGGCTGAAAGGGCTGGTTAGTGATCTTGGTCTGCATCATGATCAGGCTACGGTGTATTGTGACAGTTTGAGCGCAATTTGTCTAGCCAAGGATCAAGTCCATCATGAGAGAACCAAGCATATTGACGTAAGGTATCATTTTCTGAGAAGTGAGAAGAGAATCAAGGTGAAGAAAGTAGGAACTGCTGATAATCCTGCTGATATGTTCACAAAGCCGGTTCCACAGAGCAAGTTTCAACACTGTTTGGACTTGCTCAACATCAGAAGCTGTTAATTGCCCTGCGGGGCAATTCTGAGGAAGAGGGGGAGGCCTGGCACTATCATAGTGCGTCTGAAGAATCTGTTCGGAGAATTCAAGTCAAGGTGGAGATTTGTTGAATGCCTTGAATCGGACCCGTTACAAACAGAAAGGACGGGGGTCTCGCTGCCCGGTCAGCGAGTCGGGGGGTCCAGGGGGGCGACGCGCCCCCTGGCCTGGGGGTCGGGGGGGGCGGAGACGCCCCCGGCCCGACGGTATACAATGTTATTGTATTGGGCCCTTAATTATCTGTTAATTCTGTATGTTGGGCCCAAGCCTGTTAGGGCGTAGCTTAGCACTATATATAGACGCTATGGCAAACCCTATTCTGTAATTCTGTTCTTGCCTCTCCATAATAAAACTGCTCTCCCTCTTCCCCGTGGACGTAGCCAATTTATTGGTGAACCACGTAAATCTGTTGTCTTGTTTTTCGCGTTTATATTTTCTCGTATTATCTCAAATTCCGCATAACAGTTTTTTTTCTTAAAGTAGGTAGATATACTCATTTGTGTCAGAAGCATTTTTATTGTGTTTTTTCCTCTATGTTATTTCATGTTCTCCTTTATTGTATATATGATATGAGATTTCTGTCCATCACCCTTCTTGTCCATCATTCCATGAAGGCTTTGACCGCCCTACTCTAAAAGGGATACCTCAAAAAAGTTCTCTACTTGTGGTAGAGTGAATACTACATATTGTGGAGTTGTCGTGGCTCTCCCACATCAATAGCGAGGTTTTGCAGTGTGCAAGAATGGATATTTAGAGTCCCCGTAATTTGTATAAGAAAGTTATTGTCTTAATATATTGTCTTGGGAAATGGATAAGTTTTGAGTCGAGTAAGGTGCAAATGTTCATTTATTTCTTTGTATGATAAAATGTTACATGGAAGCAGAACGTATCACTTATAGTTTATAAATAATTAATCTAGAGTTGGCTGATGGTGTGAACAAAACACTCAATGAACTTATAGTAGTGGAGGAAGTAGATTCAAAATATAAAATTTGAGATAATTACTAGAATGTATACCTAAGATTTATATATATGATCTAAAACAAATTTTGAACCTCATTTGTCAAATACAACGAAGGGGATCAAATTAGCTACATTGTCAATACCTAGTTCCACCACTTAATAATAGTGCTAACTGCTAAGTACATTTTCTAAAGGTAAAATGTACAAGTGCCCCTCCCTCGAGATTATGAGATACGCACCTTAACTAAACTAAGGTCCTATTACACCCCCCCCCCAATCAAACCCATCTTTTTTATAATATTGTGCACCTTTTTAGGATTATGTGACATCCAAATATCGCTCACGCGCCTCAATTGCGTGGAGTCATAGAGTGTGCCACGTAAGATAAAAGGTGTATAAAATTACAAAAAAAAAAGTTCGGGGGAGGGGGGGAGTTGATTGGACCTTAGTTTAGCTAAGGTGTGTCTCTAGGATTTTTTACAAAATCTAGGGGGTAGTAGTGTCTTATCCCTATTCTAAATAGAACTGTCCTAAAAAATAGTACTTAATCAGTTTAATAAAATATATAGGCTAAGTCGATTGTTTTCTTATAAAATTAGGGGGGAATAATCATAGTGCTAAATGCTAACTAATATTTATAAAAAGTTAGGGGTGAAGTAAATTCAAAACATAACATTAACGCATTGAAACCAAAAATGTGTTGCATAATTTCTGACAGTAGATTTATTTGCATTTCTGAAAGGTGATTTGTTTTTTTTTATCTGCTTTCTGAACTCATGAGAACCTTAAATTTGTACCTAATAATAGGATTTGAGACCATATTACGACTGACCTGTTGTAGGATCTACTAAATAAACCCTTCAAGGACAGAATTTTTATAATGCCATGAGTAATTGTTGGGTTTCAAAAGATTTGAATGAAATTAAAGAGTTGTGAATTTTATAAAGAGTTTTGACTTTTCAGAAGAGTTGCAATTTTTCTGAAGAATTGTGACTTTTATGGAAAGTGACGACTTTTCCGTAAGGTTCTGACTTTTATAAAGAGTTGTAACCTTTCTGATAAGGCACACTAAGCCGCCATTCACACTACCACCTATTGTCTATAAATAGAGGGGTTCCTCTTAATTTTCAATCAATAAAATTTGAACTTCTTTCTTTTCTACTAAATCTAGTATTCTAAATGTACTTCACTTTTGCTGAGTGGTTTGCTGACATCGTGATTTTAATTATGATACACTAGTGAGTAAGATTATTCTATTATGAGAGGATATATTCCATTAACCTCGGGTAGTTGAGGTGACTAATTTCCTTAATTAAACATTGTGCATTGAGTGGGCACAATTTTCTTTTTTGAGAAAATATTTTGTTTATTATTTTTAGTTTGTTTCAGATTCTATTTGCTTTACTTGTTATAAGTTTCTAGTTTTGAAAATATTCTTTATATTTTTTTGTTTCTTACCAAGTTCTTCAAAATTACTGTTCTAAGTATGTTAGTAATAATTTCACACCAAAAGTGGCTTGGAACTTTAGGTATTTATTTCAAGCATGTTGCATTATACCCAAACATTCTGCTAATCAGATTTGATGTTTCCTTGGGAGGAGAGTGTTTTTCTAGCTCATGTTAAAAGGTATAACATTTATCTTAATTTGAAGCATAACTTCTTCGAGTTGAAAATTAATTATCTTGTTTTCCTGGAGAATATGACTTTTGGCTTTTGTCCTTTAGCAGTTTTTTTCTCCAATATTTTGTAGCCAAAAATGGTCTACCTTTTACTGTGGACTTATGATGTTTCCTTATTTTTCTATGGGTTTTTATACTTCCATTGGAATCAATAGAGTTAGAGATTTCTAGCAAAATGTCTACCAAGGAGGTGGTTGGAGAGAGTCGTGCACATGTTGTATATAATAGGAGTGCTTCTAGAATTAATGAAATTGGGCTTCAACTTTAGCCAGTTTCTGAATACGACTCCGGCAAAGGTTTACCATTCGCTCTTGTAGATTAGGAAAATGCTGGTAATAAGTGGGGATGGAAGGTACGAAAAGAGTTACATGTTAGGCACCTTTATCAATAGACATTTGAATCTTCTGAAGAATTTTAAGGATCCAAAAGTTGGAAAGAAAAATTCTTGTCGAAGTATTATTTTCATTAAAAAGTATCTCCAGTCTGAGTTTCCTGACATGGATACAAACGAAATTTTTGCCTCATTCAGTTTGATGATTCCTTTGAAGCAGTCATGAAGCTCAAAAGGTTAGATTCGACAGGGCTCTTTGGTATATAGAATGTTTATACTTTTTCGGTTGTCAGCATTATAGAAAACAATGACCGCATCTTTTTATCGACCTAATGACAAATTTGTTTTTTTTATTAGATATTGATTTTTACACAGATATGAGGACTACATGTTCAGGGACAAAATTGCAGTCTTTACTGTCTGATTCTCCTATAAGGGCTATTACTTGTAAGACTGGTAAATCTGTAGCATTTTAATAGCAGAAAATCCTTTTCCGCCCATGCTTTATGATATCTTTTGTAGTGAACCTACTTTTTGCTTAGATTGTTTTTGTATCCTTTGCTGCAAAACTATCAGTTCGAACTATGATGGGTATAGTTACATTCTATGTGAAGCAACAGTAGATGGCTACATATGTGGACATGATTCCTATTTAGAATGTGCTCTACGAGGTTACATGGTTGGGATAGTTGGAGGAAACATCAAATGCACAATCTGTATGTCGATACTATGATTTAGGGATGGATTGTGTTCCCCATGCTCTTAAGCTTTCAAAAACCTAGAAGCATGTTGCTTCTCATGATGACATTGTAAAGATTTTGAATGTTAGCATTTGTATTTTGTGTGGCTCACAAAAAAAAAAGTGGAAAAGAGATGTTGCATCGTATTGAATCAATCAAGGCAAAGGTATAGCTAATTGATGAATTGTACTTTTTTCATTATGATGCGATCTATTTTTCATTTGAGGTTTAAATTTAGCATAATGACAATTTTGATAATTATATCAGCTAATGAAAGGATTCTGTATTCAAGATGCATTAAAAAGGAAAGTTGGGTGGATAGCACTGGTAACTTCTCTGTCCTCTCATCATCTTGTTTGTGTTATCATCATCTTTTTTGTGTCTATCTGTTACTTGACTTAAATCAATGCATTGATTTGTTTACCTTACACAGGTATTCTTTCTTTTGGATATAAAAAGTGAAAGGCTAAGAAGAGGAGCGAATTCTTTCGTAATCGCGCGTCAAACAGAGCGTCTCAAAATACAAGTGGCCTGAATTCTCATATAGTCTGAGATATGTAGGAAACTCGATTTCATGGTTTGGCCATAATTCCTAAAGTTCGTGTCGAAATTCGTTTCCGGGAGGATGAAGATGTGTTGGGTAAAAATTGGATTCGTCAATTTAATTTGGCTCAAGTTTTTTTCATCAATCCAAGTCAAACGAGGAAAAACTATTGATGCCACATCTTGAATTTAGAAAGAACTAGAAGGAAGTGTAAAGATATGGAAATAGTTACTTTTGGAAAAGGAAATCTGGAAATTTTTAAGTAAGTTAAAGTGAGTTTTTTATCAACTTCAAATGATCATAACTCCTAACTCATGATAATTTAGTTCTAGTTCAAGATATGGTTGGAAAGATCTTGAATGATCTTTCAAAATCCGCCATGTTTGTGTGATTCTTAATTCATATTAGTTAGTTATGCCTTTTGGAAGTTGGGTTGAAGGATTAACAAATGTCTAATCCGGATTTAGGAAGGCCAAATTGGTCTTATGGATCCTTACCTAATTATATTAATTCATTTTTAGAAGTTAATTGGGGTAAAACACGAATTTGTTCAATTTAGAAAAAGTACAATTTACGTTATGGCTTGGAGAAAAGAGAAAAGAGGAGAAAGGAGAACAAAAATAAAGAAATCACAAGGAAACTTACGAGCTTGAGTGTGAATTTCCTAGGGTTGCTCACTAAAAAGGTATGTAAATCTTCCATAACATTTGATTTGTTCACCCACGTTCCAAGCATTTTTTATTCAGCATGAAATAGTTCTAAAATGATTGGAAATTGAATGTTCTTGTTGGTTAACTTGAATTGCTTTTGTTCTTGCATATAAGTTGAGATTTTGGAATTTATCGATGTAGAAGTGTTATTTCTTGAGTTTATTGGGTTAGATCCTTGTATATACGATGTGCGTACATGAATCTAAAGTGAATTTGAAAAAAAGAATCAAATTAAATCGATTTAAGGCCAGAAAATAAGATGAAAAATTGTAAATTTTTTGCCTAAGGAACATGTTGGCGCAACGTGCCCCCATATCGATAAAAAGGATGGGTAGCTGCGCTAGCAGTGCACCAGAAATCAGCCTCAGTCAAGTGACATTGGGGCGGTGTGCCCCAGATTCGCCTGTATCGGCATTTTTCACCCAGTTTTCGTTATTCCGTCCCTTTAAGACTTTTTAAAATGTATTACTCTTCCTAATGATTCTAACTACTTCAAATGAATTCTAAACATATAGAAATCATCCAGAAACATAAATACAACCTTGAATCCATAATTTAAAATTCAAGGATCAGTAAAGAGTCAAGTCTAGACAATATAAGATCAAAGCTAAGAGGAGTCAAGAAACAAGTAAGAGAAGTTCATTTCAAGTTTTCTTAAGTCTTTTACCAACGTTATAACTTTATTTTACTTAAGTTTTCAGTTCAATTCAGAGTAAAGTTGAAATCTTTTCTTTAAAGAAGTATATGGGGACTAAGTATTCCCAAAGAAGTATGTTTTCAAATTTAAATAAAAATGAAAAATGAGATTTCAAAAAGGTTTTCGGGCTAGTTTTCAGAAATGAGTAATGGTTTTCTAAATCAAGCAAGAGGGGAAACTTTCATTCCTAGATAGCCTTTGAGTTATTTTTTTTAATAC
Source organism: Solanum pennellii (assembly GCF_001406875.1). Taxonomy (NCBI): domain Eukaryota; kingdom Viridiplantae; phylum Streptophyta; class Magnoliopsida; order Solanales; family Solanaceae; genus Solanum; species Solanum pennellii. The sequence continues at coordinate 62,606,988 of NC_028645.1, read as the reverse complement.
TAACCTCAAATCACGGAAAAAAGTATGTTTTTAGAACATAAAAGATTTAGTATATTTTTGGGACTAGTATTCAGCACCGGTATGAGGATGCAAGGTCATCTTTACTCAAGTCTCCATATACCATTTTGACATCATGGATAGAAAGAGGTCACATTTTTTAGATTAATCATTTTCACAAAAGACTAGTGGGTCCACTTAGTAGTTCAGATTCTATACTCCATCTAGGTGTAGGATAATCGGGCAGCGTGGGCTTAATAATAATGTACCATCATGATAGTTATTAAGTGATGGTTGCTGGTTAGAAAAACTCCCACAACAGTAATTGCATGGTTCCTCAATGGGTTTCGCTTAGTATGAATAGGGGTATGGGATTTCATTCATCCATTGCATAAGTAGACTATGAGAGGGAGCATGTTATTCTTTTAATGATAATTAGTTGACACCTGTTTATTTTGTGTTTTTACATACATCTTCAAGCTATTTGTATATTTGCATACACAGAGTTGAAAACCATGTTTTAAACAGCTTTTCTTTGTATTACACGTGTCTTTAAACTACCTATATTGAAAGGAGTTTAGTTAAGTATTCAGGAGTTGAAATGAGTCAAGGTAAGTGTTTTATTTCATAATCTCTTTCAAGCCTATGTTGTTTTAGAATTCCAACTCGCATACTCTTACATTCAATGTACTGATGCCAGTTGGCCTGCATTTCATTATGATGCAGACGCAAGTAACTAGGATCGATTTTCTGGCACAACGTTGATCCAGTGAATAGTTTAGAGTCTGCTGGTGAGCGTCTTCAATGCTGGAGGATCCACTTTATTGTTTCTTCGTTTAGTTCATTAGGATGTTGTGGGGTTTTTCCCAACATCCATCTCATTTGTTTTAGAGGCTTCATGCACAATCATATGTTCGTCCTTTGAGTCCTTTCATTATCATTTATTATGTATTGAGGCACGAGTTGTCATTTTGTTTAAATTTAATGTTTTATCTTTAATATGTTCTAAGTTACTCGTTAAAAGGTTGAGTAAGTGCATTTTAATCCTTTTATTAATGATTTAAGTCTTCCGTTGAGTGAATAAGCCAGGCAAAGGGTTCGTTTGGGACCATCAATGGTCTTCGAGTGTTGTCCATGTCCAGGGTATAGACTCAGGGCGTGAAAAACTTGGTGTCATCATATAAGGTTCAAGAGTCCTAGGGATTCTATGAAGTCGTGTCTGTAGAATTCTAGTTATCGGTGTGAAGTGCGCCATATCTATAATTAGGAGGATGCAACATTTAGGAATTCTTTCACTTCTTTCATTCTCATTTCGTGCATTAGATTTTGATCTTTAAAAATTTCCTTCTAATTTGTGCCTGCACGTGTTTTCAGAGCATCATTCCTTCACGAAGTGAAGTCAGAGGTCGTCTGCTAGGGGGATTGTTGAGGAGCAAGAATTACCAAATGCATCTGAACTGCAACCTAAAGGAGAAGTTACCAATGCTACATTTCGTGAGACTATCCTGATCTTATGTCAAGTTGCGACTCATCATGTGGGACAGAGAGGTAACCGACAGAAAGTGGATAATACTTCAAGGATCCTTGATTTTTAGGGAGGAATCCATCTAGCTTCATAGATTTAAGTGTCACAGAGGATCAGAGAACTTTGTTGTAGTACTTTAGAAAATTTTCAAAATAATTCATGGTGTTGATGTTGAAAGGGTTTAACTAGATGCATACAACTAACAGGTACCGCTATAGTCTTCTTCGACCAATGGAAACAGAATAGGGCTGAGGATGCGCCAATAGGGAGTTGGGTTGTGTTTGTTAGTCCTCTCATGGGACGTTTTATTCCCTGTGAGTTGCGAGAGGCAAAGATAATAGAATTTCTAACCATTAATCCAGAGTCTATTAGTGTTCATGAGTATAGTCTGAAGTTCGCACAACTTTCCCACTATGCTAAGAAGAGGGTTGAGTTCATAAAGAGCATGATTAGTTTATTTGTTGTTGGGTTGTTTAGTCAGTCAAGGCAACAATGTTTATAGGAGATATGTCATAGAAAGTCTAATTATCCATGTTCAACAAGTTGAGAAGTATAAGATGAAGGATAGAGAAGGGTTTAAGAATAAGAGGGCTAAGACATCAGACAACGAGCTCAGACACAAAAGAGTAATATGAACCGATCTTCCTTCCCACAGAAACATAAGGGATCTGCACCACTATGTGTTAGTGCATATGTATCTAAAAACTAATGTGAGTACAATAGTAAGAATTCTCAGAGCTTTAGAGCTAAACCTGCCTATTCTCAAGATAGTATTGCACAAAGAGGTAGTAACCCTCCTGCATGTGCTAAGTGCGGCAGAAACCACTCAGGTAGTTGTCTTTAGGTCTCTATTGGTTGTTTGAAGTGTCGTTAGGACAGTCATTTCTTGATGGAGAATCTTAAGAAAAGGAAAGGTAGTGGAAATCAGATCAATAGGGCCCAATCTTTTTAAGTTTCTCTACCAGACAATGTTGCACCTAGAGGGGAAAATTTCAGTACTGGCAGAAGATCAAACCATTTGTATGCTATCAACAGTCGCCAAGAGTAAGAGGATTCACCAAATATTGTCACTGTATGATTAAAGTCATTGGTTTACTGGTTATGCCTTGCTAGAACCAAAAGTGATTTTATCTTTTATAAATCCATATGTTGCTATGAACTTTGATATTATTCCTAAAAAACATATTGAACCATTCAGTATTTCTACCTATTGGTGAGTCCATTCTAGAAGAGAGAGCCTATCGTGATTATCCCATTTTTATCAATCACAAAAGTACCATACCTTATTTAATTGGGTTTGACATGGTAGATTTTGATGTCATTTTTTGAATGGAATGGCTTCACGCCTGTTATGCCTCGGTTTATTGTAGAATTCGAGTAGTGAAGTTTCAGTTTCAAAATGAGCCAGGCTTAGAGTGCAAAAGTAGTTAAGTAGTGCCTAGGGGTCTGTAATGACCCTTCAGGTCTTTTTGCCTTAATGACTCCTTTATGTTGTTTAGATAATTTCTATAGCAACCCCAAGTCATTTATGACTTGCTAGCACTGATAGTTTTGTTGCATGGTTGTTCGTTTGGATTTTGTGCAGCTTTTCGTGTTTTTGAGGCCTTGAAGCTTGAAAAGTGAACAACCTCAAAATGGAACTACGAGAGTTCCATTAGCTTTGGAACGACCATATTAGGCTAGTAGCATGGTTGGCACAAGTATTGAGGCCTTCGGTGCGAGTTTGGACCATTAGGCATTTTAACCTTTGAAATTTGGCCTAAGGTTGATTTTGGTCAATAATCTTGGAAAACTCGCTCGGATGAAAAAAGTTTCTGCATGGTAAGCTCTAGAATGTCGAGTTTGGTCTAGAACGACCTTCTATTCGACTCCCGAGGTCTCCTGACTCATTTCGAGCCCCTAGGTGGATTTAGGTTAACAATCACCTTTGGAAATGGGACTCAATTTTTATCAAGATGACCTCGGATTGAAACACCAACTGCGCCATTGAGTCTGTAACGTCAAATTTAGTGGGTTATCATAGTTCGCATGCATGCATGGGATTCCAAACGAATTCCGAGTACCCCATCAAAGACTTTAAATAGATAGCAAAAGTTAGAATCTAGTGCAGAGTTTTGGGGATTTTAGCGATTAGTTTTTCCATTTATAAAAGCCCCAACTTAGCTTCAACGCTCATTTTAAAAGTGTGATACCTTTGGTTATATATATCCAATTTGGGCGATTCAAGAGGCTAGATATTGTGATTTTCCGAGGAAAAGGTGTTAGCGAGCTCGTAAGCTGCTTTGGGACCTTCATTTGAGGTAAGTTATCATTTTCATCTGCTTTCTTGGCCACTTTGTGAACACAATTTGTAGGATATTTTTTTGGACTTGATTTGTCCATCATTCTATGTTTGAATTCGATGATTCCAGTGGCTATTTTGAGTGATTTTCCGAGAAGACATTGTGGTGTTGTGGGAATTAACTATGGACCGCTTGTTTCTAGTAAATTCACTGATTTAGCTGCTTTCCCGTTTCTAGTTCTTGAGAAAATTTGAGTTTTTGTTGCATGCTGATATTGTGTTATTTTCGAGCCCCAAATTGTGATCCAATTTCGAACACAAGTTTGGGGATCTGTTTAGAAACTATTTATAGGTTAATTCTGGATTTTAATCATGGGTCCCCCTGTCCCTGTTTTGACCCCAAAATTGATTTGTCTCTATTTTTTGTGATTTTTGTGTCTAAACTACCGTAATAACGTTATTCATAGAGTAAAAGGATTTCGTGGCCGTTCAGAAAGGGAAAGCTGCAGAGTAGTGTTTTTGGAGCACGCATGGTCGTCCTACAAGTAAGCTACAACTACCCTCTGTTTGATTGAGGTCGAGCATGTGAATGCATGTTGATTAGTTGGGATTTGGGTTGGGTAGTTATTCAATCATGCATATGTGCTTAGAAATCATGTTTTCGGCCTATTTCAGGAATTATCGGGTAACTATGGCACTACCACAATAGTTAGCAATGGTTCATACGATATTTCATATCTCCATGCTGAAGCAGTGCATGGGCAATCCTTCATTGATCATTCCAACTGAAAATTTGGGATCAAAGACAACTTGTCTTATGAGGAGATTCCTGTTCAAATTCTAGATCGTCCAATTCACAGGTTGAGAACAAAGCAAGTTGCATCATTCAAAGTCCTTTGGAGGAACAAAATTGTTGGAGAAGCTACTTGGGAAGCTGAAGAGGATATGAAGAAGAGATATCCAAATCTCTTTGAATTCGGAGAAAATGCAGACCAAGCTACTAATTTTCTTCTTAATACTATCTAAATTATGAATCAACATGTTGTTTGTTTTCGATTGCTTGTTAGGTGTTTGAACTTGATGTTACTACCCTTAGCATATTAAGAATAACCTCATTCAAGGACGAATATTCCCGAGGGGAGATATTGTATCATGTCGCAACTATAAAGAACTAGAAGGAAGTGTAAAAATCTGGAAACAGTTACTTTTGGAAAGTATAAGGAAATCTGAAATTTTTAAGTTAACAATGAGTTTTTGGTCAACTTCAAACGATCATAACTCCTATCTCAGGATGAATTAGGTGTAGTTCAAGATATGGTTGGATATCTCTTGGAATGATCTTTCCAAAGCCGCTAAGTTTACGTGACTCTCAGTCTATTTTATGTCTTTCAAAAGTTGGGTTGTTGGATTAAGAAAGGTATAATTCTAATTTGAGAAGGGAAAATTGGCCTTTTCCTTACCTAATTATATGAATTCATTTTTAAGATTTAATTGGGGTAAATCAAGACTTTGTTCATGATAGGGCTTGGAGAAAAGAGGAGAAAGAGAAGAGAAATCAAGAAATCGCCAAAAAACTTTCATACTTGAATGTAGATTTCGTCGACGGTGATACCTAAAAAGGTATGTGAGTCTTCCATAATGTTGGTTTCATTCACCCACGTCTCAATCATGTTTGAATCAGCATGAAATAGATCTAAAATGATGTAAAATTGAATGTCCTTGTTGGTTGTTCTTGAATTGCTTCCACTCTTGAACATAAGTTGAGATTTAGCAATTTCTCAATGTAGAAGCGTTAATTCTTGAGTTCATTCGGTAAGATTCATGTATATATGATATGGGTACATGAATCCAAAGTGAATTTGAGAAAATGAATAGAATTAAAATTATTTAAGGTCAGAAAACGAGAGGAAAATTTTGTCAGATTTTTGCCTATGGAACGGTTGAAACGACGTGCCTCATAGTGCCATGAAGCGTGGGGAGAAGAGATAGCAGTGCGCCAAAAATGAGTCTCACTCAAGAGAGGCTTGCGCAGCGAACCTCGGATGCGACCGGATTGGCGTTTTTCAGCCAGTTTTCTTTATTCAGTCCGTTTAAGCCTTTCTAAAGTGTTTTTACACTTCCTAATAATTCTAACTACTCCAAATGACTTCTATACATATAGATATCATGAAGAAACGTAAATTACAACCTTGAATCCATTAACTTCAAATTCAAGGGTAGGTTATAGTCAAGTTAAGAGAAAATAAGATCAATGTTAAGAGAAGTCAAGAGTAAAGTAACAGAAGCTCATTTCAAGATTTCATAAGTCTTTTACAACGTCTTAACTTTGTTTTCATACTTAAGTTTTGAGTTCAGTTCAGAGTAAAGTTGAAGTATTTTCTTCAAAGAAGTATATTTGACTAAGTATTTCCAATGAAGTATAAAAATGTTTTCAAATTTAAATAAGTATGGAAACTGAGACATCCAATGGGCTTTCGGGCTAGTTTTCAAAAAAGAGTAATCCTTTACTAAATGAAGCATGAACAGAAACTTTGATTTCCAAGATAGCCTTTGAGCTATGTTTTTGAGAACTAATCTCAAATAACAGAAAGAAGTATGTTTTTAAAACATAAAAGAGCTAGTATATTTTTGGGAGTAGTATTGAACACCGATATGGGATTGAGAGTTCATCTGAACTCAAGTCTCCATAAACCATGTAGCCATCAAGGGTAGAAAGTCATACTTTTTAAATGAATCCTTTTCACAATAGACGAGTGGGTCCACTTAATACTTCAGGTCCTATACTCTTGCAAGGTGTAGGATGATCGGGCAGCGTGGGCCTAATAACATTTTACCATCAGTATAGCTATTTAGTTAAGGTTGTTGGTTAGAAAAACTCCCATAACAGTAATTTCACGGTTCCTTAAGGGGTTCTACTTAGTATGAATGGTGGTATGGAACTTTATTCATGCATTGCACAAGTAGGCTATGAGAGGGAGCATGGTATGTCTTTTATTATGATTATGAGTTGACATTAGTTTATTTTATATTTTTACATACATCTCCGAGTTATTTGTATCTTTGCATACATAGATTTAAAAACCATGTTTTAACAACTTTTCTTTATATAACACATTTCTTTAAAATGCCTTATATTGAAATGATTTTTAGTTATGCATTCATGAGTTGAGAAGAGTCAAGGTACGTGTTTTCTTTCGTAATTTCTATCAAGCCTATGTTGTTTTAGCATTCCAACTCGCATACTGTACATTCAATGTACTTATGCCAGTTCACATGTATGGTATCATGATGCAGACACATGTATTTAGGATCGGCGGTCCAGCGCATCTTTGATCCAATGGGAAGTTCAGAGTCTATTGGTGAGTCTCCTTGCATTTTGGAGGATCCATTTCATTGTTTCCTAGTTAAGTTTATTAGGATGTTGTGGGGTTTGTACCCATATCCATCTCCATTCTTTTAGAGGCTTTGTAGACAGGAAGATGTTAATCCTTTGTGTCTTTCCACTATCATTTAGTATGTGCTAAGGCTTGAATTGCCATTTTGGCTAAATTAAATGTTTTATCTTTAAAATGTTTTAACTTATTTTTTAAACTACTGAGAAAGTGTATTTTAATCCTTATATTAATGTTTTAAGTCTTCCGCAATATAAGTAAGTCAGACCAAGGGTTCACTTGGGACCAGCAACGGTCTTCGAGTGTCGGCCACGTCTAGGGTGTAGGCTCGGGGCATGACAGTTAACACCCAATTTTGGATATTTACAATATAAATTAATCATCGAGCTTCATCAATTTGAAATGATTTAAAATAATTAGTTTTAAGAAAATTCAAAACTATTGTGCAAGTTATTTTAAAAAGTTTTGTCACTTTTTTTTATAATTTTAAGAAAATATATATGTTTTACATAATTATTATATTTTATAAATATTTGAAAATCATCACATAATATTTTACATTTTAGTTAAATACCTTATTAATTTACTTTATTTAAGTTAAAGTTATAATTTCCAGTTAATGTGGTTGTAATTCAATTAATTATTTTACAATTGAACTAATTATTTTATTTTGTTGAGATTAAGAAGCTCGTTAATTAATTTATGAAAAATTTACTTTTGGCAACTTTTAGCCAATTGTTTATCCTATCATTAACCCATTAAAAGACAAAATTTAGGCCTTTTTACCACTTTTACGCATCCCACATTCCATTCACAAAAACCCAAACCCAACTTCCTCAATTTCATATTTTTCTCATAATCCAGCCCATTTCCCCAAAAAAACCAGCCCACTTTTCAATCATAAATAATCTCTCTGCTTTAGCTCATAGTACCAGTACCCAACGACTCCAACTATACACGTGTTCTTCTTTTTTTCCCTCAAACTCAGCTGACACCAGCTCCAAACGGCGCGACAGTGTTTGCCCATGTGCCTGTCATGCTCTTTCGGGACCAACGGTACCTTCCCATTAGTACCCGCGTCGTCCTCTTTTCCCCCTTCTGCGGAAGTCACAATTTTCTCTCATCTTTCACGGATTCAAATTTTTGTTGAAAGTTCCAATGAATACCCCAAAATCGCTCCATTTTGTTTCCTATAAATAGCACTTTACACTCAAGTTATTGGTGACGTTTTGAGTTTGGTTCTTTTGCAATAGTCATTTTACATTTAATAATTTTGTATTTATCTCTTTGATTCTAAGTTCTGAGAAGGTTGCCACTTATATTTTCTTTACTTGTTGTTCGCATTCGAATTTCGTGGCGGAAGTTTCTTTGAGTAGCTCGTTTGTCCTAGTCGCTGTCCGGAAAAAGGTAAAAGGTTCTTCTGTATTTCACTGTTTTATCCTCTTTGTTCTAGCTGTAATGCTTAACACCTCTTGTTCCCTCGATGTTTTATTTTCTTAAGATTTCTTATTTTTATCTATTATCTTGTTTGAGCCTCGATATGAATACATCAATGCAAGCCTAGTTATTTTTGGTTTAGACATGTATCTCATGGTCGCTTGGTAATATTTGTTAAAGATAATCCTATCCAATCTAATTCAAAATCAAAATGATAGCTTAACATTATTGTAATATAATCTTTATAGTTGTGCAATATTATGTATATGGTAGTCTAGCAGATTTGTAGGGATTTGATTATTTAATAACCATAATAGTTGGTAAGCTTCCTGTATTTATATCATATTAATGTTTTTGATTATTTAATAACCATAATAGTTGGTAAGCTTCCTGTATTTATATCATAGTTATGTTTGAGCAATAAAGATATTCATCGTCATTCTCTTCTAAAACTCTTTATGGTATTAGAGCAGTAATTTGAATTGCTTCAATTAATCATTTCGTTTTTTTTCTCATGGCATCCTCCAACACATATAATCATACTAACTTTTCTGGAAAAACCTTGATTTCCATCAATGACTCTCAACTTCCTTTGAAACTTAATTATCAAAACTACCCCACTTGGGGAGCCCACATCGATCCTTTACTTCATGGTCATATTGCGATGGGCTATTTCATTGCCTCGACCACGTCACCTCCAACCAACATTGAAAAAGATGGTCAAGAAGTCTCTAACCCCGAATTCAAATTTTAGGACTACCAAGATTAATTAATTAATGTAGTCATTATTTCTTCTATATCCTTTTTGGTAATGAATACTATCACAAATGCCAAAACCTCAACAGAGGCAGTTACAAATGGTGTTTGCAAACAAATCAGCTACACGGATTTCATCTTTGCGTGATAAGTTGTCTAGGTCAAAGAGATATTCATGTCAAGTTGCTAATATATTCAATTGATCAAATCAATTGCTAAGGAAATATATTTGTGTGGAAGTGTGACTGATCAGATCTTGTAGTTCAAGTTCTTAGTGGTGTGTGCCATGAATTTCGAGGTATTGTTGTAGACATTCATGCTAGAGATACCATCATATTATTTAATGAACTCCTAGGCAACTTATAGGCTCATAGGTTGTATTTGAAACTAGCTGATCCCACATTCAACACCACTCCAATAATCATGTCTGTAAAGGTACAAACACAAGAACTGCATATTACATAAAACAAGGTAATTAAGGGATGACAAATCAGAATTTCCGTTATGAAAATGAAAACATTGGTGTTCCAGCGAACTTCTCATGATATAAGTCTCAACATTCTACGCCAAGACAACAATTTCGAGGAACTGGATCTCAAACCAAAGTTCAATGTCAATTTATTGACAAATTTAGGCATCATGAAAAATATGGTTATCGAGCACGAGGCTATGTAAGGGAATTGCTTTCACGAAATTCTCAAGTACACCACACCAATGTGAATTTGGAATCTGATCAGCAATGGTTGTTAGACACTGGTGCATATCACCACATCACTAATGACTTGAGCAACCTATATCTTTATTCACCATATGATGGTCGTGACGGACTGCACCAAACACATGGCTTGGGTTTGTCTATGTCACATGTTGGTTCGGGTACTATTTCTCTCCCTGGCAAAAAATTCCATCTTTCTAGTGTTGTATGTGTTCCATCTGCTAGAAACAACCTCATACTTGTATACCATCTCTATAGTTCGTACCAAGTGTCAATTGAGTTATTTTTTGACTATTTTCTTATGAAGGATCAATTCACGGGGGAGATTCAGTTCAAAGGCTCACATGATCGATCCTTGTACAAGTTTTTATCATCTGCGGTTTCAAATAAACCTGCTTTCTTCAACATTCGACTTCCATCATATTCTTGGCATCAAAATCTTGGCCATCCCAATTCTAGGCTCTTTAATTTCATTTTGTCTAAGTTTAGGATGCAAACATCTTCTATTAAAGCATCATTTAGTAATTATTGTCAATGCAATAAAAGTCATCGTCGATCCTTTGGTTTTTCTTCTCTAACAAGCAGTAGACCTCTAGAGCTATTATACTGTGATTTATGGGGTCGTGATGATGTATAATCAATTGTACTATATCATCTTTGTGGACCATTACAAAAAATATATCTGGTTCTTCCCTTTAAAGGCTAAATCGGATGTGTATACTATCTTTCCACCTTTTCAAAAACTTGTTGAAAATAACTTTAATGTCAAGAAAAGATCAATTTACACTGAAAGGGTGGATAATATGTTTCATACAAAATATATGTTTGATCTCGTGGAATAAATCATCTAAAAACACCACCTCACACGCAACAACACTATAAGGTTGCAGAATGTCGCCATCGTCACTTTGTTGAAATTGGCCTTACGTTACTGCAAACAACTTCCCTGCATTCTTTCTTTTGGTCTTTCGCTTTCAAAACAACCACATACCTCATTAATCATCTTCTAACACCCTTTTTTCAATTTTATTCTCCATATCAAAAGCATTTTAACTATTCTCCAAATTATCAATTTTTGTGTGCCTTTGGTTGCCTCTATTACCCTTGCCTTCGTCCTTACACGAAGTCAAAATTTGATCTAAAGTTTGTCCCTTGAATCTTTCATGGTTACTCTTTGCATCAGAGTGCATATAATTGTTATGATCTTAAGTCTTAGAGGTACATTACCTCATGTCATGTTGCCTTCCTTGAAAATGTGTTTCAATATCACACTCATCCTTAAGATTCTCAGTCCAATTAAAATTTGTATGGTATCTCTATTGAATCTTCTCACAGTATAATCCTATTCCGATATAATTCCTTTCCTAATACATCCTCCTCTAGCAACCATTCTGTTGAACAATTGACATTACCTTGTGATCCTCCAACTGTGAAGGTTGATCCTTCTCTTCCAGCACAAAATAACCTTTCTTCTTCTCCACAACCAAACACCAGTCCCATGGTCACTCGTACCAAAAATAACATTTTTATACATAAATCTATTCACCATGTCACCAAATATACTTTACCAGAAGTACTAGAACCAACAACAATTGGATAAGATCTGGTCTATCCGGAGTGGTGTTCTTCTATGTCAAATGAATTCAATGCATTCATTTAAAATTTTACTTGGATTATTGTCCCTCCAGATTCTTAACAAAATTTAGTCAGTCGTAAGTGGATTTTCAGGTTCAACAGGAATGCAGATGGTTCACTACATAAATACAAGGCTCGGTTGGTTTCAAAGGGTATAATAAACGACCTGAAATTAATTTTTGTGAGATATTCATCCCAGTGATAAAGACGATAACAATTTTTGTGGTTCTTACTTTAGTTGTTACACATTCCTGGCCTCTAATTCAATCAGATGTGAATAACGCCTTCTTGCATAGTCTATTAGAAGAACATGTTTTCATGAAACAGCCACCAGGATTCACTGATCCAGCCAAACAACACCATGCCTATAAATTAGTCAAGGCTCTTTACGAACTAAAGCAAGTCCCAAGGGCCTAGTACCAAGTGTTATGACCATTGGACTTGAAGTTGGTCTTTTAGCAATCACAAAGTGATCACTCTCTTTTTATTTATCGTAAAGGTACCATATGTTATTATTTCTTGGTATATGTAGATGAGCTTATCGTACATTTAACAACACATTTTTCATTAAACGGTTTATTCAAGCCCTTGGAGTCCAGTTCTCATTAAAGGATCATCATAAAATATTATTGAACAAAAACAAAAAAAAAATCCAATTGACCTAAATAGGGACTTCCAACGCCACTTTATAAGCTTTGGAATCAACAATCAATCAAGAACATAAAGTTTTGGAATAATCATTAGGACAATTGTTTGTTGTTTTTGTCCATTCCCATGTGGATGTGAAAAGTTGTCACCATCACGTTTTGCCCTCTTGATCTTCTCAGAACTTAGGAATGTATGTACTTTAGCCAATGAATCAACAAACTTCAAGTTTTATCTAATTTGTTCTTTTTATGATAAAATTATATTTACCAAATACAAATCATACATACAATTGCACATACATATATTTTATGTTATTGATAAAGATGTAAGTATGACTCTGATACCAATTGTCGGAAAATTATATGCACATCCGAAGCATACAAGAATTAAATTACTTACATGAATAAGAGAAAACACATAGTTTATGCTAAAACATATATGATCGTTCTAGATCACATAAAATTGTTGAAATATAATTGAACGATTACCTCTTGAAGCATGAGGAGAGACACCTTCAATCCAATCCACGAGCTAGAACCTTCAAATGAATCCACAAGAAAGTCCACAAATTGGATGGCTGCGGTCTTCTACATTGATACCAAAGTTTACTTAGGAACTCTCTCAAAACATGGGTAGGCAATTATCATAAGAAAACTTACCTCTTTTCAAGAATTATAAGAATCTATATTTATATAGATTTCTTCCTAGTCCAAGGAGAATAAATGCCATGTCTTTCCTTAATATATAAAGACATGTATATCTCTCTTTCCTTATAAAAGAGAAGGCATGTCCTTCTCGATTTCCTTAGAATAGATTATGTGATATATTTCTCCCATGTCTTAGAATAGAGAAAGATACATACTTCTCCATTTACTTAGAATAGAGAAATACACATACAATATTCGATATGATTCTCCCAATAAGATTAAGTATTACAAGAATAGTCACACTATCACAACCTTAGAGTACCTTCTTTGCGTAATCTGCCATACTCGACCTCTCGGAGATCACATACAAGCCATTAGCATTAATTCATCGCATTGTCATAAAATAGAGCAGAAATTTAAAACCTTTTTTAAGTAAATCATTGGGCTTAAAGAGCCAAGACTTTTCAAATGAAGTTTTTATAAACAAGTGAAAATATATTCTCACATAAGCCAACATAGACTCAAACGTTAAGAATCTCAAACTAGGGACACGGACCTTACATCGAAATGAAACTTATGTCTAATACAAAGTCTTAAATGATAGAAAACTAGAAACATAGTCCATGTCCTTGAACATAAGAGGACATACCAAGAGTCTTTACCAAACAATCTAAGTCCCAAGCTTTACCTCGAGGGATCTCCTTACTTGCCTACACCTACTTTTATAGAAAAGAGAAGAAAATATGGAATAAGTACAATTAAGCACTAAGTATGACCACCATGCAAGAAATCATGTAAAAAAGAAAATTTTAGTTGAAATATACTTTTCATGCTATTTTGATAAATCTCATAAACGAAGTATAAAAGACATCATAAAAGTCAAATCATCAACATACAAGCTAATACTCACATAATTCACAAGATATGACAATATTCATTAAGTAACCCATTTAACCATTAAACCCTCTACATAAGGTTATCCCAAGACCCACCTAAGTAAGACATGAAGCGGCTGCCCATACAACCCCTTCATACACACTAGATGATCCTCAAGACTACCCTAAATAAGGATATTTTTTTTTAAACACAACTCAACAAGTCAACATTCATTATTAGAGATACTAAATGAGACATTCATACATTTAACTTGACTTCACATAATGGTCTTAGAAGACATAGGGAACCCATTCTAGTACCTTTAAAGCCTACTCGTGCCATGTGTAGACAACATCTCATTCTACAACCTACACATTGTAGAACCTCTCCAATAACTAAACTGTACATCCCACATGATGAAAATAGGCATTAACCAACATAGACCACACTAGCTAAGTATTGAATCTGGTGTCATAAGACCCCACACCGTGGAAGGTATTCTACTTTCCAAAGGTAGAACAAAGGAAACATCCCATGTAAACACATAGTTTAGTGAATATGAAAAGGTTTCTTTGTACTCTAGTCTCATACTCAAGTAGAGCTACTACCGTAAACATATCCACTAGGTGCTTTGCCTTGGTTATTATTGAGTAGTTCCTTCACATAAAAGTATTTGAGAAGGTACCATCTCTAAGACCTACCAACTCATAATACCAGTACCAAGAAGGTATCCACAATGGTCTACCGATAAAGGTTTATAAGGATAGCTCATTCATGAAACAGGTACCGTGCTAGGTCTATCCGATTAACTTCATTATAAACCTTCTTTTAAAATTCAAGGTTTGCACATTCAATTAGATTTCTAGACTCATCAAGAAGGTGCATAATTCTTAGGTCTAGCGGTTGAAGAAATACTTTAGAACACCTTATTTATCATTCATGTATAAAGTAGGGACAACTAGGTCTACCTAAATAAGACTCCATATCAACATATAGAGACTTTTCATAGTCTATCATCATCACATACCAACAATTAGAGGAAACATACTTTCATTCACCATGTCATATAGCCTTATAGAAGTTCATCTTAACATCATATAGAAACTTCACAATATGCCGATATTCCACATAACAACATAATAAACCTTCAGTTCACATCATAGAACCATAAAGATCACGATCAAATAAGAACAAGAAGTAAGCACCTCCACTATAAGTGGATCAAACCAAGCAAAGCAATTCTACTATATTAAACAATTGAATCAACTTACCGTTCTCCAATATCACATTTTACTATTAATCAACTTCCAATACTTCCAATAATAATAAGAGAACTTACCCATCATCATGTGCTTAAGGTAAAGATCACCAACTCATACTTACATCCATAATTCATCATGTATGGAGATAGATAACAACAAGGATCAATGTTATAAAGCAATTTAAATACAATTCTTACATAGACAATCCCATTATCAAATCCACTTTACAATCCAAAAGTAAGGAATTAGAGAGATCATGGACTCATGAAGTTTTTCTCTTGAAATCATCAATTAAACCATAATATAATCATAAAATTTTGTTTGAAACCATATGATGACAGGAATCCATGAGTTTGAGAAAGATATGGTTTTGATCATCTTTTAGAAACTTGAAAACAATATGAGAATTTGCTATACAGAAGAATCTATCTCTAGATAAAGAGTCATCATACCTTAGTATTGAGAAGTCCGTGAAATTGAACAAGAAAACAATGGAAACCTTTAATCCAAGCTCCAATTTAAACTCAAGCTTTCATGGAGTTTTGAAAAGAACTTTTGGGAGGGAAGGGTTTTGAGTTTTAAAGAATGAAGTTTAATTCTAGGTTTTAGAGTTTAATATAACTTAAAACACCATAAATAACCTAAAATAACCGTACCCCCATTTATTTAGCCAAGGATGGAATTTACCAAACCATCCTTGTTTTTGGCCGAAGTTGGCCAGAACTGTAGGTTGGCACTTACAACCCCCATCTACAGACCGTAGGTGGGTTGAAGGCCCGTCTTGCTGCCTCGTAAAAGGTTACAGAGTCTCCAACATGGGATCCTTGATCCCTAGACTAAGGAAGGACCCACAGAGGCCCTTTACGTTTCGTTCAATGACATACTTGTCGTAGGTCACCACCATTCGATAGTTTTGGGGTTTAAGCCATGTGTCCTCTTCAAAGATCCATAAGGTGATCCTTGGGGAGTCGTACCCAGTCGTTTAACCCCTAAATATGACCTTCAACACACTAGGATCTCCTCTCATTATTTTAGATTCCAAACGCCACACCATAACACACACAACATACAAGGACACATTAGCTCACAAAAAGATTAGTTTTCAAAAGTCTTGATCGTTCCTTGATGTTTGACATAAAATCCACTCATTCCAGCCCTTGGATACTATTTATCATTAATTTAGCAAGTTATTAACTCAATAAAATTATGTGAAACTCTAGTTCATCCTAGTTCATTTTGAGGGTTGTAACATTCTCCCCACTTGGAAACATTCTTCCTCGAATGACACTAACATTACTTACAACACTTTCAAGAGGTAAAGAATCAAGAATAGCAGCCCACCATCATACATTCAACAATTTCATTCAACATATCATGCTATAAGAAACATCAACTTCATACATATAGACTCAAAACACAGAAAGAAGGTAGGAATAACATCTACAAGCTCATCATGCATTAAGAGTCCACATTTCTCATTTCACTTTTTTGAGGAACTTCCTTCTCCTCATTATATCATGCCACTACAACATTTTTAAGCACATCATGCCAATTTCTCACAACATCACATTTATGCAACATTTTCAAGATCATATTTAAGCATGCTCATAAATCAACATTTATGCAATTTGTTATAGAGGCATAAAAACATGAAGGACAAGGTCAATAAAGCTTATTTTAGCATTTAAACATAAATTCATGAAAACATTCAATATTATAAGGGGGTCAGAGAATACTCATTTCCACAAAGACTCCCAAAAGTATGCAACATGCTACTAGGAAATTCTGAATCTCAAGTTTGAATAAAATTGGAGAAAAGAGACAAAAAACCAATCATCCCCACTACATTACCAGGCTCCCCCACATACAAGGAACCCATCATAACACAAAAATGGAATCTATAACTTACCTTCCTCCGGATTTACTTCCTTATTAGCTTGAAGGACACAGAAATGATTCTTCTTTTGTTCACCAACAATTGAACCATTATAGAGATTGGTTGAAACTCTTCATCTAGTAGCAATAGTAGGAAAATCCCTCACCTTGTGATTATTCTTCCCACAACCGTAGCACCCGCTCGTACTGGCTAGACACTTCCCAAAATGTTTCTTCCCACAATTTGAGCAAATAGTTTTATCAAGTTGGGAACCACCACCTCTCTCATAGTTAGACTTAGGAGCACTAGGAACATCTTGATTTGGAGCACTCTTCTTGAACCTAGGGTGACCTTGCTCATCAGTTCTTCCCCTCTTGACATCTATAACCCTCCTCTAAAGATTAGACTCCTCAATGTATTGAGCGTACACACGAAGCCTAGATAAAGTCATGTTATCGTGGAGCATTGTTGTACGATACTCTTCCATCACAAGATCGGAAATACCGGTCGAAAACGTACTCATCTCATCTCTACGGTTAGACACCAAAGATGGAGAATATTTTTACAACAAGGTAAATTTCAAAAAATACTCCTCCACACTCATATTCACTTGCCTAAGGTTTATAAACTCCTCAATCTTGAACTTCTTATCACGGGGAAAGTACTTCCCTAAGATGCTTCTTTATACTCTTCCCACTTTATAGGACCGAATTCAACCGACCTATTTTCCTTCCAATGTGTGTACCACACTTCAGAAACCTGTTTTGATTGGTATGAAGCAAACTCTGTCTTCTCCTTAAAAGATACACCCATAGAATAAACTATCTTGGAAACCTCATCAAAGCATGCTTAGGGATCCTCTCCCACCTTAGAGCAAGGAAAAGTAGGAGGATTCATCCTCACAATAGCATTCATCCAAGGCCACACATCTCTATTTGATTGAGTCGTCATGGATCAGATAGTGTAAGAAGAACCTATATAACCTCCTCATTATTCATGTCCAGGGGAACCACCGAAACCTCATTCCCTTGATTAGCTATAGGAACTTGTTCAACTCGGGAAGGAACTTCCTCATTCACTACTCCTTCCTCCACTCTTCATGCAGGTGTCCTTTTTGTATTCATATCATATAAACACAAGAGAAGTGATTAGGAAAATACACTTATAGAACTCAATTCTATTACACGACACAAGAGTAATGAAGAAAGTGAAAAATCTATCGCCCTATAGCCTAGCCCTCATAGATGTGTCGCGACTCACACCGATGAACAAGACTCTATTAAATGTAGCCTCATGAGACTTTGAACCCTAAAGACTATTTCATAACCTTATGCTCTGATACAATGTTTGTCATGACCCTAGAGTACACCCTAGGTGTAACAAAGCGTACGCGACCTCTCGGAGGTCTTATACAAGCTCTTAGCATTCATTCATCGCATTGTCATAAAATAGTGCGGAAATTTAAAACCTTTTTAAGTAAATTATAGGGCTTAAGAGCCAACACTTTTCAAAAGAAGTCTTTATAAAAAAGTGTAAATCTAGTCTCACATAACCCAAAATAGACTCAAACGCTAAGAATCTCAAACTAGGGACATGAACCTTACATTCAAAAGAAACTTATGTCTAATATAAAGACTTAAATGAAAGGAAACTAGAAATATAGTCTATGTCCTCGAACATATGAGGACAAACTAAGAGTCTTGAGAGAAAAATCTAAGTCTCAAGCTTAACTTCTAGGGATCTTCTCACTTGCCCACAGCTACACTTGTAGAAAGAAAGGGAAAATATGAAATTAGTACAATTATGCACTAAGTGTGATAACCATTAAAGAAATCATGTAAAAAAAGATATTTTAGTTGAAATATGCTTTTCATTCTATTTTGTTAAAATATCATAAACCAATTATAAACGACATCATACAAGTCAATCCTTAACAAACAAGATAATACTTCCATACTTCACAAGATATGACCATATTCATTAAGTAACACATTTAACTATTTAGTCCTTCTACATAAGGTTATCCTAAGATCCACTAAAGTAAGACATGAAGTGGCCGCCCATACAACCCCTTCATACACACCTAGATGATCCTCAACCCTACGCTAAGTAAGGATACTTTCTTTCCAACACAACCCAACAAGTCAACATTCATAACTAGAGATAGTAAAGGAGACATTCATAAATTTAAGGGGACTTAACATAATGGTCTTGGAAGACCTAGGAAACCCACTCTAGTACCTTCAAAGCCTAGTCATGCCATGTGTAGATAGTATCCCATTCTACTACCTACACGTTGTAGAACCATATTACATGTCTGTCGTATGATTCAACGAAGATGCTAGCTAGTCAAGAAAAATAGTTCTAAGTATTAACTGACAGAGGTAGCTGACGGACCATCGTTCCAACGACGGTCCGTCAGTTAGGTCGTCGATTGAAGCCGCGTCAACTGAAAAAACTGTTGTTATTTTAATTTCTTTTTCTTTAGGACTATTTTTTCTATAAATAGGAGATTAAAACCTCATTTTTTGGGGTTAGACACTTTTATTATTGTTCTACTTTGTGTTTGGAGATTGGTTTTGCAAACTTAAACAGTCAATTAATTTTCGGGTTCGATTGTAAGGTTTTACTTGCAATTTCATGTTGAATTTTTGGGTTTCTTCTTATTTTTGAGTAAGGTCATGATTTCTTCATTCAAAACTATGAATTGTGATCTTTCTTGTATGGTAACTAAATCCAATAACTAGAGTTATGGGAACCATGGGTAATTACCAAAGTAAACCTAGCAAATCAGCAATTTTCAAAAAGGTTCTTGCATGTATTGTTAATTCTTTCCTTGAAAAATCTTTTTAACGAGTGCACGCGTTAGAACTAGCCTTGTTTCTACTTGTCGTACCAAGGAGGTAGTTAATAAGAAAGAATTATCAACATAGATTTAGTGTAATACTATCTAAGAAGCTAGTGTCGATTGGTTAGAAGTAATAACTAAGTCATACATCGATTATGATGTCTAATATGAGGTAAAAGTAAGGGTTAGTAGTTTATACACACGTAGCCAGACCAAGGTAAGGGGTGAAATTCTCTAGATGCCGGACCAAGGATTTAGAGATACATAATATACCACTTTACATGCAAAACACTAGGAAACAATTGTTATTTGTAGGAATACATTGTTATGAATCTATGGGGAACACATATACCCTAGTTAGATAAAAACTCAATATTTACTTTTACTTATTTGTTAACTGAGGATTGTTTACGAAACTTGTTACATAAGAACAAGAACCCTTTTAATTACTAGCCTTCGAAAAGACCTTGGCTAAATAGAAGTATTAGTGAGTTGAAGTTAAGTCTAAACCATTTTTCTCGTGGGATCGATCCGAACCTACTAGTTGGGTTCTTTACTTGATTACGATCGCTTATACTTCTTTAGGGTGGTGTAATTTGAGTGTATCAAATTGTGGCGCCGCTGCCAGGGAAATTTTGGCTTTTAGATTAACTTCAGTTACGTTATTGAAATTTAGCAATTTCCTAATTTTACTTTTTGTTTTTGATTTTTGTTTCTTTCAGGTCTAGTTCTAGTGTACTCCAAGTAGACAAAGCTGAGGAGCACCACTCATCCCATTTGATCCTGAACTTAACCGCACTTTGAGAAGGAATAGACAATCAACAAAACCCAGCCAATCTAGGTGACGGGGCATTCCAGCAGCCTCCATTACCCGTTAAAGCACACAACCAAGGTCTTGTTGAGAATCAATTGGACAATGCTTTGAGGAAGGAACCTCCAGCCCCACGACCTTAGGATTACTATAGGGGCAACGTTAACATTACTTACTCTGATGGACCTCATTTCCTACCCCCTTTGCCACCTGGACACACATTCAGGTGACGAGTAGCTTAATGAAGATGATCGCCGCGAGGGGTTTATTCTTAGGAGTGCCATCAGAGGACCCACATGCTCATACAGAGAAAATGATTTATGTGTGCAAGAGTTGTGTGGGTAGACCGAACTTGGACATGAATATCATTGGATTGTGAGTGTTTCCTCTATCACTCACAGGAGATGTTGCCATATGGTGTACTGAACTTTCCTACAACTCTAATTTTACTTGTTATCATTTGAGATGTGTTCTTGGTAAGGTACTATCCAGTGACCAAGAAACTCAACCACAAGGATAAGATGACCAACATTTTGGAACTACCGGGAGTATCGGTGAGTAGCTCTTGGGATAGATTTACTTCTTTCGTGAGAGGCGTCCTCAACCACAACATTGATGATGAGTCTTTAAAAGAGTACTTCTATAAAGGTTAAGATCACAACAATAAAGCAGTGATCGATACTATTACAGGTGGTTCTTATAGAGAGTGAACATATGTTGAGGTTGCAGATAAGTTGCACAAATATTTCACAATAACAAGGCTTGGAGCACTAGAAAGTTGGACACTGGGAGAAACACCTTTGCGGTTCAAGCTACAAACAATCAAACAACAGATGAGATATGTGAAGAGTTGGCACAGATGAGAACTGAGTTAGAGTTGGTTCTAAAGCATGTGAGCGGAGGAGCACAGAACGTAAATGTGGTAAACTATTTTACTAAACCACCACCGCCAGCATATGAATACTATTATGAAGAGGATACATATGTAGTGAATGATCAGACGTGGGGTTTCCGACCGATTACCCAAGGCTCCAATCAAGAAAAATGGCGCCAAGGTCAAGCAAACCAAGGTCGGAACTATGGTAACTACAATCGAGAGGGTCAATATGTCTGAAATGGAAGTACAACCGCGACAAAAACTTCCACGGGGGTAACTATGGAAATGGGAATGGTAGGAGTGGGCACTATGTTCCACCTCAAAACCGAGAAGTTGCTCTTAGGGACGGTGGAGGTAGTATGGCGATAGTTGAGGATACGCTGCACAAGATGAGGAGGAAGTTTAACGCTAGTGATGAGAATGTCAAGGAGATGAGAGGTGACCTAGCTAACATTGGACAAAAGGTTGATGCATATGTTGTGTCCATTAATCACCTTGAGTTACAAATGGCTCAGTTATCTACTACTGTAAACCCTCGCCAACCTAGAACTTTTCCTAGCAACACTATCTAGAATTCTCAAAATGATGGGCATTGTATGGCAGTCACGACTCGAGGAGGTAAGAAGACCATTGATCCACCTATGCCGTCTATGGTAAAAGATGATATGATAAAAGACCATGAGGTAGTAGAGTATAGTGGAGAGTTTGTGGAAAAAACAGTGAAAGAAGAAGAGGTCTCTTGGAAAGTGGTCCCCATTCCTAGACCTCCACCAGCATTCCCTCAGAGATTAGTGAAGAAGACTGAGGATGGTAAATATCAGTGATTTATCACTATGTTGAAATAGCTTTCCATCAATGTCCCTATTATAGAAGATTTGGAACAAATGCCCGGTTACACAAAGTTTATAAAGGATATGGTGACAAAGAAGAGATCGATGAGTTTTGAGGATGATGACAAAATGCAGCATTGTAGTGCTATTGCTACAAAGTATTTTGTGCAAAAACACGAAGATCCTGGCACTTTTACTATTCCATGTACGATAGGGTTGCTACATTTGCTAAGGCACTATGTGATCTAGGGCTACCATAAATCTCACGCCTCTGTCCATTTATAAAAAGTTAGACTTGGGTGACCCGAAGCCTACTACGATGCGGTTACTGATGGAAGATCGAACAGTGAAGAGGCCCATTGGTATACTCCATGATGTGCTTGTGATAGTGGAGTCATTTATATTTCTGGTCGATTTTGTGATTCTTGACTGTGAGGTTCATTTTGACGTTCCATTATTCTAGGAAGGCCATTCCTTTACACCTGGCGTTCATTGGTTGATATGGAAAAAGGGCAAATGAAGTTTATGGTGAACAACTAAGAAGAAACTTTCAACATATATATGTCCAAGAAGCAGAGTTGTGAGATGCAAACGGTATCTGCTATACCATATAGAGTTGAGAGTATGTCTGAGGTACAAATAAAAAAATGACTAGGTGTTGAGTCACTGGCGGCAATTATCATGAATTTTGACAGTGATGATATTGAAGAGTAAGGGTCATTGGTGGCTCCACTTGAATGGAACGAATATCGGTCAAAACCAAAGAAATTAGAGTTGGATATGAAGAATCGCAAATCTCAACCCGCAAAACCATCTATTAAGGAAGCCCAAAAATTAGAGCTTAAGGATCTCCCGCCTCATCTGAGATATGTGTTCTTGGGTAGAGATGATACATTGTCAATGATCATTGCAATAGATTTGAATGGGGGTACAAGTGGAGTGTTTAGTGGCGGTATTGAAAAGGTTCATACGAGCCATTGGTTGGACTATTACTAAAATTATTGGGATCCTTTCCGGTATTTTCTCCCACAAATTCCAACTCATACCCGATCACAAACCATTTACTGAGCACCAAAGGAGGTTTAATCCACCTATGCAAGAGGTAGTGAAAAGGGAGATCATCAAGTGGTTGAAAGCCAGAGTCATTTACCCTATTGCGGAAAATAGTTGGGTGTGTCATGTTCAGTGTGTACCTATAAAGGGTGGGATGGCAGTGGTGCCTAATGAGAGGAACGAGCTTGTTCCAATGCGGCCAGTGACCGAATGGAAAGTTTGCATGGACTACCAAAAGTTGAATGCTTGGACTGACAAGGACCATTTCCCCATGCCATTTTATAGATCAAATGTTAGATAGACTTGCGGGAAAAAGGTTATATTGTTTTCTTGATGGTTATTCAGGCTACAATCAAATCTCTATTGCCCCTAAAGATCAAGATAAGACCACTTTTACTTGCCTTTATGGGACACTTCCATTCAAAAGGATGGCGTTTGGGTTATGTAATGCACCATCAACCTTTGGGCGATGTATGATGTCGATTTTCTCTGATATGGTGGAGGACACTACTGAGGTGTTCATGGATGATTTTTCTGTGGTTGGCGACTCCTTTGATCGGTCTTTGGTTAATTTGGATGAGGTGCTAAAAAGGTGTGAAGATTGTAATTTGGTGCTTAATTGGAAAAAATATCACTTTGTGGTGAAAAGAGGTATAGTGTTGGGCCACCGCATCTCGAAAAAGGGGATAGAGGTTGATCGAGCTAAAGTGGAAGTGATAGAGAAGCTGCCTCCACCTATCTCTGTAAAAGGTGTGAAAAGTTTTCTTGGACATGATGGCTTTTACCGGAGGTTTATTAAGGATTTATCGAAAATTTTACACCCTTTGTGAAAACTCCTCGAGAAGAAATGTAAGTTCCATTTTGATGAATCCTTTCTAAAAGCATTTGGAGAGTTAAAGGAGAAGTTGGTGTTCGCGCACATTATTATTTCACCAGATTGGAGTGAGCCATTTGAGGTGATGTGTGATACTAGTGGGGTTGCACTTGTTGTGGTATTGGGACAGAGAAGGGATAAAATTCTTCACCCCATTTACTATGCAAGTAAGGCTCTGAATGAAGCTAAAAAGAACTATACGGTAACTGAACAGGAGCTTCTTGCGGTGTTATTCACATTTAAAATTTTTTGCTCTTATGTGTTTCGCACGAGGGTTATAGTGCATAAGGACCACTCCGCTTTGAGGTACTTGATGGCAAAGAAAGACATGAAGCCAAGGTTGATTAGATTGGTATTGTTGTTGCAAAAGTTTGATTTTGAGGTGAAAGACAGATTAGGGACTGATAATCAAGTGGCCGACAACTTTTCTAGATTAGAGGATGACCCTATGCGTGAATTGGGAGAAAAAGCAGAAATAGATGATGCATTTCCTAATGAACATGTATTGGCCGCTTCTCAAGATTTGATTCCTTCGTTTGCAAAATTTGCGAATTATCTGGCAAGTGATATAGTTCCATCAGAATTTACCTTCCACCAGAGGAAGAAGGTCATGTATGATGTGAAAAAGTTCTTTTGGGATGAGCCTTACTTATACCGGATTTGTGCCGATGTGATTATTCGTCGTTGTGTACTAGAGGTTAAGATATTGAGTGTTTTTTAGGCATGTCACTCCTCGCATGTGGGTGGGCACTATAGTGGTATCCAAACTTCATATAAGATCTTGCAGTGTGGGTACTATTGGCCAACCATTCACCAAGATGCTCATGAGTTCACCCAATGATGTGATCAGTGCCAACGAGATGGAGGAATTTCAAAGAGGCAAAACTCCCCTTAAATCCTATTCTAGTGATTAATTTGTTTGATGTATGGGGAATTGATTTTATGGGCCCGTTTATAAGTTCTCATGGGATGAAGTATATACTTGTAGCGGTCGACTATGTGTCCAAATGGGTGGAAGCAATTGCACTTCCCAACAATAAAGGAAAGAGTGTCACCGCGTTCTTGAAAAAGAATATTTTCTCTAGATTTGGTACACCTAGGGCCATTATTAGTGATGGTGGTTCTCACTTCTGTTGTAAATTGTTCGAATGACTTTTGGAGAGATATGGTGTTTGCCATAATGTGGCTACCCCTTACAATCCTCAGACTAGCGGGCAAGTTGAGGTTTACAATCATGAGATCAAGCAAATTCTGGAAAATGCGGTGAATGCTAATAGAACGGATTGGTCAAGGAGTCTTGATGATGCTCTTTGGGCATACCGCACTGCATACAAGACTTCCATAGGTATGTCTCCATACCAACTTGTATATGGAAAGGCTTGTCACTTGCCGAACGAGTTAGATCACAAGGCAATGTGGGCAATAAAGAAACGAAAGCTTGACTGGACTGAAGCAGCAGAACAAAGACTAAATCGGTTGAATGAGCTTGATGAGTTTCGCCTCAAGGCCTATGAAAGTTCAGCCATCTACAAAGAGAAGATGAAGAAGTATCATGACCAAAGAATTGAAAAGCGAGAATTCGCAGTTGGTGATTTGGTGCTTCTATTAACTCTAGGCTACACTTGTTTCCAGGCATACTCAAGTCCAAGTAGACAGGGCCATTCCTTATCACTAAAGTGTTTCCACATGGGGCGTCCGAGTATGAGAATAAAGAGGGTGCCAAGTTCATACTCAACTGGCAAAGGATAAAGATCTACCTTGGGCATGCGGAGAGTGTTCATGAAGTGGTTGAGGCCTATCATCTTGATGAAGTCTGAGTAATCAAGGGTCCTGCATCGTGCGGTGACGTTAAATCAAGCGTTTCTTGGGAGTCAACCCAATGTATATCCTCTAGCCAACGATAGGTTTTATTTTCTTTGTAGGAATAGTTGTATTTTTGTTTTATTTTATTTTTAGTCTTATTTCATTCTTACTAATATACTAGTGTTGTCTAGATATTAGTATAGGGACTGTGTCGCAAAAAGTGTCCAAAAAACACAAAAAGAATTGCCTAATGGGTATTACATGTGCAGGGACCAAAACAAAAATCAGCAGAAAATGATCTGGTGCAGAGGTCTACGGACCAAATCGACGGACCACCGATGGTGTCCTTAGATCGCAGGTCTGTTCCTTATTTTGGCTAAGTCTAGAAGTAATCAACGGTCCCAATTGACAGATCATCGACGGGGTTTGCTCGGTCCAAACTGCCTCCAACTCGACCCAATCCGGCCGGTAATATTAAAGGACATACTGGTTCACATTCATTCCCACCTTCAAAATCTTTCTAAATTCCCTTCCGTAACCGTTTTTCTACATTTATTTCCTTCTTATATCACCAAAACTCAACCTCTCCGAATCTCATTTCACTTGCGAATTAGAATCCTTCCATTCCCAAACTCTCTCTTCCCCAAATTCTCTTTTTTCTCCATAGTTCATCGGATGGAGATCGAATTCGGGTGCATAGGCTAATTCTTGAAAGTTCTCAAGCACACAATCACTCCACTACTCAAAAAGGTATTTCGATTTCTCTGAAAACTTTGAATTCTCGTTCATAGTTGAAATTAGGAATATGGAAGTGGGTCATGACCTTGGGACTACATTAGATAAAATTGCATGCTAAAACTTATGTAGTTACGTCCGTTAGAATGATAAAGTGTGGTGGTGTAGACTTGTATTATGTATAAACTGCGGGTATCTTTGTGTTTTTGGCAATGCTAACTTAGGGTTTCGTATGATGACTGACTTAGAACAATAATTGTGTGAAAATGAAACCCTATGAATGACGAATTAGCCTTGTGCGTGATGAAATTGCATGTCTACAACTTGATTGTGTAAAAAAAGATGTCTAAAAATTGTTCCTTGTAAAAAGGCCCGTAACCTGTCTCCGGCCAACAGTACGAGACCCCATTGACGGAACGTCGATTGATCGACGGGCTGTCGATAGGGTCCGTTGACTGCACCAACCTAAAAATGTCCAAGTCTTAAACTACTGAAGTGGAATACGATTTATCGATTGATCGACAAACTATTTTGTACGTCAGTCTTTTCCATCAGAGAACGTATTTTCACTAACTTCTAAAATAAATCTAAAGTGTTAGACGGAGAAAGTGGACTACGGTCCATCGATTGATCGACGAGCCGTTCTGCACGTTCGTCATTTTTATTTGAGAAGTCTAATATTCCCTCTAATTGAACAAATCATAAGTGTTAGACGATGGACTGTCGTTTGATCGACAGACCGTCAATAGTGCCCATCGATCTAAATCTGCAGAACAGAATTGTGTTGTTTATTTCTGAACTTCTGTTCGCCCTATGTGTTATAAGTGTGTAGCGATGCTTCTATGAGACTAACAACTACTCTACATGTACAAATGGATCCCAAAAAAATACATCGTCTACGCAACTCCAAGTCTATTGCCCCATCCCATCCGATGATTATCGACTCCGACAATTAGCAAGACCCAGCCTACGTCCCTTCGGGTGCCACAACCCCAACTACAGCTGCATGGGTCACAAAGGGAACCCCAGGAAGGTGACTCCCGGTGTAGTCACTCTCCTAGTTTGATGAGGAGCGCACATTGACCGGCTCACAAACCGGGGTTGGTTCTAGTTCTGAAGGGGACTCAGTGTTTGGGTTCATGTCTGCTTCCTCCTCTAGGTCGGCTAAATCTTCAGGGTCCATTGCAGACACTACCTTTAGTTGTGCCGCTCAAAGAACCACTAGGTCGGAGGGCCACAACAATCAAACCTCGTCTAATAAGGCTACAAGCCTGGAGTCTGCCTCTATACCCCGAGCAGATGACCCTGCATCTGTTGCTGAGGAATCAAACTGTTGATGTGTCAATGGACAATATCAGGTGTACAGGGATGCCAAAAATCTAAATGAGCATGAGGTGACACCCGGCTAGTTACAGTGCAGCGCCGAGTCGTCACGGGAAGTTTGCACATTGTCCCTGAAGTGAATATTAAATGTGCACAAGTACGAGTGGATAGCTCAGAGTTTGGATTCCTATAGTGAGGATATAGTCAGGAAGTTCTACACTTCCTATGTGACTACTCTGAGAGGCTAGGCGGGTTAAGACCTGCCAAACAGGACCCACTCACCTCTGTACTAGTCTAGGGTTGTGGGTCGACATATTGAAGGCCACCATTCGTCGTTTCCTATACAGCACCACCACTGGCACACCATAAGCTCCAACTAATCCAAATTTTGACTAAAGGTGAGAGATTGTGCAGAGTGGTGCATTTAAGAGGAGAGTCGAACAACGAGAGACAATTAAGAGATGGTTGGCTCAACATCTAGGGATCGATGGTAAGAGGGTTGTTTGGCATTTAGATACCCAAGGGTTAATCAAGAAAGAGACCCTCACCTTCATGGACAAGATCTTCTGGTTTCTGGTCCGACACCGAATTTCGCCCATAAATGCTTATAATGTCCTTACTAGGGCAGTGTTGGTAGTAGAAATGGTAGCATGGTTAAAGATAGACTATGCTCGGTAATGATACGGTGATACATGAGAGGGCTTTCAAGACCGTTTCCATTTACCCTTTTGTTTGTCTTATCTTCTAGCTATGCAGGAAGGTCGGAGTGCTAATATGGAACTGTGACACACTCTGTAGACCGACGGGTACAGTGGATATAGGCCTCACCAAGGATGAGCCCAATGTAGCGGCACCACGGAGAGGGCCCAGGATCGAGATGCCTTTATTGAGAGATAATTTGGCGAACAGAGTGGAGTTAGCCCAAGGGTCTGACCCTGCTACTTCAAAGCCTGCTGAGACCACCCCGGTTGATTCCAACCATGCCGCCAGTACGGCCCCTAGCTCATCCCGATCCACACCCCCATCGGCTACACTGGTCCCTCTAGCACGAGTCCAGAAGATGGAGGCTCAGATGGTCACCCTTCTCCACCACATGAAGCCTTGGATTCCTAAATCCATTAATGAGGATGAGGTCCGAAATGAGAAGAGGGTGGCCCAGCAAATCGAGCAAAAAATTTGGGCGGTTCAGCAATGCCTAGACGCCTTCGAGCTGCGGGTGCTAGCACGACCAGCCCCTACTATAGACCTCACTACTCCTTAGGCTGCGGTTGCAAGTCTTGTATCTGATGTGGATTCCATCTTAGAGATGAGGGGGACTGAGCCAGAGATTCCGCCCATCGAGCTTGCGGAGGACAAAGTGTTAGACGCCCTATTCAAGCCTTCTGTTGAGCCACAGCTTGAGCAGTGAGCACGTACTAAGAGAGACCATTCCAGCATACTACTGAGGCCAATGATGAGGCCCGTGCATGAAAGAGAGAGAGGACGGAGTTAGAGCGGGCGAGAAGAGCCTCTTTGGCTGATGAGGAGATCCGACGACAAAGAGTGGTGGAGATGGCTGTTGAGGAATCTAGTTCGGTACCAGCGACCGTTGAGAGGAGCACCACTGATTGTGCAAAAATTGATGCGGGCACTACTAATGGTTTCTCAAGTGATGGTCTGGTGGGTTTCGAGAAATTGAACCCACCCACATGTTGATAGTTCGCCGGCGCTATGTTCCTTAGCTTTGCTTTACCTACCACCCTTTTCTTATATTTTCTTATGCATTGGGGACAAAACATGTTCTTTTTGTTAGGGGTGGGGTAAATCGAAAGTGAGTGTTAGGATGAGGTCTGAGTAGCCCAACTCATAATCCTCTCTAAGGGTTTTCTTGCCTGTCTCCTTTTCCCCCTAGAGATGGATTATTTTTCAATTGAATCGACGTGTCATAATTTGTACAAAGTATAAATGTTTGAAAGATGAAGCATGATGGTTGACAAAATGATACCCCTTCCTAGATAGTGATTGCATGAATAGGTGAAAATAAGTTGAATGTGTTGGCTCTAAGCATGACATAGATACGCACCCACTGCATGACCTTCAACTAACACCTAAACTGTGAAATCTGACAATTTTATAGTGTAATGAGGTTCCAAGAGAGTTTGAGGATATTAGAGTATTCAACAGTTGGTACCTAGCTAGAACTTGCCCGGTTAGTCCTGCGAAGGGAATCTATGTTAGAATCTAGGAAAGGATCATAGGCCCTTCTTCGAATCAGCCAACTTCTAGCCTAAAATAAGTTAACCAAATGAAAAGAAATGTCCTTTTTTATCCAAATATGTTTAGCCTGTAATGATTAATGTTTTTTTTACCAACTCACCTTCCAAGGGTCAAATGTTTTTAGCCTCAATCCCTCCTTGGACATGTGCACCTCCACTTAAGCCAAAAACCTAAGTTGAGGGTGGGTAATGTAGTAAATGACCTCGTCTTGGCCCTGACCCTACTTCGGGTATTGTGTACCTCAACTCATGGAAAATTCATGAGTTTAGGGTGGCTATTATGAGTGAGGACCCGAAAATGGGTATGAAAAGAGTTTGATGTTGAAAAGAAAAGGGAAAGCGAGTAAAAGATATGATCAGTGAAATTATCAATTGAATGAAAAGTAAAAGAAAAGAAAGAAAAGTGTTTGAAGAGAAAAAGTTGAAAAAGAAGTAAGAGTCATATCCAAAAAAAAGCAGTAAGGCAATATTGAAAAGAGAAGAAAAGTAGGGCGTAAAATGCAACGAAAAGAGGTAGAAATCTTAGCGCAAATGTCAAGGAGGGCAAAAAGTCACTAATAATGTACCTAAATGTACCACACCTGACCCTAAGCTTACGTTACAAGGAAAGAAATTCCTACCGTGATCCTAGAGTCGAGTGTGGTAAACCTAAGCAGTGAAAATAAGGGCAAGCCTATGGCGATGAGTACTAAATATATTTGAACTTGTTCTTGAGAATGAGTATTGAAAAACGATCCTTGTACCCAAACTTACAATCACTATGTGAAGAATGAGGATTTTCTTGAAGTGAGGGTACTAGTTGCAGTGTCGGAAAGTTGGTACCTTAGTGAAGAGTCAAAAGAGTAGAGGTATCTGTGCGTGGTGAGTTTGTGCCATGATGTGATCTACATGAGTTAGATTATCGAAATTGAGAGCGTAATCTTGCACTTAATGAAAGAAAGAGTTGGTATTGATAGTAATGTGATTGCAAAAGCTTAAAAGAAGTATACTTTTGTACAAATGTTTTTTTGAGTCATAGTGCGTCGCTTAAGGACAAACAACGAATTTAAGTTGAGAATGTTGATGTATCGTGGTTTCACAGTGCTTTCAATGCATTTTTCTTAAGAGTTGTGTGTGTCTAGAGCCTTTTTGTAGTAGTTCTAACAAGTTTAATATGTTTGTTTTGCAGGAACGATTTTCATGTTGAAAATGCATAAGGCAGCTGGAAATAGTGTAGAAGACGATCTACGGGGGCTATTGACGGCCCATTGTTCGATCGACGTTTCGGAGGTGGTGACCGTCGATGTGCAGTGCAGGCTAGGGGACAAGATCAGGGAAATCTGACCAAGTGTGGACCCACGAGAGCAAACGAGGGTAGGTCAATTAATCGACAGACCATACTAGTGAACCGTCGATCGGTTCAGAGAAGGTTCCAGTACCTTACTTTTCAAAATTCTAAGCGTGGAACGATGGATGAGCATCAACGGACCGTACTGCAGGTCCGTAGTCTGATTCAGAAAAGATGCTAGCCAAGGAAGAAAAATAATTCTAAGTCTGAACTGACGGAGGTAGTCAACTGACCGTCGTTCCATCGACGGTCCATCAGTTAGGTCGTCGATTGAAGCCTCGTCAACTTAGCAAACTTTCCTTATTTAAATTCATTTTTCTTTAGGACTATGTTTTCTATAAATAGGGGATTAAAACCTCGTTTTTGGGGGGTTAGACACTTTATTATTGTTCTACTGTGTGTTTGGAGATTGGTTGTTTGCAAACTTTAGCAATCAATTAATTTCCGGGTTTGATTTGAAGGTTTTACTTGCAATTTCAAGTTGAATTTCTAGGTTTCTTATTATTGTTGAGTAAGTTCATGATTTCATCATTCAAAACTATGAATTGTGATCTTCCTTGCATGGGTAACTAAATCCTCAACTAGGGTTGTGGGAACCATAGGTAATTAACAAAGTAAACCTAGAAATTATCAATTCTCAAATAGTTTCTTGCATGTATTGATAATTCTTTTGTTGAGAAGTCTTTTTAACGAGTTCACGTGTTAGAACTAGCCTTGTTGCTACTTGTCGAACCAAGGCGATAGTTAATAAGAAAAGAATTATCAACATATATTTAGAGTTATAATATCTAATAAGCTAGTGCTGATTGGTGCGAAGTAATAACAAAGTCATACATCGATTATGATCTCTAATATGAGGTAAAGGTAAGGGTTAGTAGTTTATACACACGTATCCGGACCAAGGTAGTTGTGAACTTCTCTAGATGTCGGACCAAGGATTTTGAGATACATAACTTACCACTTTACATGCAAAACACTAGGGAAGAATTGTTATTGCTAGGAATGCGACGTTATTAACCTATGGGGAACACATATACCCTAGTTAGTCTCACAACTTGATAAAAACTCAATATTTACTTTTGCTTATTTGTTAACTTAGAATTGTTTAAGAAACTTGTTTCATAAAAAAAAACTTTAATTACTTGCCTTCGGAAAGACCTTGGCTAAACAGAAGTAATCGTGACTTGAAGTTAAGTCTAAATCATTTCCCTCCTGGGATCGACCCCAACCTACTAGTTGGGTTCTTTACTAGATTGCGATCGCTTATACTTTCTTAGACATGTGTAATTTGAGCGTATCAACAATAATCTATTAAGTGTCTAGTGTAGACAGTTGAAATGCAATTATTCTATCAGATAAGTGACTCATCAGCTCTGCAAAGAGGTATAAGTCACTATATTCAAATAACAATGACTTTATATATTTCTAATGATATTGTTTTTATTTGTCATAAAATTTTGAGTCTATAAAGGAATTCAAACTTAAAAAACATCAAAAATATATATTAATATCATGACTAACCTTCTGAAAATCTCAGAGTACTCAAATTCGCCTCTTGCCTGAATCCCTATTTACCGCACAGATAAGAATAGATTAATTCTAACATATCACTACTTTTATTTCCTTTTTAAGAGGAAAGGTCTCTTAGTCATTATTCGTTCTAAACATGACTCACATGTTGGTAGTGACTTCACTTTCAATGAACCGTTGTATTAATTCTCTAACCACCTTCAAAGTTCCATCCAGAATAATAATTATCGTCCATTTCATAAGAAGACGTCTTTAGCTCTAGTTAGTTTATTTTAAATTTAAAAAATTCAGTTAGCATGTTAGTACAGTTAACCAAATTAATTCCTTATTTGCTTGCTTGTTTGTTCAGTGAATTACTTTTAACTTTTTTGTCGAAAATTGGCATAAAATCTTGTCAGGTCTCTCGTCATCACTCTCCTCTACTATGCTATTTCATGCTTCGAATATTATAATCATGCTTTCTTAGCTTTTATGTTTCGATTGGTGTGCATATTGCTATTTATATATATATGATTTATTAGAAATTAGTAGCTTCTTAAATCTTATATGCAGCTAAGTATATTAAGTCTAATTCTTCTCCTTTTGTTTATTTACACTTGAATTTGGCCGAGTCTCTAATCCTTGCATTTTCCAAGTTGAATCCCTCTCGAGTCACCCCCTGGTCACTGTTCTAACATGAAAGTTGATATATGTTGTAAGGGAGGCAAAAAATAGGTCCCCATAATCTGAGGTCTGGAAAGCAAGAAACGGAGCAGATATACAAGTTGTATACAGAGATATACATCAGATTTATACAAAAATTGGAATTGAGCCTAAGCCCAAAAGCTGCACTAAGTTAGGCCCAAAAAAGGACCCCACTTCAATCTCTCCCTTACTCTTAAATTATTTAATTGTGATTATTTATCGTTTGTTGTTTTATTAATTCCAACTTTAAAATTATAGATTAACATAGTTAAATTTCCCCAAAGATGAATTATATTCGCTATATTAGTTTATTTTAATTAATTCATTTTTATCAACTCTTACACTTATATTGAATATCTCTTGTCAAATCTTTTTACTTATTCTTCAGTTAATTTAAAATAATTTACATGCTCTAATTGAACAAATTGCTATAAATTATTATTTTTTAAATGATTCAAAAAAATTTAATCAATCTAGTTTTATTGAATTTATATTCACTTATAATTAATTTTGAATATTCTAATTGAAGCTTCCTTCTTTAAAAAAAAATATTTGTTTAAGTATTCTTTCAACATAATATTGTAAATTATTATTTTTATATTAAATCATTTTTCATAAAAATAGTCAAATGTTTAACCAAGTTGTAGGACAACCGCGTGTTAGCAGGCGCTTCAAATGTCTTAAAAACCTTCTAGAAGCGTAAGTAAGAATCTCTTGCACATTTTTTCTAAATTTTTAAAGACTTAATCTGTTAGAGTCTTTTTATATTATAAGTTATCTTAATTTCTTTAAAGATTTAAGTGGCGACTCTTTTCTAAGTATTTTTCTTAAGTTTTTTTATACTTAGAACATTTCAAAAAGTGATTTTCTATAGATAGTAAAATTACGACATAATAGTTGTTTGGTCTTTTCCTTATAAGTTGTACCCCTAAACTACGTCCTTTAACCCCTAAACTACATATTTTTGGTCTGTTTTAGCCTACCAACTAAATTAAAACTCACCCAAGACAACTCATTCTCCAAGAAATCAATCAAACTAGAGAAAACGAGGAGAAAAAAAAGTTGAGCAGCCCTAGTCCAAGAATGCAACAAGGTTTGGTTAGTTCCAATCCAATAGAGAAACATTTCTCCGTGAAATTTGTCACATGGTATGTGAGAATTCACTAGTGGATTTCTTTCATCCGCTAGGTACCTAGATTTCTGTTAGAATTTCGATTCTCTTAATATTATGTAGAACTAGGGTTTCTTGAATGTTAGAAATTTTTGGGTTTTAGCTGTTAGAATTATCCAAATCAGATTAAAACATTGTTGCTTAACTTCTTGCATGATATTCAGAACCCTAATTGTGTAGATTCATTTATTTCATGAATTACACATGCTAGGTCAATCTAAACTGATATACATGCTTCAGTTCACGAATATCACATTATCACATATAGTTGTTGCTTTCTCGGAGTTTGTATGTCAGTTATTGAGTTATCATGTATTTCAGTATTTCAGTCATAATATTCTTTTATATATTCTAATTCAGAGAAGGTTTAGATCGAGTAGACTAGGGTTCAGTGCACTCGAATATTCCTAGAATTACGTGCCCCTGTAGCTTTATAAGTCCCCTCTTTGGGCATAACATTTTAGTGATCATGACAGTCATGCCTCCATACCTCTAGCAGGGCATATTGGGTTCTCTTGATGCGTCTTAGACATTGGACTCCACATTTAGCTCATGCAGTTTTATATCGTTTATTAGTAGCTCCCACAGTCAAATTCTATTGCATTGACGATGTTGTCAATTACGATTAGATTTCTGTCTCATCATGTTATAAACTTGGTCAATGCATTCAGTTAGATCATGTTCAGCATATTTAGAATAGTATCTTGCTTATCTTATACCATTGCTCAGTTATATGTTTTTTCAGTTATATATATTGCTTAGCTTTATTATATCCTACATGGTCAATAAATTTCATGTAGTGACACATACTCCATTCAACTTTTTTCTCAAAGTGTGACTAACCAGAACAACCAGCAAGTTTCAGTTTCTCCAAATGCTAGTGGTGGATCAGTGGCAGCCATGATTCATAATTTTGTTAGGATAAATCCACCTGAGTTCTTAGGGTCGCAGATTGGTGAGGATCCCCAAAATTGCATACATGAGGTCAAGAGATCTTTGGGGTGATGCAAGTGACTGGAAATGATAGGGTCAA
Organism: Solanum pennellii; assembly: GCF_001406875.1. Classification (NCBI taxonomy): domain Eukaryota; kingdom Viridiplantae; phylum Streptophyta; class Magnoliopsida; order Solanales; family Solanaceae; genus Solanum; species Solanum pennellii. Next base: position 62,570,787 of record NC_028645.1, on the reverse strand, counting down.
CTGTGCAACATCCCGTAGCTCGTAATAGCCAAGAATAAGCTAAGAAACTAAAATTTATCATTTTTGGAAAGAATAGGAAAAATCTGGAAAATTTCCTAAGTTTAAGAAGTGAGTTTTGGTCATTTTTCAAACGGTCATAACTTCTAGCTCAGGTTGAGTTAGAGTCAGTTCTTTATATGGTTGGAAAGCCTTGAAATGATCTTTTCAAAGGCGCCAAGTTTACAGAATTTTGATATCATATGAGGGAGATATGCCCTTCAAAAGTTGGGTTGTTGAAGTAAGGAAAATCCAATTTCGGATTTTAGTAAGGGCAAACTTGTCTTTTAACACATCTACTTCCTAATTCATTTTTAGGGTTTAGTTGGGGTTAAAATATGTTAGAATTCAAAATACAAAGGTTATTTAAAATTAGGGCTTGGAGAAGAGAAGAGAGATGAAGGAAAAAGGAAGGAAAGGATCAAGAATTCATCAAGAACGCCAAGATCTTCGAGTGGAATTCGTCGAGGGTGATTCCTATTAAGGTATGTGAGATCTTTTCGTGTTGCGTTAGTTCACCCACACACCACCTTGTTTAATTCAGCGAATTTTGAGTAGATTGGATGTTGGAAAGTGTAGTTCTTGAAGAACATTGCTAAAAAGCTTGTTAGTTGAGTTGTTAAATGTCTTTAATTGATATGATTCGTGTTTTGAGGTTGTTTTACGAGGCTAATCTATTGAGTATTGAGATTATTAGTGATTCTAAGTGTTCGGGAAAGATCCTAGATTTTAGGAGGCTTAGAGATAAAAAAATGGGGAAGAAAAGTCAAAATTCTCGTCTGATAGGCCCTGGGGCACCGCGCTTGCCAGAGGCCCACAAGACAGGCTCTGTTCGATAGGACCTAGCACTCCACGCCATCCAGAACCCTCAGGACAGATTCTATCCCCTAGGATCTGGCGCTCCACGCCTCTGAGAGCGTCATGAACGCCTGGAGACCTTTTCCCGCATATTTTCGTACTAGTTCCTAAGTGATGTACCTACGATTCCTAGTTGATTCCAACACAATAGGGTACAAGGGTACATCTAAAAATCATGAAATCATTCATAAATATTGGATCATGAACCTTGAATCCTAATCGAATTAAAGGAAAGTTAACATCAATGTTAAAGAAGTTAAGAGTCAAGTCTAATAGTTAAGAAACAAGTCAAAGTGAGTTCTTAAAGTTTTTAAGAGTATTAAATAAACATTGTAACCTAGTTCTAAGGCTCAAACTACAAGTAGAGTAAAGAGTAACGAGTTGAGTTATATTCTCAAAAGTTCCCAATAGTTAAGTTACAAGTCAAGCAAAGAGTAAAGAGTTGAGTTCATTTCTCAAAAGATATAAGTATTCCACAGAAGTATATAAAAGTTTTCGCATTTAAGTTAAGAGGGAACTAAGATTTCCCCAAAAACAATTTTGAACAAGAAAGGGAAGATCGATTCCAAGAGAGCTTTTTTTTTAACCTAACTATTGAGAAATTACCTCAACCTAAGAAAAAGGAAGTTATTTTTAAAGCATGAAGTAAGATATATTTTGCGAGTAGAATTGAGCATCGGTATGGGGATAAGAGTTCATATTAATTCAAGTCCCAAATGTAAACCATGTAGCCATAATGGGTACTAATGGGTCATACTTTTTATATGATTACGTAAGTTAAGCTAGTGGATCCACTATGTTAAGGAGTTCTATGCGATGGCAAAGTATAGGATAGTTCTGGCAGCGTGGGAAAGACGTTGTATCACCACTTAGGCTCATAGTGGTGTTGTCGATTGGAGAATCTATCGCAGAACTATATTACTTTCATATATGAGTAAAGTTGAGTTTTTTATTGCATTTCCTATAATGAACTAAGGTTATTTACTCTTTTACAAAGCATTATATGTATCACATGTGTTTTAATTGCCTTATATATATGCATTTGAATTGAGCATTAATGAGTTGAGCAGAGCCAAGGTAAGTTCATCTTATTCTTATCAAGCTTAACTCGTTGTTTAGCATTCCAACTCGAATACTCGTACAATTCAATGTACTGATGTCAGTTGGCTTGCATCGTCTTATGATGCAGACACACGTAACTAGGATGAGCATTCAGCTTCTTGTTGATCAAGTTTGAGCACTCAGAGCCAGTAGTGAGCCTCCTTGCATTCCGGAGGATCCTTGTTATTGCTTTCCAGTCTTTTTATTTCTAGAATGTTATGAGGTTTGTCCCAACATTCATCATAGTACTTTTAGAGGCTTCAAAGACGTATATTCAATCGGTTCAGTTGATCTCTTTTATATTAGATATTTTATTTTGAGACTTAAGTGTCATTTTGGCCAAGACATTAATTTAAGTTATTTATGAGAATAATCTTGCTTTAGTATTAAGTAAGTCTTCCGTTGAGTAAAGTAAGCTAGGTCGAGGGTTCGCTCAAGGCCACCAATGGTCATTGGGTGCAGGCCACGTCTAGGGTGTAGGCTCGGGGCATGACAAACTTGGTATCAGAGGATAGAAGTCAGGAGTCCTAGGGAGTATATGAAGTTGTGTGTGCATATTCCTAGTTATCAGTGTGAAGCACGCCACATCTATGATTAGGAGGCTACAACATTTTAGAATTCCTCGCTTCTTTCATATTCCTTTTCATGCATTACAGTTTATCTCTAAAAGTCTCTCTTTAATTCGTGCTAACGCATGTTTCAGATCATCAAGCCTCTACGAAGAGAATTACAGGTTGTCCAACCAAAAGAAATGTAGAAGAGCAAGAGGTACCGAATGCACAAAATATGCAACCTCAAGGAGCGGTCACCAATGTTGAGTTCCGTGAGGCTTTACGAATGATAAACCAAGCGGTAACAAACCAAGTCAGGTAACAGAGAGGAGATCGACAAGAAGAGGTCGACACCTCAAGGATTCGTGAATTCCTGAGGATGAATCCTTCCCGTTACACTAGTTTGAGCACTATTGAGGATTCGAAAAACTTTGTGGAAGAGTTAAATAAGGTTTTTGATGTGATGCATGTCATTGATGTTGAGAGAGTCAAACTATACCAACTAAAGAATGTGGCTAGAACTTGGTTCAACCAGTAGAAGAAAGGCAGAGATAAGGATGCACTACATTCGAGTTGGGCTTGTTTTGAAGAGGATTTCTTGGGGTGTTTCTTTCCTGGAGAACTGAAGGAGGCAGAGGTACGGTAGTTCCTTACTCTTAAACAGGACTCCTTGAGTGCTCATGGGTATGGGATGAAATTCCACCAACAGTCTCACTATGCTCCTGGGATGGTTAAAGTATGAGGAGCATAATGATTTTGTTTGTTTCTGGTTTGGTTCATGCATCTAGTAAAGAGGGCAGAGAGGCAATGTTGATCAGTGACATGGACATATCCTTGTTGCTGGTTTATGTTCAATAATTTGAAGAAGAGAAGCGGAGGGACAGAGTCAATTATAGGAACAAGAAATTCAAGACTAGGAATGAGTCTGGGCAGTATAAAGGTGGCTCAATTGGACGCAATTTCATAAATAAAAGGGACATGCACTATCATCTTCTAGTGCACCTGCGCCAAGATATAGAGGTGAGTACGTTGGCTAGAATTCGCAGAACTATAAAGCTATTCCAACATAGTCTCGAGGAAGCGTGGCACAGGGAGGTAGTTGTGCTCCTGCATGTGCTAAGTGTGGTAGAATTCACCCATATAAATGTCGTGATGGATAGACAGATTGCTTCAAGTATGGTCAAGAGGGCAACTTCGTGAGATAGTGCAAAATCTGAGCAACAGAGGCCAATCTTCATCAGTTGCACCACCAGAAAGGGTTGCATCTAGAGGAACCACTTCTGGTACTACCGGAGGGGCAAACTGCCTCTGTGCAATCACTTGCCGCAATAGCAAGAGAACTTGTTAGATGTTGTCATGGGTATGATCAAAGTCTTTACTTTTGATGTTTAGGCTTTGTTAAACCTAGAAGCAAGTTTATCTTTTGTGACTTCTTATGTTGCAAAGAGTTTATTCTAGAGAAAAGAGTTTATGATGATTATCCTATTTCTATCCATCACAAAAACACCATGGCTGATCTAGTAGAGTTAGATATGGTAGATTTTGATGTCATTCTAGGTATGGACTAGCCTCATGCCTATTATGCATCAATACACTGTAAAACTCAAGTGGTCAAGTTCTAGATTCGTAATGAGCCAGTTATAGAATGGAGTAGTAATTCAGCAGTGCCTAAGGGTCGTTTAATTTTTTACCTTAAGGCGAGAAAGTTAGTATCAAAGGGATATATCTATCACTTAGTGCGAGTTGATAACTCAAGTGTTGAGGTACCGTCCCTTCAGTCAGTTCCTATAGTAAAAGAGTTTCCAGAAGTTTTTTCTAATGACTAACTCGAAGTCCCTCCTGAGATATAAATACACTTCGGCATACATATCATTACAACTACTCATCCTATCTCTATTCCTCCATAAAGAATGACACCGGCAGAGTTAAAAGAGTTGAAAGAACAATTGAAATATCTGTAAAAAAAGGCTCTGGTCTTATTTGTGAGGAAAAAATGGTTCCCTTAGGATGTGTATAGACTACTGCCAATTGAATAAGGTTACATCAAGAATAAGTATCCTCTTTCAAGGATAGATGATCTTTTCAACAAAATTCAGGGTGCCACCTGTTTCTCAAAAATTGATCTAAGATGTGGCTACCATAATTTAAGAGTTAAAGAATGTGACATTCCAAAGACAACCTTTAGAACCAGATATGGGTATTATGAATTTTTGGTTATGTCGCTTGGGTTGACCAATGCACCAGCACTGTTCGTGGATCTTATGAATAGAGTCTTCAAGCCTTATTTAGACATATTTGTTATCATCTTCATTAATGACATACTAATCTATTTAAGGAACAAAAAAGATCATGTTAATCACCTTAGAATAGTACTTCAGACTTTCAAAAAAAATGAGTTTTATGCTAAGTTCTCCAAGTGTGAGTTTTGACTTAAGTCTGTGGTATTCTTGGGCCACATAGTTTCCGTTGATGGGATAAGAGTCGATACCTAAAATATAGAAGCAGTCAAAGTTGGCCAAGACTCACGTCACCAATAGATGTTCGTAGTTTCCTCTGTTTGGCTGGATACTATAGAAGGTTTGTTGAAGGGTTTTTATCAATCTCTTCACCTTTGACTAAACTGACTGAGAAGAAAGTTAAGTTTCAATGGTATGAAGCTTGTGAGTAAAGCTTTCAAGATTTCAATAAGAGGTTGACTACGGCTCCAGTTTTGACCTTACCAGAAGATGCTCAAGGTTTTGTAGTATACCGTGATGCATCAAGAGTTGGTTTGGGCTATGTTTAATGTAGAAGGGCAAGGTCACAGTTTATGCCTCCAGAGAGTTGAAAGTTCATGAGAAGAATTATCCAACTCATGACTTAGAGTTGGCTATTGTAGTATTCGCCTTGAAGATATAGTGTCACTACTTGTATGGTGTTCATGTTGATATATTCACTGACCACAAGAGCCTACAATATGTGTTCACACAAAAGGAGCTCAATCTCAGACAAAGGGGGTGGTTAGAACTGCTTAAGGATTATGATATGAGTATTTTTTACCACCCAGGTAAGGATAATGTGGTTGCTGATTCTTTAAGTTGGTTATCCATGGGGAGTACCACCCATGTTGAGGAAGAAAAGATGCAGTTAGCCAAAGATGTGCACAGAGTTGCATACCTAGGGGTCCGACTTATAGATTCCACAGAAGGAGGAATAGTGGAGACTAATGGGGATGTATCATCACTACTGTCAGAGGTGAAAGAAAAGAAAAACCAAGATCCTATTCTGCTTGATTTGAAGGCAAACATTTATAAGTAAAGAGTATTGGCTTTTGACCAAGGGGGAGATGATGAGTTGAAGTATCAAGGTAGAGTGTATGTATCTATGGTGGATGGACTCCAAGAGAGGATCATGGAGGAGGCTCATAGCTTTAGATATTCCATTCATCTGGGTTCCACCAAGATATAGCGCGATTTAAGAGAGGCATATTGGTGGGAGGGTATGAAGAAGGACATTGCGGAGTTTGTTGCCAAGTGCCCAAATTTCCAGCAAGTGCAAGTAGAGAACCAAATGCCTGGAGGTTTGGTTCAGAATATAGAACTTCTGGAATGGAAGTGGGAGATGATTAATATGGACTTTATCACAGCCTTGCCAAGGTCCCGTAGACAGCATGATTCAACTTGGGTGACTGTTGATAGAATGACATAATGAGCTCACTTCTTTCCAGTAAAGACCACTCATTCCGCGGAAGATTATGCAAAGTTATACATTCAATAAGTGGTAAGACTTCATGGGGTCCCAGTTTTAATCACTTCAAATAGAGGTGCACAATTTACTGCTTAGTTCTCGAAGTCTTTCCAGAAAGGTTTTAGTTCAAAAGTGAACTTAAGCACTGTTTTTTATCCTCAGAAGGATGGAAAAGTGGAGCGTACTAACCAGACCTTAGAAGATACATTGGGGGATGTGTGATTGATTTAAAGGGGAGCTAGGATGATAACCTACCTATCTTTGAGGTTGCATATAACAATAGCTACCATTTGAGCATCCAAATGGATCCATATGAAACTCTTTATAGGAGAAGATGCGGATCTCTTATTGGGTGGTTCGAAGTTGGTGAAGCAGGGTTGATAGGACTATATCTAGTTCACCAAGCAATGGATAAGGTGAAGGTGATTCAAGAGATACTGAAGACAACTACGTCAAAATTCCTACACAGATGTGACGAGAAGGCCATTGGAGTTAGAAGTTGATGACTGGGTGTATCTAAAAGTTCCACCCAAGAAGGGTGTTATGAGTTTGGTAAGAAGAGGAATCTTAGTCCCTGATTTATTAGTCCTTATAGAATATCCAAGAGAATTGGCAATGTAGCTTATGAGTTGGATCTACCACAGGAATTAGCAGCGGTTCATCCGGTATTTCATGTGTCCATGTTGAAGAAGTGCATGTGTGATCTTTCATTGATAGTACCAACTGAAAATGTAGATATCAAGGATAGCTTATTATATGAGGAGATCCCGGTTAAGATTTTATATCGTCAATTTTGGAAGTTATAAAAAAGGAGCTTATGTCAATCAAGATTCTTGGGAGGAACTAATTTGTTAAAGAACCGACTTGGGAAGCTGAATAGGATACGTAGAAGAGATATCCGCATCTCTTTGAATCAGTAGAGAATTTGATCAAGGTACTAATTCTCTTTTTAGTACTTCATAAACTATGTGTAAGCATGATTGTTAATTTTTTTGGAGTGTTAAACTTGATGTTACCTTTCATAGCTTAGTGAAAGAAATCTCATTCAAGGAAGAATTTTCCCAAGGGGAATATATTGTAACATCTCGTGGCTCATAATACCCAAGAATAATCTATGAAACTAAAATTTATAAATTTTGGGAAGAATACGAAAATTCTAGAAAATTTTCTAAGTTTAAGAACTGTTTTTTGGTCATTTTAAAATAGCCATAACTTCTAGCTCAGGATGAGTTAGAGTAAGTTCTTTATATGGTTAGAAATACCTTGGAAAATATTTCTAATGGCATTGAGTTTGCATGATTTTGATATCGTATGAGGGAGATATGCCCTTCATAAGTTGGGTTATTGAAGTAAGGAAAGTCCAATTCCGGATTTTAGTAAGGGCAAATTGGTCTTTTCACCCATCTACTTTCTAATTCATTTTAAGGTTTTATTTGGGGTTAAAATATGTTAAATTTCAGAATATGAAGGTTATTTACACTTAGTTCTTAGATAAGAGAAGAGAGAAGAAGGAAAAAAGGAGAAAAGATCAAGAATGCCAAAATCTTCGAGTGAAATTCATCGGAAGTGATCCCTATTAAGGTACGTGAGATCTTTTCGTGTTGGTTAGTTCACCCAAACTAACTTTTTGAATTCACCAAATTTTCAGTCGACTGAATGACGGAAAGTGGAGTTCTTGAAGTACATTATTGAAAATCTTGTTGGTTTAGCTGTTATATGCCTTTATTTGATTTGAATCGTGTTACCGGGTTGTTTTACGGGTCTAATCTATTGGTTATTGAGGTTATTAGTTATTGTAAGTGTCTGGGGAAAGATACATCGAAGTTTAGAGGTTTAGAGATGAAAAACAGAGAAGAAAAGTCGAAATTCATGTCTGACAGCGCTGCACCAGCCAGAGCCCCTCAGGACAGGCACTGTCCGAGCGCTCCATGCCTCTCAAAGCGCCACCCATGCCTTTAGACCCTATCTTTTCTACTAGTTCCTAAGTGATGTACCTAAAATTCCTAGCTGATTCCAACACTATAAGGTACATCGAAACATCATGAAATCATTCATAAACTTGAGATCATGAACCTTGAATCCATAATCAAATTTAAGGAAAGCTAAAATCAAAGATAAAGAAGTTAAGAGTATGTCTAAAAGTTAAGAAGCAAGTAAAAGTGAGTTTTTAAAGTTTTCAAGTAGTTAAGAGTAAGTCTAAAAGTTAAAAAGCAAGTATAAGTGAGTTCTTAAAGTTTTCAAGTGTCGTAAACAAACATTTTAACCTTGTTTTAAGGCTTACACTACAAGTTGAGTAAAGAGTAACGAGTTGAGTTAAATTCTCAAAAATTATAAGGGAACTAACTATTCTCTAAGAGTTAACTTACATGTCAAGCAAAGAGTAAAGATTTGAGTTCATTTCTCAAAAGATATAAGGGAACTCCCTAAGTTTATAAATGTTTCCATATTTAAGTTAAGAGGGAACTAAGATATCCCCAAAAGAGTTTAGAACAAGAAAAGGAAACATTAATTCCAAGAGAGCTTTTCTTTAAGCTAAGTGTTGAGCAATTACCTCAACCCAAAGAAAGGAAGTTATCTTAAAAGCTTGAGCTAAAGTATATTTTGGGAGTAGTTTTGACCACCAATGTGGGGATAAGAGTTCATATTAACTCAAGTCCCCATGTAAGCCATGTAGTCATCATGGGTATTAACGGGCAATATTTTTTCGATGATCACGTAAGTTAAAATAGTGGATAGACTAAGTTAAGGAGTTCTATATGACGACAAAGTATAGGACAGTTCTGGCAGTGTGGGCAAGACGTTGTATCACTATTTAGGCTCATAGTGGTGGTTGTAGGTTAGAGAATCTCCCACATAACTATATTACTTTCATATATAAGTAAATTTGAGTTTATTACTGCATTTCCTTTAAATGAACTAAGTTGTTTTACTATTTTAAAAAGTTTTATATGTACCGCATGTGTTTTGATTGCCTTATATATGTATGTATGTATATATATATATATATATATGTATGTATGTATGTATATATATATATATATAT
>NC_028645.1:62526066-62560932 GCF_001406875.1 Solanum pennellii | reverse complement strand
TTTATATATATATATATATATATATATATATATTTCCATTGAGTATTCATGAGTTGAGCACAGTCAAGGTAAGTTAATCTTATTCTTATCAAGCTTAAGTCGCTGTTTAGCATTCCATCTTGCATATTGGTACATTCAATGTACTAATACCATGTTGCCTGCATCGGCTTATGATGCAGACGCAGGTAACCAAGATCAACATATAACACCTCGTTGATACAGTTTGAGAACTCAGAGTTAGTAGTGAGCCTCCTTGCATTTTGGAGGATCCTTGTTATTACTTTCCAGTCTTTTCATTTATAGAATGTTGTGGGACTTTTCCCAACATTCATCATAGTATTTTTAGAGGCTTCATAGACGGATAGTAAGTCAGCCTTTATTTTGAGACTTCAGTGCCATTTTGCCAAGACATTAATTTATGTTATTTATGAGAATGTTCTTCCGTTAGCATTGAGTGAGTCTTCCACTGAGTTAAGTAAGCCATGACAAGGGTTCGCTCAAGGATAGAAATGGTCATTAGAGGTCGGCCACGTCCAAGATGTAGGCTCGAGGCATGACAAACTTAGCATCCTACCAAATTAAGGATGTACCTCACATATGGTATACTCAATGGAAAGAAAATAGGTGTACATATGCAAATCCTATCACTAGGGAGTGCTTTAAAAAGACTTTTATTGGACTCTTCCCAAGAGGGTTGAGGGAGGTAAAATCTCAAGAGTTCATGAATTTGAGGAAGGGAAGCATGTCGGTCCAAGAGTACAAACTCAAGTTCACCCAACTCTCCAGGTATGCTTTTTACATGGTTTCCGATTCCTGCGCTCAAATGAAAAAGTTTCTATATGGGGTATTCGACTTAGTGAAAACAAAGTGTAGGAATGCTATGTTGATGGAAAATATGAACCATCTCTAGGCTCATGGCTCATATTCTACAGGTTGAGGGAGATAAGCTTACGGAACAGGCTAAGGAGAATGAAAAGTCTAGGACACGCAAGTATGAGTATTCTCAATAGAAATCGGGTGGTGGAAATGTCTCATAGTTTTAGCAAAAATCTTCAGGCATAGCACCTTCATCAGCTAGTATTCCATCCACCAAGTCCCAACAGGATGAGAAAAGTAGGGCATCAGGTTCTATGTCTCAAGGAGTGTCTCAGGCACTAGAACCTACCCAACTTGTCCAATATGTGGTAAGAACCATCGAGGCGAGTGTCTTGCAGAAAAGAAAGGATTTTTGGGTGTGGTCTATCTTGTCATAGGTTGAGAGAATTTCGTAAAGCTAAATTCGGTCAAAGTGGGCATTAACGGTAGATCTCAGTCCGCAACTTCAGCACCACCAGCAGGTCGCCCCTCACAGTAGGGTAACTCATCTAGTACAGGTGGCTGACAACGCCAATACAGGTTGTATGTCCTTCAGACTTTGTAGGATCACCAAGATTCTTATGATGTAGTAACTGGTACAATATGAGTTTTTAACTTAGATGTTTATGATTTGTTGGACCTAGGGGCTAATCTCTCCTTTGTAACTCCTTATATAGAAGTCAACTTTGATGCTAGTTTAGAAACTCTCACAGAACACTTTCCAGTTTGTACTCAAGTCGGTGACCCAATTATAGCTAAACGAGTATATAGAAATTGCCCTGTCACAGTCTCTCAGAATGTCACCTCACTATACCTTGTAGAGTTAGAAATATTAGATTTGGATATCATTATAGGCATGGATTGATTACATTCCTGTTATGCCTCAGTTGATTGTAGAACAAGGATTGTTCATTTCCAATTTCTTGACGTATTCGAATAGAAGGGTAGTAGGTTAGAACCTAAGGGTTGATTCATTTCTTTACATAAGGCCAGAAAGATGCTCTAAGGGCTATATCTATCATCTAGTTTGGGATAAGGATTCAAGATCCGAAACCCAAAATCTTGAGTCAGTTCCATTAGTAATGAGTTCCCAGAAGTGTTTCCAAAAGATCTTCTTGGAGTTCCTCCCGAAAGAGAAATCGACTTTATTTCCTTCCAGATACCCAACCTATTTTTGTTCCTCCTTACAAAATGGCTCCATCTGAACTTACGAAATTAAAAAAAAAAGTATATGAAAGACCTTCTATATAAGGTTTTCATCAGACCGAGTATTTCCCCCATGGGGTGCACCAGTATTGTTCATGAAAAAGAAAGATGTCTCTCTCAGAGTGTGCATTGACTATAGGCATTTGAACAAAGTCACAATAAAGAATAAGTACCATATCCCCAGAATTAATGACTTGTTTGACCAACTTCATGGTTCTAGTTATTTCTCAAAGATAGATATTAAACCTGGTTATCATCACCTCAGAGTCAGAGATAGTGATATTCAAAAACAACCTTCAGAACTTGGTATGGTCATTATAAATTTGTAGTTATGTCATTTGGACTAACCAATGGTTTTGCAGATTTTATGGATTTGATGAACATGGTGTTCAAACAATATTTAGACTTTTTCATTATCGTCTTTATTGATGATATCCTTATATAATCTAGGAATAAGGAAGAATATGAAACTCATTTGAGGGTTGTCCTGCAATTTGTTGGTCTCCTTGGTCATATTATGTCTTGCGACGCAATTCAAGTAGATTCTCAAAAAAATAGAAGCAGTGAAGCAATGGACCAGACCTAACTCTCCTAGAGATAACAGATGTTTATTGGGTTTGGTTGGTTATTACAGAAGGTTCGTGGAAGAAATTTTCATCCATAGCCTCTCAATTGACTAAGTTGACTCAAAAAAAAGTTAAGTTTCAGGGGTCACATGATTGTGAGAAAAGCTTCACAAAACTGAAAACTAGGTTAACTACAACTTATGTTTTGACACTACTAGAGGGTTTAGATGGTTACGTTTTCTATTGTGATGCAACTAGAGTCGGCCTAGGTTGTGTATTGATGTAGTGAGGTAAGGTTATAGCTTATTATTCTAGACAACTTAAGGTGCATGAAAAGAATTATCTAACTCACGACCTTGAGCTTGCAACAGTGGTGTTTGCACTTAACATTTGGAGACATTACTTGTATGGTGTTCACGTACATGTGTTCACGAACCATAAGAGCCTTTAGTATTTTTTCACCTAGAAAGAGTTGAATCTTCTCCAGAGGAGATGGTTTGAGTTCCTCAAGGATTATGGTATGAGTGTGCATTACCATCCTAGTAAGTCCAATGTAGTAGCAGATGCTCTTAGTAGACTATATATGGGTAGTGTAGCACATGTTGAGAAAGAAATAAAAAAACTAGGAAAATATGATCACTGATTGCTCGTTTGAGAGTTTTCTTATGAGTATATCATATGGTGGTGTAACAATTTAGAATGGGAAAAGCAAGACATTGATCTGATATTGTTTCAACTAAAGGGTGTAGGTCATCATCAAAGAGTGAAGGTTTTATCCCAAGGGGAAGATGGTGTGCTTTGCTATCAGGGTCGACTACGTGTTCCTAAGGTGGGTGAGTCGATATAGCATATTCTTGAAAAAGCACATAACTAGAGGTATTTTGTTTATCTAAGGTCTACTAATAATCACGGTACTCTGCGGGAGGTCTTTTGGTGGAATGGTATGAAAGGGATATAGCAGATTTTGTGGCTAAGTGCACTAATTGATAGCAAATGAATGTAGACTGAAGATATCAACAGTACTACTTGGAAGTGGGAAGTTATCAACATGGACTTCATTGCAGGGTTACCTTCTACTCGTAGACAGCAGGAGTCCATTTGGGTGATAAATGACAGAGTTACTAGTATGCACACTTTTTGGTAGTTAAGATTACAGAATGCACGCTTTTTGGTAGTTAAGATTACAGATTCGACGTAGGACTATGCAAAGATTTAAATTAATGAAATAGTCAGGTTGCATGGATTTCCTTTGTCTATCATCTCATATACATGTCCTCGGTTTACCTCTCACTGCTAGATATCTTTTTGGAAACGTCTTGGTACTCAGGTAATTTTAACACAACATATCACCTACTAGTGATGGTCAGGCAGCGCGAGCCATTCATACCTTAGAGGACATGTTGAGAGCTTGTGTAATCAATTTCAATGATCACCTTCCTCTTATAGAGTTCTCCTGCAATAATAGCTACCACTCCAGCATTAAAATGGCCCCTTAAGAGGCTTTGTATGGGTGTAGATTTACATCTCTAGTTGGTTGGTTTGAAGTAGGTGAAACAGCCTTGATAAGGCCAAATTCGGTTTATGATGCTATGGAGAAAGTTTAGCTCATTAGAGTCGCCAAAAGTCCTATGCAAATTTAAGGAGAAGGGACTTAAGAGTTCCAAGTTGATGATTGTGTTTTTCTGAAGTCATAATACATAAATTGAACCTTTAACTTGTACTCATTTTACTTTTATTTCATTCAACTTTGGGTATGCACAAGTAGACACTTAAACTTGAACAAGTAGACACATGAGTCTTACGTGGTACGATACATGTAGGACATCACGTAGGGTAAAAAATGACATTTATAGGAGGTCATGTTAAACATGTGTGTCTATTTGTTCAGCTTTTATACAAGTTTAACTGTCTACTTTTGCACACCCAAAGTTGAAGGGCATAAACGTGATTAAAAGCCAAGTTAAAAAGAATATTTATGTATTATGCCTTTTCTGAAAGTGTCACCTATGGAGGGGTAATGAGATTTTCAAAGAAGGGGAAGCTAAGCCCTAAATATGTACGTCCTTATAAGATCTTGAAAAGAGTTGATACAATGGCTCATGAGTTAGAGTTACCAGCAAAACAAGCAGCAGTGCATCCGGTCTTTCACATTTCATTGCTAAAGAAGTGTGTGGGTGACCCAGCATCCATAGTACCATTGGATAGTGTAGTTGTGAAGGATAGTATTACTTATGAGGATGTGCCAAATGAGATTTTTTATCGTTAGGTCGAAGGTTGAGAAAAAAAGAAGTCACTTTAGTTAAGGTTTTATGGATGAGTAAGTCCGTCAAGAGCTGCTGGTAAGAAAAATCATCCATGAATGCCAAGTATCCTCACCCCTTTCCTTTCGATTCCACTCCAACTTGAGGTAATAGTTCCTCTCCAATTCTTAGTCATTCATGCACAAATTCAGTCTTAGTATCATGTTCCTTTAGTTTGTACTAACATTTTCAGCGTATTTGCATGTCCTTAGAACTTATTTCAGTCAGAAATCAGTTTCTAGTAATTAGTGGTAGGGTTTGAAGCTCTTTCCCTTCATATTCAGCTAGTTTAGTCTCCAATCGAGGAAAATTATTTCCAAGGGGGAGATAATGTAACACCCTTTATCCTAAAAAGATCAACCAACATCCAAAATTTGCATGTTAATTCCAGAAGCTACAGGTGAAATACACAGTTACCACTAGGGTGACGCACAGACCGTAAGTGGTGGTCCGTGGATTTCCACCTGTAACCCTTCCCGAAAAGGTCCAGAAAATCCTCTAAGGGTCGACCCACGGACCTTAGGTCAGGACACAGGTCGTGGTCCTGGTCCATGGATTGTTACCCCAGGACCTTAGTCTCTGAATCAGTCGACGGTTGACGCGATAGACCGTTGGTTAGTCGGTAGACCGTGTGTCGGTCCGTCAGTTGGCCCCAACAACTTTTAAGTCAAGGGGTCGTTTGGCCTTTTCCTTATGCGTTGGACCCCTAAATACGTTGTTTATCCCTTAAACTACTTATTTTTTGTTAGTTTTAGCCTAGCAACTAAACTAGAACATACCCCTAGTCAATTCATTCTCCAAGCAATTGATCAAACTAGAGAAAAAAAAGTCGAGCAGCCCTAGTCGTAGAATACAACAAGATTTCATCAGTTCTAACCCCAAAAACGAAAGATTTCTCCATGAAATTTTTCACCAAGTATGTAGGATTTCACTGGTGGATTCTTTTCATCCACTAGGTCCCTAGATTTAAGTCAAAATCTTGATTTCCTTGATCTAGACCTAGGTTTCTTGAATGTTAGAAATTATTGGGTTTTAGCTGTTAAATGATCCAAATAAGATAATCATATAGTTTCTCAGTTTTCTGCATGATATTCAGAACCCTAGTGGTGTAGATTCATTAAGTTCATGTATTAGATATGCTAGGTCAGTCTAAACAGATATATATGCTTCAATTTACAAAATTTCACATTATCATATGTAATGGTTGCATTCTCAGGGTTTGCATGTCAGCAATTGAGTTATCCTGTACTTTAGTATTTCAATCATAATATTGCTTATATACATTCTAATCGGGAGTATACTTGTACTTCAGTCTTTCAGTCATAATATTGCTTATATAAATTCTAATTGGGAGTAGGCATAGACCGGGTGGACTAGGGTTTAGCGTACCCAAATAGTTCCAGAACTATGTGTCCTTGTAGGTTTATAAGTCACCTCTGTGGGAATTATATTTTAGTGATCAAGCCAGTCATGTATCTATACCTCTGGCAGGGTATATTGGGTCCTCTCGATGGGGTATTTACATAGAACTCCACATGTAGCTCATTTGGTTTTATGGCAGTTATTAGTAGCTTCCACAATCAGATTCTATTGATTGACCATGTTATCATTTACAGTCAGATTTCAATCTGAGCATGTTATAAACGTTGTCATTGCATTCAGTTAGATCATGTTCAGTATATTCAATATAGTACATTTCTTATCTTATATCATTGCTCAATTATATGCTTTGTTCAGTTATGTATATTGTTCCACTTAATTCTATCCTGCATGCTAAGTACCTTTCAAGTACTAACGCATACTCTACGCTACATCTTATCGTGATTTAGGTTCATATCATCGGCTTTCAGATCACACATAGATCGGTTCCCGATCTACAGCTCTGCAGCATCAGTGGTGAGTCCTTATTCTCCGAAGATGACAGACATTTTTTTTTGTTTTTAGTCTTTAGTTTTATTTTTTGCTAGATTTAGTTGGGCATGTCCCAGCACTTCTAGTGAGATAGAGGCTTATTTAAGTCATAATTAGATTCAGTTATTGCATTGAGTTTTATTTCAGTATCCTACACTCTTCTCATTCATATAAGTATGTGTGTATTTTCCCCATCATTTTAGTTTATCTTATGACTTAGCTTCCGCACAATATTTTCTTACTTAAGTTTATTTAGTATGCCAATGATATATCAGCAGGGTTAGCTTGGGATCACTAAGTCCCGAATCTGCATCTTAGGGGTAGCTTCGGGATTGACACCGAACTTGATGTCTTGTTTTCTTCGATTATACTATCACCAAGACCCTTAGCGGTAAAGTGAATTTTAGCATCAACACCCATGATAAGTAGTTCTTTCCAAAAATGTCAAGTGCCACAAATTCAAGTTTTGACAAATTCGACATGATGAAAAATATCATAAAAGCAATTGAGTTAATACTATGATGTTTATTTCTTTTAATAAATGGTAAATTAATGTTCAAATAATAATTATAATATCATTATAAAGTATATTATATGTTATATGCATGTACATTGAATGTCTCAAGCAACATGTAAACTAATGAAGTATTTGAAACAATAGATTTAATATGTAATTTAAATTTTTCTACAATATTTATCATTAGTTTCAATAGATATTAACGCCAAATTCTTTTAAGAGTTTCAAGTCATATTTAATACAATAATATTCTTCTTTATAACACACCAATATGCTTATCATAACAAAATGAAAATAGTTATGAGTTATTTTAACTAGCATGCTATCATATTGCTTAGTAATTAATTTAGAGTCATAAGTTAGTAGTATATGAATAACATAACAATATAAACCTGAAACATATTGATTATTATTCCTAGTAAAGTGTCATAATAATACCTAACCAAGTTATATATATATATAACGGTGGTACAATTATATATATATAACGGTTAAAATACTACCCTTTTATAGGATTTAGAAAACAACTGTTTACGTCCTTTAACCAAATACGATGGTACAATTTTAATAAATACAATAAATACATACATTAAGTTACGGATAAATTAAAAGAAACATCCACAATTAAATGGATTTGTAACAAATATAAAATTTCATTTTATTTTATTTCTTGTAATAGATGTTTAAACTAGTTTTCCATGTATAATAATCTTAGAGTAATTTCCCTAGATAGTCACCCATGTTTGGGAAATTACCTAGAATATCACTTATGTTTGTTTTAGGACTACAATAGAACCCAACTTTACCTATTTTCCTCAAACTATACTTCACACAAAAAATACATTATCTCTCTCCTATTAGGATGCCATGTCACATTATTTATTTTTTTATTATTAAAAATGTGCTTTAAACATATTTAAACGTTAGGTTGCAGTATGTTTTTAGATAAAGATATTGTTTTCTATTTATGTTTTTTTAAAGTGTTTTAGTTTTTAGATATATAAAGATAAATTTTAAAAATGAATGAAAAAAAAGTGTCACGACCCAAAAGGAGTCGTGAGTGGCACCCACACTTAACCTCTTAAGTGGGCGAACCAACCAATTTAACCTAACTTACAAAATACAAGCATAACGCGCAAACTCAAATGTTACTAAATATCATTTCCCAAAACCTGAAAGTCATCACATCAAGGACATCTAATCTCCAATACTAAGTCTAAGAACATCAAATACACCAAAATAATAGAATAAAATGGTATGTGTCCGAAAGTATAGGACACCATGTCATGACTGAGAGAACCCAACACGAGCATAAATGGATAGCTCACCCTGAAACTTGATATGCGAGAGGCTGGCTAGAGCTGAGGGAAATAAGAAGTCATAGGTACACTCGCTGCATTTCATAAAAGAAAAACAAAGAAGAAAACAAGTAGGGCTCAGTACGAGGCAACATGTACTGAGTAAGTATCATCTGTCAACCCAAAATAGTAACTAATATACAAAGAATAATAGTATGAACTCAACTATAGCATTTAACATGTGATAAGCAACAAACAACATGAACAAGTGTCAATAACAATAAAGTACGCACGTATTAAGTCAATGGTATCAAGATCACACATGAGGACTCATGCCTCCAAACCAAACCATTTTGGGAGTTGAGTTTTTTGAGATTGAGTATCTTCCATTAATTCAACATGTTTTTCCTTTAATATTATCGTGTCGGAACGTGACACCCCGATCCAAGAGTACCGTGTCGGAACATGACACTCCGATCCAAGAATACCGTGTCGGAACGTGACACACCGATCCAAAAATACCGTGTCGGAACATGACACTCCGATCCAATAATACCATTAATTTATCATTAAATATCACCACTTTTTCATTCGTTAATAATATTTCATCGAGCCTTCTTTATTCAAGGCATTACTTCGATAGAGATGGTTTAAGATTATACATTCCATGGTCTCGGGATTTAAGACCAATTACAAAACACAAGACCAAGCCACACAATCACACAATCAAGTACATAGAAAACTTCACAATATCATTCAATGCAATCAGTCACATAAAGAGTTTACTATCAAATAGCATAAAACATAACCTACCTCCACCGAAGAACCGAAGTTAAGCAATCAACTTCTCCAATGATTTTCCTTTCCTCAATGCTTCCAGACCTTTTCAATCTATCAAGTATATATGCATATTTTTAAGTTAACGAGTTTATAAGGACTCATATAATTTATGTCTAGCCTAGACCCAAAAACTCACCTAATTTTATAATTAATTTCCTAAAATTCAAACATAAAGCAAGTCTGAATTCCTCCGGTTAACATAACTTTAATAAAATATAAACAATTAGATAAACCTAATATTTAATACCCATCTTAATATATCAAAAATATAATTTGTAATGTAAAAACAAAATATTAATATGTATAAAAAAATGGAAGTCATTGGTCATGACCCAGTGAAGACAGACTAGCAGTAACCCCCACCCTAGTTCCTATATAGCAGTTGCTGTCCAATTTCATACACATAATATATATATATATNATTTAATAAGAGAAAATTAATTTAAGACAATGGAGGTTATTATATTTCATAATGATGATAAGGGGTTGGTGATAGATTGTGATTGAGATTAAATTATATACTAAGGATTGTTGGTTAAACGAGTTTCGTACGGTACTAACGAATTGCGAGCATATAATGCTGTGGTTTTTCATTATTTGATAAATAATGTGGTTGTATGGAATTTTTTTTAGAGATTTTTGGGCACCGCTCAAATATAATCTAAAGGAACTAGAGTCATAATGGAACTGAAACAATAATTAATGAAATGTAAGGCAACCTCCAGAAAGAGGTGAGATCAAAATATTTTTTTTCTAATTGTAAGGGGTAAAGAGATATCTTCATAGGAATTAGAAATTGGATTCAGAGGCGCGTGATTTCATCTATTTTGCTCTGATTATGGCAATAGTGTCACGTGTTCGTCATATTGGTTAAAAAGTATTGTAAAAGACTTTAGAAAAGAGTGTACATACGTCCAGCTCGAGCGTGATGATAAGGTTTTTAGTGGTTTGAGTTTGGTAATGAGTACATCTGGATTTTTAGTGTAGGATATGGTAAGATCGATGGGGAGACGGTTAATGATAAACCAAGATACATGAATTCAAAATAGTCTTGAAGGTATGAGCTAATATGGATAGATAAGGGGATTGGATTACCAGTCGGATTCACATTCAATATTTTTAATTTTTTTTCTACATTCGTAGTGATATATATTTTTTTCAAGATATGAATATGTAAGATAAGAAATGGTCGATTGAATTGGGTATTTGTGTATTTTGAAGGACTTATGCATGATTTTGATCATAAAGTTTGTTACTTTTGATTTTTTAAAGAACACGAGAAAAGGACTTAATAGTGTTGGTTTACAATCTAAGGTAAAATGTAATCGGTTGTTAGTAAAAGGATGAAATCGATAATCGAGCTAGAGGTATTAACAATAATATGGTATAAAGAAAGGTCTAGAGTAGAATTTTACATCATGGGAAGAATTAAAGGTGAAGTAATGAAACCTCTCATATAGACCCATGGATCAAAGTCAAATGTTGTATGAATTTTCTCTTACAATCTTAGATATGACTATGAATCTTAGATATGACTATGAAGTGTGGACTAGTTCGACCCAAACTTACTAAGAGTTTATCATACCTTTATAAAGATTAAGTTTTGATTTGGGTGACAAATGGTAAGGTATGAAAAATTTAGTGTCTACTTGGGATCAAATTGCTCAAATTATGATAGATGACGTAAGAATGATGTACGAGGTGAGATCTAATTCTACATGGTTATAAGGAATTTAGAGTTGGGTTAATATTGCCCTATTGATTTGACTACATAGAATGTAAGATGTGTTACATAGACATTTGATGGTGAATAGAGGTTATGAACTTATAGTATACAAAATAATTTGAGTGATCAAGAATTTTCGTAACTGTTGACTTCAGTGGATGTGGGGTTCAATAAATCAAGTATATATGCATTACAAGTGTGTGGTGGCTGTTTCAGGTTCACTTTTGATTGTAACCAATATTGATTAAGGATTTTATCATGGTAATGTGGGATATCATCTTGATGGTTGTGTCAAGATGTAGTTGGAGAATCGATCAGTTGAAAAGTCTACTTGAGAATCGTTTTGTTGTTAGTTGAGTTTACATACAACAATAGTTATCCTTAAAGTAGTGAGATGGACCCATTTGAGACATTGTATGGAAGGAGGTGTAGATATCCAATTGGTTTGTTTGATACTTTTGATATGAGACTTTGATATTAATATTTTGGAACAATAGAGAGACAACCACCCTTTATTACCATCGCCTTCTTTTGATCGTTCAAGAATGAACGATGGGTAAATTGGTATCTAATGTAACGATCCATTTGATCATTTTAAATATTTGAATTTTTTTTATTCATAAAATATTTTTCGTTAGATTCTAAATGGGTATTTTGGACTATTCGTAATTATAATTATAAAATTAGTGGGGTAGATTTAATAATTAATATACTTTGTGGTTAAAGAAGATAGCATAAAATTAATAGTAGCTTATTTTTACCATTTTTATGATTAGTCATACAATAAGTAGGGTTAATATTTTTCTTGGTGATACCACAAACCGTTCAAGACTTTTGTTTTTGGTTGTCGGCGCCATGGACAAAGACCGACAGGAAAGAGGTAAAAACTTCATCAAATTATCAAATTTATTTTATAAACAATGAATCGTTTGGTGGGTATTAATTCTTGTTAATAATATTTCATTGTATTGTAAAGTGATGAAGTTTTGTAATCATTGAATTTTCTCTGCCAACATATAATTAAAAATTGTCAAAATTGGGCACCTCCTTAAACGGTCAGCTACTAGTTCTCAGGGTTAACATAATTGTGGCGTTAATTCTTATTGCTCGAAGGAGAAATTGATAAGTATAAAGTTGGATTGTAGGCGTAGTTGTGAATTTGCAGATTAAGAACAACAATTAAAGTGAGAAAGGCTAATGTATTATAATATATATATATATNTAGGGGTGGGGGTTACTGCTTGTCTGTCTGCACTGGGTCGTGACCAATGACCTTCATTTTTTTTTATACATATTAATATTTTTTTTACATTACAAATTATATTTTTGATATATTAAGATGGGTATTAAATATTAGGTTTATCTAATTGTTTATATTTTATTAAAGTTATGTTAACCGGAGGAATTAAGACTTGCTTTAGGTTTGAACTTTAGGAAATTAATTATAAAATTAGGTGAGTTTTTGGGTCTAGGCTAGACATAAATTATATGAGTGCTTATAAACTCGTTAACTTAAAAATATGCATATATACTTGATAAATTGAAAAGGTCTGGAAGCATTGAGGAAAGGAAAAACATTGGAGAAATTGATTGCTTAACTTCGGTTCTTCGGTGGAGGTAGGTTATGTTTTATGCTATTTGATAGTAAACTCTTAATAGTGACTGATATGCATTGAATGATATTGTGAAGTTTTCTATGTACTTGATTGTGTGATTTGTCGCTTGGTCGTGTGTTTTGTAATTGGTCTTAAATCTCGAGACCATGGAATGTATAATCTTAAACCATCTCTATCGAAGTAATGCCTTGAATAAAGAAGGCTCGATGAAATATTATTAACGAATGAAAAAGTGGTGATATTAAATGATAAATTAATGGTATGATTGGATAAGAGTGTCATGTTCCGACACGGTATTTTTGGATCGGAGTGTCACGTTCCGACACGGTATTCTTGGCTCGGAGTGTCACGTTCAGGCACAGTATTTTTGGATCGGGGTGTCACGTTCTGACACAATAATATTAAAGTAAAAATATGTTGAATTAATGGAAGATACTCAATCTTAAAGAATTCAACTCCCAAAATGGTTTGGTTTGGAGGCATGAGTCCTCATGTGTGATCTTGATACAATTGACTTAATACGTGCTTACTTTATTGTTATTTACACTTGTTCATGTTGTTTGTTGCTTATCACATGTTAAGTGCTATAGTTGAGCTCATACTATTATTCTTTGTATATTAGTTACTATTTTGGGTTGACCGATGATACTTACTCATTACATGTTGCCTCGTACTGAGCCCTACTTGTTTTCTTCTTTGTCTTCCTTTTATG
Organism: Solanum pennellii; assembly: GCF_001406875.1. Lineage (NCBI taxonomy): Eukaryota > Viridiplantae > Streptophyta > Magnoliopsida > Solanales > Solanaceae > Solanum > Solanum pennellii. The sequence continues at coordinate 62,547,385 of NC_028645.1, read as the reverse complement.
AAATGCAGCTAGTGTACCTATGACTTCTGATTTCCCTCAGCTCTAGCCAGCCTCCCGTATATCAAGTTCCAGGGTGAGCTATCCATTCAAGCTCGTGTTGGGTTCTCTCAGTCAAAACATGGTGTCCTATACTTTCGGACACATACCATTTTATTCTTTTATTTCGGTGTATTTGATATTCTTAGACTTAGTATTGGAGATTAGATGTCCTTGATGTGATGACTTTCAGGCTTTGGGAAATGATATTTAGTAACATTTGAATTTCCGCGTTATGCTTGTATTTTATAAGTTAGGTTAAATTGGTTGGTTCGCCCACTTAAGAGGTTAAGTGTGGGTGCCACTTACGACTCCTTTTGGGTCGTGACAAAAAGTACCCCATTTCTACAACTAACAAGTAATGGACTGTGTTAAATATTTTTAAAAAATAAGTTTTTTAATTTTTAATGATAATTATTATTTTTTAATACAAGTTTTTTAATTAATTTTTAAATAATAATTATAGTTTTTTTATGGTGCACTTTTTCTTCTCCTATTTAGATAGATATTTCTACGTTCCATTTTGTTGGAGCATTCCCTAAAATCACTGAAAGTGTGATAAATATAAATAGACATTATAGTTTTTTTTATAAAATTATTCAATTTCGAGTTTTCATTTTTTAACCTTAAAATTTGAAATTTGAAACATTTAAAGATCTTTTATTTTTTTCCTGTAACAGCCATTACTGCTTTATAAAAAAAAGTTCAATTTCATTTTGTTCCTTTAAAATTGAAATAAGAGGCATTTAAAAATCATTCATTTTTTGTCTTTACAGATTTTTTTTAACAAAAGGAATTTTATTTTCTACTTAAAATAGCTATATTAAAATTCCTGTTTTATTTAATTGTATTTTTAGAGCATATTTAAAATATTTTTTGAAAAATTAAAATTCTTGAATATTTGTGGTGTTGACACTTCTTACTTTTCCTATTATATATAGATAGATTTTTTTAAAAAAAAAAATAGACAAACCCACATATTATACCCAGTAAAATAATTACATTAAGAACTGTAATATGAGCTTCTCCGGTTCTTCAAGAAAATATGTAGGTTCCTCCGATTATTAAAAAGAATTAGAAAAATACTAGTAATAAGTTAATAAAAATGTGACATGGCACCCTAGTAGGAGAGAAATAAAGTATTTCTTTGTGTCAAGTATATTTTGAGGAAAATAGGCAAAGTTGGGTGACATTGTAGTCCTAAAACAAACATAAGTGATATTCCTAGGTAATTTTCCAAACATGGATGACTATCTAGAGAAATTAATCAAATAATCTTAATCTTAACAGTACATTAATACTTGCTCTTAATCGTAATTTGACTCTCAAAAGAACTTTTAGAAAAGATTAGACAAACACAATTTGCTTATATAAAACAAATTTTAAACGAATTAGTCAAACAAAAATTATTTTTTTTTCAAAAACACTTTTCTGAAAAACTATTTTAATAAATTCTTATGAAAATAAGTATTTTTTAACAGCATTCCTAAATGGGCTCTACATGTAACAGAATTGATCGATCCTAATCTGGCCCACTTAGTGTCTGTTCTATTTTTTTCATAGTTTAGTTCAATACTTACATAACAATATGAAAATAAGGGTCGTTTGACCATATGTGATATAGAATCATGATATTACATAAAAATATGAAATCATGAGATGAAATTGAAATTTTGTTTAGACGTGCGGTATGAAATTTTTGTGTTGTATACTTTTTCATAAACATAAGAATCCCATAAGTTGTAAACTATTAAAATAACCCCAATTGTTTATTCAATCTTACCACATTCACAAAAAATTATAAAATCTAATGATAAATTATTACTAGAACTTCAGCTGAGACAGAATTTAGAAGTATGGCAAAATGTGCAGCAAAGATCACTTGGTGTTGGAATTAATGCATCAATGTTTTTAGTTTTTCAAGAAGTCCTTTTAGAATTTCGTAGTACATGTATCTAGTAAATTGTGATACATGTATTTTTAGTTATTTGTGCAAGACTTTTTGTTTTCTATTTTAAGTAGTATAAATAGTGATGTAGTTGATGATTGTAATAATCTCAAGTGGCCTTAAGTAGCCTATAATAAACTTAAGCATTTTCTAAAGATATTATTTTTCCTTTCATATTTCCTACAAATTGGTATCAAGAGCAGGTTTTCGTTCTTAATCTAGGGTTAGGTGAAGAAAAAAATATGGCATCCAAAACAAATGAAGGTGTGATTCTTCAGTTGTTCTTACTCCATTTTTTGATGGAACTGATTTTGAATACTGGAAGATAAGAATGAGAATACATTTGAAAGCTTAAGGTTTGTGGACTATTGTTGCAAATGGCTTTGAAGAGCCAGAAAATGATGGTGATCTTACAGCAGCAGAGATGAAAAATCTTGAGGCTAAGTATCGTCAAGATGCAAAAGCCTTGAGCAAAATCCAAATGGGAGTCTCAAGAGCATATTTTGCAAAAATTGCTACTTGTGAGACTGCAAAGGAAGCTTGGGACTTTCTGGAAACTGAGGTGTATGGTGACGAAAAGGTACGCACTATAAATCTTCAAACTCTTAGAAGAGAGTTTCAAAATTTAAAGATGATAGAATCTGAAAAAATTGATGAATATTGCATAAGAGTCATGAATATTGTTAATGAAATCAGAAATCATAGTGTTACAATTTCTGACCAACAAGTTGTGGAAAAGATTCTAATTAGTGTCACAGAAAAGTATGAGTACATCGTTGCTATAACTGAGGAGACGAAAGATCTTTCTAAGCTTTTCATCAAAGAGCTAGTTGGATCATTTCGTGCACACGAGAAGTGAAGATTTTTTCGTGAAGATCAACCCAAAGAGACGGCTTTCCAGTCTAAAATAAATGAGAATTCTCAAAATTTCTCAAAAAATCATCGGAAGAAAAATCACAAGCCTAAAAAGAAGCAGGATCATGATGGTTCTTCCAAGAAGGTTGAAGAAAAAGGTGAGAAAATTCTAGTCTTTTTTGTAAAGTTTGCAAAAAGACTAATCACAATGCAGAAAAATGTTGGCACAAATGCAAGCCCCACTGTAACTTTTGTAAAAAGTTTGGCCATGTTGAAAAGGATTGTTGGCACAAGAAACGGGAGCAAGAAAATTTTTGTGAAAAACATGAGGAAGAAAGGGAAGAAAATCTTTTCTTTGCTTCTAAATCTGATGCTTCAACAAAAAGCAATGAATGGTATGTTGATAGTGGTTGTAGTAATCACATGACTGGAGCTGAAAAGGTTTTCCTCTCAATTAATAATAGCATCACTACTAAAGTGAAGATGGGGAATGGAGCCTTAGTTAATGTGAAAGGTAAAGGTACTATTTCAATCAACATGAAAGGATGCGGTAAGAAAATTCATGATGTTCTTTATGTTCCTGACTTGGAAGAAAATTTGCTTAGTGTTGGTCAACTCGTGGAAAATGGTTATTCTCTTGTGTTTAGAGATAATTATTGCAAGATTTATGATAAAATTGAGCAAAATCAAGTCATTGTTGAAGTAAAGATGATAAAAAGAAACTTTCCATTGCAATTTCAGTACAATGCATTAAAAAATGAAATTGTAGATGATTCATGGCTTTGGCACAAAAGATTTTGTCACTTGAATTTTCATGGTTTAAAGCTTCTCAAGCAAAAGGACATGGTGCAAGGCCTTCCTGAGATACATACTGAGGTGGATACATGTGAAAGTTGTATAATGGGAAAGCAACACAGGAAGTCTTTTTCAAAAGGGGTGTCTTGGAGAGCAAGTGTATTTTTGGAACTAATTCATACCGACATTTGTGGACCAATGAAGACTCCATCTCTTGGAAGTCAAAGGTATTTTCTAATCTTTATTGATGATTTCTCAAGAATGACTTGGGTATATTTCTTGAAAGAAAAGTCAGAAGCATTTGCTACATTCAAGAAATTTAAAGCCCTTGTTGAGAAGCAAAAAGGTTGCAGCATCAAAACCATTCGCAGTGATCGAGGAGGTGAGTACACAAGTCGAGAATTTGAAGTATATTGCAAAAATGAAGGCATTCAGAAGCAACTTACAGTAGGATATACTCCTCAACAAAATGGTGTATCTGAAAGAAGAAATAGAACAATTGTTGAAATGGCAAGAACTATGATGAATGAGAAAGGGCTGCCAAAATATTTTTGGGGAGAAGCAGTGCATACAGCAGTTCACATCCTTAACAGGTGTCCAACAAAGGCACTAAAGGACAAAACACTAGTTGCAGCTTGGAGTGGAATTAAACCTTCTGTCATTTAAAAAATTTTGGGTGTATTTGTTATGCTCATGTACCTGCTGAGAAAAGAACAAAATTGGATGAAAAAAATCAAAAATGTGTTTTTCTTGGTTATAGTAATGTGACAAAAGGATATAGGCTTCTCGATGTCAAAACTAACAAACTTCTTGTTAGTAGAGATGTCATTTTTGATGAAAAAACAACATGGAATTGGGAGGATAAAAAGATAGAGAATACTGTTATCATATCTTCAAATCAAGAAGAGGATGAGAAAGATGAAGATGTCTCTCAAGGGGGAGAAATCTCAGATTCAGATAATGAAGAACCGCCTCCAAGAGGAACAAAAATGTTGAGTGACATTTATCAAAGATGTAATTTTGCCAGTGTTGAGCCAGAAAATTATGAAGAAGCAATAAAGCATGATGTTTGGAAGAAGAAATTCGAATGATCGAAAAAAATAATACTTGGGAGCTTGTGGCTATTCCTAGAGAAAGAGAAGTTGTAAGTCTAAAATGGATTTACAAAATCAAACTCAATTAGGAAGGAGATATTCAAAAGCACAAAGCAAGGTTGGTTACTAGAGGCTTCACGCAAAAATCAGGTATTGATTTTTATGAAACTTTCTCTCCAGTTGTCGTCTTGAGACAATTAGAACTGTAATTGATGTTGCTGCACAAAAGAAATGGAAGATATTTCAACTTGATGTTAAATCAGCATTTCTGAATGGAAAACTTGATGAAGAGATTTATGTTGAGCAACCTCAAGGATTTTTTGTTCAAGGGGGAGAAGAAAAGGTGTATAGACTAAAAAAAGCTCTTTACGGGTTGAAGCAAGCTCCAAGAGCTTAGTACAATGAAATTGATACATACTTTCTGAAAAATAATTTTCAGAGAAGTAAAAGTGAAGCCGTTTTGTATGTGAAGAAAGAACATGGCAGCATTATCATTGTTTGTCTCTATATGGATGATTTGCTCTTTACAGGAAATGATGTAAAAATGATGCAAAAAATTTCAAGCAAGATATGATGCAAGCTTATGAAATGAGTGATCTTGGATTGCTAAATTATTTCTTGGGCATCGAAGTTTCTCAAGTGAAAGAATGAATTTTCATTTGAGAAAGAATGAATTTTCATTTCTCAAAAGAAGTATACTAAAAGTATTCTTCAAAAATTCAAAATTATGGATTGCAGGTATGTGGCCATACCATCAACAGCAAATGAGAAGTTTAGAAAAGATGATGGAGAAAAGAAAGTTAATAGCTCACTTTTTAGGAGTTTGATTGGAAGTTTGCTATATGTTACTTCAACAAGGCCAGATATTATGTTTGCTGCTAGTTTATTATCCAGATTCATGCAAGAACCAAGCCAAGTGCGTTATGGAGCTGCAAAGCGTGTTCTACGCTACTTGCAAGGAACAATGGATTATGGGATAATGTACAAATTTGGTGGAAATTTGAACTTAATTGGTTATTCTGATAGTGATTGCCTGGAAGTATAGATGACATGAAGAGTACTTCTGGTTATGCTTTCTTATTTGGATCAAACATTTGTTCTTGGTTATCAAAAAAGCAAAGTGTTGTTGCCCAATCCACTGCCGAAGCAGAATATGTTTCAGCATCCAAGGCTACTTCTCAAGCTATTTGGCTAAGGAGATTATTTGAAGACATTGGTGAAAAAAAAAGGGACTGTTCTGTATTGTGATTACAAATCAGCAATTGCAATTGTCAAGAATCCAGTCAGCCATGAAAGATCAAAGTATATTTCCATCAAGTATCATTTTATCCGAGAAGCACAAGAGAAAGGCGAAATTTAGTTGCATTATTGTCAGACAGGAGAACAACTTGCTGACATCTTCACCAAAGCACTTCCTAGAGAAAAATTTTGCTATCTTCGAGAACACATTGGAGTTATCAAGCAAATGCATTAAGGGGGAGTGTTAGAATTAATGCATCAATGTTTAGTCTTCCAAAATTGTCTCTTAGTTTTTCAAGAAGTCCTTTTAGAATTTCGTAGTACATGTATCTAGTAAATTGTGATACATGTATTTAGTTATTTGTGCAAGACTTTTTGTTTTCTATTTTGAGTAGTATAAATAGTGATGTAGTTGATGATTGTAATCATCTCAAGTGGCCTTAAGTAGCCTATAATAAACTTGAGCATTTTCTAAAGATATTATTTTTCCTTTCATATTTGCTACACTTGGCTAGTGAGGCTATTCAAAGAACTTGGTGTTAGTATTGAATTACGTGTGAATATGATGTGTGACAGTAAGACTGCAATCCAAATTGCAGCAAATCCTATATTTCATGAAAGAACTAGATATATCGACATAGATTGTCATTTTGAAAGGGAAAAAATACGTCAAGGAATTTTGAAGACAGTTCATTCATACTAAGAATTAGTTGGCTGACTTGCTCACAAAAAGCCTGGGTAAAGTCCAACATCAAGTGTTGCTGAACAAGACTGGAGTTGCTAACATGTTTAAACCATGAGCTTGAGGGGGGAGTGTTAACTAGTTTATGCAGTTAACAAGCTAGCATGGTTAGCTTAGTCAGCAGTGTTAGTTACAATTATTTAATGTTAGTTAGCGGTAGTTAGTTCTAGAAGCTTCCTAATAGCAACTACACTTGCATGTTAAGTGTGTGCTATATAAACTCCTCATATTGTAACGAACTCTATATTCAATAGAAGAAATTTTTCTGTTCAATCATTTCTTCTTCTTCTTCTGCATAACTCAAAGCTCGATTAATGGAGATTATCAAATTTTTTTCGAGGAAGCAATGTCACGTGACATCTCATTCCTCTTCTTAAATTCGCCCCCTGCTTGAGGACATTTATTGCATCACATATTGATCTCTTATTATGTTTGCTTATGATACGCCCTTGTATTGACAACTTTTTAATGATAAAGAAAAAAATGATGAATAGTAGTGTGAATTAATTAGAATCGGAGTTGTGTTGAAATTTTATATGACGCTTATGATACACCCTTGTATTGACAAATTTTTAATGATAAAGAAAAAAAATAATAACTATTAGTGTGAATTAATTAAAATCAGAGTTGTGTTGAAATTTGAAAATGTTATATGTTACGTTGTTCGTGCAATGACACGAGCCCTTGCCTTGAGGTTCGAGAAAAATTATGACAACCGATCTAGTAATAATGTTCTTTATACGTAGAATTATCTTCAATAAAGATTTTGAGCACAAACAGTTAAGAGGGGAAAAAATTTATTTAGTTCAAATATTGCAATTCCATATTTTCATATAGTTACTAAAATTATTAAATAGTAGATATATAATAAATAAAAATACATAACATGAAAGTTTCACTTAAGATTTGATTTCGAATTCAAATAAATAGTGGACTAGTATTTAAGACGACTCTACTGTTAAATGAAAGATTGTTAAATGAAAGATTGACTTGTCTACCAAAATGTTGAGATAGGTCTCATAATAATGTGACCTTGAGTTTGGGATCATGACACATGAATTGAGGGTAGTAATAAAATCAAAGCATGTTGGTTGAATTGTCAAAGATCGGCGATACAATTGACTTTTGACAATAATATGTATAGTACAAAGTATATCTTTGTGTATATTTTCACACATCTTTAATCATAATTACTAAAAATACTTTCTTCATAATTTATAAACATTAAAGTTGTACCATCAAATACAAGAAAACATTGACTTATCCCAAAATTTGACATTTTGGTGATAAACTTCATAATCCTTTAGATGAAAATAGTAAACACACAATGTAAGTACTACTTATTTAAAAGTGCTAAGAATTAATCACATTCGAGCTGCATACTTTTTGTTTACTTATTTAAAGACTTTGGTAGAGTTCGACAGCCAATCTAGGAGAAAGAAGTGGTTGAAGAGGCTTGACTTTAGGTAAAGCAATACCTAAGCCCTCACTTAAATCTACTGGTTCCTCCTTTGGCATTGAAACGTTGAATCCATGAAGTAATTTTGCTAGCATCAGATGCACTACTTGGGATCCAAACGTTAATCCAGGACACATTCTTCTTCCAGAGCTAAACGGAATATACTCAAAATTTTGTCCTCTAAAATTAATATTTGTAAGTTCTTTTAAAAACCACCTCTCTGGTTTAAACTCATTCGGATCTTTCCAGATTCTCGAGTCTCTCTGAAGCTTCCATAGATTAACAATCAATCGAGTGCCTTTTTTAATATGATATTTATCGACATAACAGTCTTCGAGAGCCTCACGAGGCCCTGCCAAAGGACCAGGTGGGTAGAGACGTAAGGTTTCTTTTACTATAGCTTGCAAATAGGGAAGGTTTTTGATGTCAGACTCTTCAACCCATTTATTTCTTCCTATATGCTCATCTAGTTCATCCTGTGCTAATTTCAATGAGTGGGTGTTATTTAGTAGCAAAGATAATGCCCATATTAATGTCTCTGCAGTGCTCTCTGATGCTGTCATGATAAGTATCTGCGCAAGTGAATAATACAGAATATCATTTTATCAATAATGCTTATTGGTTCAAGTCAATTTTTTATTTTTAAAGAAGATAGTATTAATGCAGATAGTTATTGATTCAAGTTAATTTTTTTATTTTTAAAGAAGATAGTATTAGTATATTAAATATAGACAGTGAAAATAAAAGCCTGTTTGAGCTGTCATTTGCATATCCTTTTCCACAATAAATTATTTTGGTAGCCAAGCCATGTGATTTAGGTAGACATATGTTTTCATACAACCTGCAGCCATAGCTACTTCTATTTATTTTAGGAAAAAGGGTCTGATATACCCCTCAACTTTGTCATTTGGAGCTGATATACCCCTCGTTATAAAAGTGACTCATATATGCCCTTACTGTTATACAAACGGCTCACATATACCCCTGCCGTTACAAAATGGCTCACATATACCCTTCATTTAACGGAAGTTAAAAAATTAGTTTTACATTTATATTTATTACTTCTAATTTTTTTTAAAAAATTATTTAGGGGTATATATGATTCTTCTATCAAAGTTCAAGGTATATTTTATTTTTTTTCATACATAAATTATTTTTTGACTTCTTTTATTATAATTATTTGAATTTCTTATTATTATTTTGTTTTTTTCTTTCATTCCTTAGTTTAAAGATTAAAAAATTAAACTATTTTTTGTGTGTGTATTGTAATTTAATTTCGTATTCGAAGAAAAAATTTGGTCATCTACAATAAATTTTACAAGAATATTAGTGAAACATAAATAAATTTGATTATCAAAATAATAATTATAAATTAGTCATTGAAACAAAATAAAAAATATATTTGACGAGGATTAAATTTACTCATATGGGATTATATTTTTTAGAAAAAAATAATAAAAATTTAGATTAAAATTATTATCTTTTTTTCATTTCCGTTAGAGGAAAAGGGTATATGTGAGCCATTTGTTTACAAATAGGGGTATATATGAGTCACTTTCATAACAAGGGGTATATCAGCTCTAAATGACAAAGTTGAGGGGTATATCAGACCCTTTTCCCTTTATTTTATATAAAATTCCCAAATATAATCCTTTGTTTTATGAATATGACATATTTTCAATTTTTAGAAAAAATGACACGTAAGTAGCTAAAATGAAAATGTAAAATTTCTAGCTATGTAGCATATAAAGTTAGCGTTAAATATATCATACTCTATCCGTCCCGAATTATTTATCCACTTTTTCATTTATAGTTGTCTCTAATTACTTTTTTTTTGACAAATCAAGAAAGGATAAATTTTTTTTATATTATACCCTCAATTAAATGACTAATTACTTTGAAATATGTAGAATTTTTCATCTATTTCATAACTAATAGGGATAAAATGGTAAACTCGCTACATCATCAATTATTCTCTTAATACATGTGTCAATTTAAGAGTAGACAAGTAAAAAGAGACGAAGGGAGTACTATTTTTTGTTTCTTATTTTTTTTTGGAAAATATACAAATACCCCTAGATTATGATCAAAATTTCAAATACACACCTTAACTAATCTCGTACCTAATCTATTCAATTTAAGTGGGACAGGTCAATAATTGAATTGGATATCCTAAATAAATCTAAGTATTGACTTCAATTTTCGAAAAAAAAATCCTAAAAGTTTATAACCAACACGCTATCGATGAAATTGAAACGATATAGAGAAAATTAGAATGTCCCTACGCAAGAATGACACACAAAAATTGAGAAATAATCCAAAATTTTAAAATCAACATGGGTTGTGGTGCTTGGGTTCGAGTTCTGGATTCAGATTTCGTCAGAGTTTCAATATGAACTCGAAACACCGGATGAAAAATAAAAATACAAAATTATGTTTTTGGTTCAGACTAATAATCATGAAAGATAACTAAAAGTGAAGTTGAATGACCTAAAGTATATAGTTCATTTTTTCTAAACATAAATTTGGGATAATTAGCAGCTTACCAAAGTTGTTGCCTTGATAATGGCATCACGATTGTATCCAGACTCCATATTGGTTTCCTCTGGAAGAGTGGAAAGCATGATATCAATAAAATCAGACTGCTCTCCATCTCCAATTGAATTGATATGTTGTTTTAACCAGCTATCAAAAACACTGTCAACTTCTTTATAAGTATCTTTCATTGCCTTAATATGTCCACCAATATCCATCCATTCAAACCATGGAATTGAATCAGAAAAAACGAAAGCTCCACCTAGGTACAACGCTTTCTTTATAGATTCTTTGAAATTCATCTCCTCCGCGCATCCAGTAAATCGCTTCCCAGCAAGCACTCTAATGATTATGTTACATGTTATGTTCTCAAACCAACTACTTAAATTCACTTGTCCTGGACAGTTATTTGAGTACAATTTTTTAATACAACTATTCACTTCTGATGTACGGACATGTTTTAGCTTCTCAAGGCGACTGTTGGTTAAGAGTTCAAGAGTTACCATTTTACGTATATTACGCCAGTATGGTCCGTAAGGGGCTAAAGCGAAAACGGCTCCATTATAGCCTAAATACTTGCTTATTGCCATATTTGGTCTACTAGCAAATATTTTGTCATTGTTAGCTGTGAAGCAATCTTTAACCATTTCCCAATTACTGACAACAATAGCTGGATGATCACCAAGTTGCAATTGAAAAATAGGTCCATATTTATCAGCCATGAGTCCTAGGGTTCGACAAACAGGAAGGTGGCCGCTAAGAAGATGAAGGTGACCTATAAAAGGCCACGCACCTGGAGCTTTAGGTGCTGCACTTGTTATGTTTCTACTTTTGTATTTGCGAGCAATAAAAAGGGCTAAGAACCAAGCAATTGATAGGGCTAAGAGATGAGAAAGAAAATACATGTTTATATTGTAGTGAAATTTTAGAGCCATTTGGTTATTATATTACTAAATAATAGAGGAGATCAGATAGTAGTATTTATAATTGAATTACGAGGTTAGAAACACTGTAAAGATTTTTTTGTGGGGCCTAAAATTAGAGGAGGCAAGAATCAGGGGACCCACAACCTAGACCATATAGTGTGGAATATTATTCCAATGAAGTACATGGATATAGGCCACAAAAAAAGATACATGTTACTCTCTGGATTTATTATTATCAAAAAGATATGTACATTTTTAATAAGGAAAAATGCACAAGTACCCCTCAACTTATGTATGAAATCTCAGAGACACACTTATACTATACTAAGGTCCTATTACCCCTCTGAACTTATTTAATAAGTAATTTTCTACCCCTTTTTAGCCTACGTAGCACTAGTTTGAAAAAAAAAAGTCAACCATCGTTGGACCCACAAGATAGTGCCATGTAGGTCGAAAAGGGGTAAAAAGTTATTAATAAAATAAGTTCAGGGGGGTAATAGGACCTTAGTATAAGTGTGTCTCTGAGATTTCAGGCATAGGTTGAGGGGGTACTTGGGCATTATCCCTTTTAATAATTTAATTTAGGAAATTAACATATATTTTGTTCTGATGAACTAATATCTACCCATGTGATTTGTACTTGCGTGTTGTTAGGCAATTAGAGTGTGAGTCTTGCTTTGACACCAATTGAAACTCAAGAGGGAGGAGATGTCAATTGAAATCTTCTCGAATGGTTGTTAATGCATGAGTCCATTGTTGCTTTATGCAAGTAGAATTTTCTACGGACTAGATGAATAAATAGATATAGCAAATTATAAAGAGAGTAAAGTAACAAGGGGAGAAATTGACACATAAATTTTATATTTATTTGAATCATCAATATGATTCCATTGTCTAGTCACATAAGGTTACAGAAGTTCTCTTATAGCCTTAGGAAACATTAATATTGAAAATTTATGTCTGAAGTGCATGTATTTTGTTTTGAAATTTCAACAATTCAATATCTAAATCTATTTCAAATAATTTAAATTGAAACATAAGTCATATATAATAAAGAACAAATTTTAATCATAAACTTATCAAAACGACAACAAATGTAAAATCTATTTAGCATATTTTAATTTTTTTTAAAGTATGTATCGGTTTCAGTTAGACATGACTAATAATTCTTGTTAAAATTTACTTACGTTTTAAGAGTAGGTGTATGAATATTCTTGCCAACAAAATAATACTCCTTTTTATGTTTAAAAAATAATCTTTTCCTTTTCTTGAACAACTTTTTAATATTATTTTTTTACATGGCATGTTTAAGATAAAAAAATTAAAGGATATTTTGATATATTTGACAGATCTCTAATTATAGATTACAAAATTAAAAGTATTTTACTTTCTTAAACTCTATATCAAGTTAAAACAAATCACTAATTTTTTATTTTTTAAAATCAAAATTTTGGTGGTTGTTACACCGTTTTATTTATAATCATATCAAATTAAATACAAACTTCAGCTACGAGCCGCAAAATAATCCAAAAGCTCAAAGGCCAAAGCTACACATTATTTGGACCAACCACTAAAATCGAACCTATCTACGGGATGGCAATGGGGCGGGACGAAAGCAAGGTAGGACAAAAGCAAGGTAGGACGGATTTAGGAATATTTGGGCTGAGCGGATTTAAGATCGTGTGGGGTGGGTAGGATGCGGGGCAGATTTAAGTGAATTTTTTTAAAAAAACTAGTGTGTGGTAGGGTGAGCGGACTGCGGGTATATATAATTATATGTGAGTTTAAACTGAATTTTAATTTTAGACATGTTATAAGAGTGATAGAGCATTATTTATTAAGATAATTTCTTTAAAGGTACTAAAATATGCAAGATAGTAAATTAAAATGGTTCAATAAAAAACTAATTCAACTTCTTACGTATTTCCCAATATATTGGCCTTTAAAAAATAAATATTTAACTCATTATTCTATTAAATTAATACAACTTCATGAAAAACTAAATTTATTTTTAGTATCAAACTTAACTAGAAAAATAAAAGATTAATAAATTATGTGGAGCGGGTTCATGAGAACGGGGCAGCATGGGGCGAGTTGAGAATGAAAAAAAAATTATGCACGGCGGGAAGTATTAAAAATTTTGTGGATTAAGAGCAACCCGTCCGCCCTGCACTGCCCATTGTCATCCCTAACTTTAATAACTCTTCCTATGTACCCATTTCTTTTTTCAAAAAGCCTTTCCAGATTCCTCAACAATCTCGATATCATGCCCCGAGACCTAGGATCACGAGTAATTCCAAGCTAACTTTGCTAGCATATAAGCATCATATGATAACTGAAGTATGATAATTCTGAGCGGACGCTTAAAACACAATGTAAACTGAAATGATAAGGAATACCTATACTATCTGAATATATAAGAAAATTGAGAATTTAACAACAATTGAAAAGTCAAACTCGAATGTTAAAGTTGAAACTAACTATGTCTGAAATAAAGATTCTACTGATTAGAAAATACTGGGACATGCCCCAACTAGATCGAATAAATGCTGAACTAAAGACTAAAAGCAAAGGAAACATATTTGTCGTCCTCGGAGAATGAGGACTCACCATTTATACTGTTGAGCTAAAGATCAGGAACCGATCTATGCGTGATCTGAAAGCTGAGAAACTGAATCTCTATCATGAGAAGATGTACTGCAGAGTAGAATATGTGTCGGTATCGAAAGGCATCACGATTGTATTGAGGTTGCAAAAGTTTCCTTTATAGATATAGCAAATTATAAAGAGAACAAAGAAACAAGGGGAGAAATTGACACATAAATATTTATATTTGCAAAAGTTTCCTTTATAGACTTGAGGAAATATTAATGACAAAGTGTTACGTGTGAGCCTTGAAAATTCCTATAATCTATATGATTTTTTTTTTTTTTGGGTTCACAATCTCTATTCTATAGATTTTTATTCTCTTTTTTTTTTTCTTGTTACTAGTAAACTACAATGAGAACGATGATTTTGTAAAACAAAAGAGGTGAATAGTATTTTATACTGCTTGGTATCGATTTTTCCGAAATAAAAATGTCTTTTTTTTTTACTTTTACATTAAGTATTCAATCAGTGTCATCATTGAAACGGGATGAATCAATTAAAGTCCAACACACACATATATTCCATTCCTTGAAATCTAAAAGTACGCAGGTACCCGTTTTTTGGAATCACAATTTAACTAATGTCTACTTTACAATTTTCTTTTACAAGTTAACCTATTTTTTGGGAATATTTCAAGTATACACGATTAATATTGAAAATTTGTGTCTGGCGTGCATGGATCTTGTTTTTGGAATTTCAACAATTCAAAATTTAAATTTATTTCAAATAATTCAAATTGAAATAAATTGAAAGGACATTTTAATATATTTGGCATATTTTTAATTTTAGACCACAAAATTAAGAAGTATTTTTTACTTTCTTAAACTCCATGTTAAGATAAAAAAATCACTCAATTTTTCTTTTCAAAATTATTATAAAGAAAACTCAGAATAATATAATGTAATAATAAGAAGAAGACAAGAAGTATAAAACGGAGGAGAGAACTTTTCTTATTTAAGTGTGTTTCAAATGGTGAGTGATATTTCTATTTATAGTGTTGAAATATCACTCCCAAAAGTCATCTAATTAATAGATACATAGTTATCTTGGATGTTCTTATCATATTGGAAGCAACAATACATGAATCCAATTTGTTTGGATAAATCTAATGGATAATCCACATATATAATACAATGGATTTATAATACTCCCCCTTGGATATCCATGGATAATGTGTCTCGTTAAAACCTTATTACGAAAAAGCCAGTGGGAAAAAGCCTAGTGAAGGAAAAAGAGTACACACATCTCATAATACACTTTGAATGTTGTCTCGTTAAAAACCTTGCTAGGAAAATCCAACTTGGGACAAAACCATAGTTAAGGAAAAGAGTACAACGCGTATTTCACTCCCCTGATGAAAACTTCACTTGATATCTCGGAGACAGCGCATTCTGATCTTCTACCTCAACTTCTCAAACAATGATGTTGGTAATGCCTTAGTGAATAAGTCAGCAAGATTATCATTTGAACGAATTTGTTGAACTTGTATCTCACTATTTTGTTGAAGATAATGCGTGAAAAAGAACTTTGGTGAAACATGCTCTGTCCGGTATCCTTTGATGTATCCTCCTTTTAATTGAGCTATACATGCAGCACTATCTTTGTATATTGTAGTTGGTATATTCTTTTCAACGAAAAGCCACACATTTTCTGAATATGATGGGTCATTGATCTCAACTAGACGCACTATCGACTTGCTTCATGGATGACTATTATTTCCTCATGATTTGAAGAAGTGACTACCAACGTTTATTTCGTTGATCACCAAGATATTGTCATGTCTCCACATGTAAACAAATAGCCTGATTGCGACCTATATTCATGTGGATCTGATAAATACCTTGCATATGTGTAACCAATTAGTTCTGACTTGGATTTATTGGAATAAAATAAACTCATGTCCATAGTGCTCCAAAGATATCGAAGTATGTGCTTAACATCATTCTAATGTCTTTTTATAGGGGAGGAACTGAATCTTGCCAATAGACTTACTGCAAAACCGATATCTGGTCGAGTATTATTAGCAAGGTACATTAATGCCCTGACTACGCTAAGGTAAGGAGTTTCAACACCAAGAAGCTCTTCATCCTTCTCTTGAGGTCGAAATAGATCTGTATTGATGTCAAGCGATCTTACCACCATTGGGGTACTCAATGGATGTGAGTTATCCATGTAAAAATGCTTTAATATCTTTTTCTGTATATGTTGATCGATGAACAAGTATTTCATTTGACGAATTCTCAATCTGTAGGTCAAGACAAAATTTTGTGTTGCCGCGATTTTTCATTCCAAATTCACTTTTTAGACACTCAACAACTTCTAAAAGCTCTTTACAAGTGTTAATGATGTTCAAATCATCAGCATACACGTCTATTATAACAAATTCAGATTTCGATCGTTTAATGAAAATATACGGACAAATGGGGTCATTTTTATACCCTTTCTTTTAATAAATATTCATTCAGACAATTGTACCACATTCTCCTCGATTGTTTCAGTTCATACAGATATTTCAGAAGCTTTATTGAACAAGTCTCTCTTGAATCTTTCTATGCTTCAGGCACTTTCAATGTATCGGGAATTTTATGAAGATGTTGTGGTCCAATGAGCCATATAGATAGGTTATGACAACGTCCATTACACGCATTTTAAGTTTTTCATGAACAGCCAGATTTATAAGATATCTCAAAGTGATTGCATCTACCACAGGAGAATATGTCTCCATGTAACCAATGTCAGGTCTTTGAGAAAAATCTTGAGCAACAAGTTGAGCTTCATATCTCACGGCTTCACCTTTCTCATTTCTTTTTCGCATAAAAACTAATTTGTACCCCCACTGGCTTGATACCCTCAGGTGTTCGGATTATTGATCCAAAAAATTCACGTTTCTCTAGTGAAGTCAATTCTTCTTGAACCGTGTCCTTCCATTTTCGCCAATCATTTCTCTATCTACATTCATGAATAGATTTTGGCTCAAAATCTTCATCTTGTTGCATTATTTCATTATCAGCATTATAGGCAAATATGTTGTCAATCACAACATTATTTTGGTTTCATCACTTTCTCGTCGAGACATAATTCATTGAAATTTCATTATTTTCATAAGGTTGAATCTCCTCGGAGATTTTATCATGTGTTATGACTTGAGTCTCATCTTGAGAAATTTCTTTCAACCCATGATCATCTTGATCATTTATTCCTTTTCTCTTTTGACGATTTTTATTCTTGGAACCAATTGGTCTACCACGCTTTTAAATGTGGTCTAGACTCATTTGCCTTAACAATTTATCCCGTTGGGACATCAACTCGAACTGAAGCATTAACAGCTGGAATATGCGATTTAGTAATTCTTGAAGGATTAGTAATTGCATTTGGCAGTTGATTTGAAATATTTTATAAATAAATTATTTTTTTTAACTTCTTTTCCACATTGATTTGTTCGAGGATCCAGATGAGATAGAGATGATAAATTTCAATTTATCTTTTTTCCTAACTGCTTATGTTCTCCCCCTAATGTTGGGTATATTGATTCATCAAAATGACAATCAACAAACCTTGCTTTAAATAAATCTCCAATCATAGGCTCCAAAAAATTTGTGATTGAAGGAGATTCATACCAACATATATCCCAACCTTTTTTGGGGCCTCATCTTTGTGCGTTGTGATGGAGCAATTGGGACATATACCACACATCCAAAAATTCAAAGATGGGAAATGTTTGGCTCTGGACCAAAAGTCAAATGTAATTGAGAGAAATCATGATATTTGGTCAACCTTATGTGCACAAGTGTTGCTGCATGCAAAATAGCATTCCTCCACATATATATAGACAACTTTGTTCTCATTAGCAATGACTTAGCTATCAGTTGCAGACGTTTAAATCAATGATTCTGCTAGACCATTCTGAGTATGAATATGAGGAAGTGGATGTTCAATTTTTATACCAGTAGACATACAATAATCATCAAACACTTGGGATGTAAACTCACCAACATTATCCAGACGGAATGTCTTTATTTTATAGTCTGAAAATTGTACTTTTAATCCTATTATATGAGCCAACAATCTCACAAAAACTATGTTGCGAGTTGATAATAAGCACAGATATGACCATCTTGTAGACGTATCTGTCAAGGCCATATAATATTTAAAGGGTTAACAGGTTGAATTGGTCCACATATATCACCCTCTATACGTTCCAGAAAAGCAGAGGATTCAATTCCAACGTTATTTAACTTTTGATGGTTTGATTATCAACTTTTCTTGAGAACAAGCAGCACAAGTGAATTCCTTTAATTGAAGGATATTTGGTCCCTTTAAGGTGTGCCCATGTGAATTATCAATTATTTTGAACATCATATTAAGTTCGGGATGACCCAACCAGTCATGCCAAATGATAAAATCATAAAAATTAGCAAATCTTTTGTTTACTACGGCATGTGATTCAACCGTACTTATACTTATGTAGTACAACCCAGAAGAAATTGCAGGTAATTTTTCATGCACAATTTTCTTCTTTATATTAATTGTAGTAATGTAAATGTACTCAACATTTCCATCATTAGTTGTTTCGAGTTATATTCTGGTATACATGATTTGGGTATCTGAATATAAGAAAGTATTGAGAAAAGAAATCAATTTAAATGATTTAGGATCAGAAAATGAGTTGAAAAATTCATTAGGCATACTTGGGGAGGGTCAGGCATGGCACGCCCCATCTACGCCAGAGATCCTGGGGCGGCGCGTGTGCGGTGCACCCAAATGGGGCTTCTGAAGTTGGTGACTGGTGTGGCGCTCTCTGGACGCTCCCGAGTTGGTGTTTTCACCCACTTTTCGTCATTCAGTCTGTTAAAGCCTTTCTAAAGCTTATTAACACTTCCTGTTGATTCTAACTATTGTAAATGACTTTTAAACATCTAGAAATCATCCAAAAATATCAATTACAACCTTGAATCCCTAAATTCAAATTCAAGGAAAGTTGAGAGCCAAGTCTAGGAAGTTCTTAGAATCTTTTCAAGAAGTCTTTTTCTAAATGCTTCTAACTTTGTTTTAATACTTAAGTTCAATATGAGTAAAGAGTAAAGGAGTAAAGGTTGAAGTTCATGTCTTCACAAAAGTATAGGGGTACTAAGTATTACCAAAAATTTTAAAATGTTCTCACATTTAAATAAGAACAGAAACTGAGATTTTCAAAAGAGCCTTGAGGTAGTATTCAGAAAAGAGTATATGCTTTCATGATAAAGCAAGAGGGACCCAACTATGATTTCCAAGGTATCCTTTGAGCACTAATCTTAAATCACAGAAGGAAGTATGTTTCAAAATGTAAGAGCTAATATAATATTTTGCAAGTAGTATTGAGCAACGATACGTGGGAGCGTTTAGACAACTCAAAGCCCCTATAAACCATGTAGTCATCATGGGAAGAAAAGGGCCATACTTTTTAGATGATTCCTTTAGTGATTTTTATCATATACTAGTGGATCCACTTATTAGTTCATGTCCTATACCCTTGGGAAGGTATATGATGCTCTGGCAGCACGAAGGAAATCGTTTTATCATCAGAATAGCTCTTTTGTGAAGATTGTCGGTTAGAGAAACTGCCACGGAAGTTAATTATATTTTATATTCACAATTTATTTGTATTTTGACATACATCTCAGAGTTATATTGTATCTTTGCATACATTCAAAGTGGACATCATATTCTAAACAACTTTTCTTTATATTGCACTTATATTAAAACTACTTTATATTGAAATGAGTTTAGTTGAGCTAGGTAAGTTCTTCAAATTTTATATCAAGCCTATGTTTGTGTTTTAGCATTCCAACTCGCATACTCGTACATTTAATGTACTGATACCAGTTGGTCTGCATCGTATTGTGACGCAACTGCAGGTAATTAGGATCAACATTCAGCGCACCGTTGATCTAGTGAGCAACTCAAAGTCAGTTGGTGAGCTTCCTTGCATTCTGGAGGACATCTCTTATCACTTGCTTTCTAGTTTTCAGTTGTTAGGATGATTGAGGGTCCTATCCTAACATCCCTCTTTGCATTAGAGGCTTCACAAACAGATAGTATAATTTCTTTAGTCTTATTCATTTCAGTTGTATTCGTTTAAGACTGGTATTGCCATTTTTTTTGACTAAGATTGATTTATTAAGTTATTTCATGAGTTATATCTCTTGTTTTTAAGTTTTTCGCTGAGTAAGTAAGTCAGACCAAGGGTTCACTTGAGGCCAACAATGGTCTTCGAATGCCGGCGACGTCCAGGATGAGGATCGGGGCGTGACAGTGACCAAGAAAGACAACTATATACAAGAACCAAACCCTAGACCTGGTGTCTAATGCAAGAGCATCCAAGTACAAAAAAATTATATACATCAAATTTGTTTAATCAATAGATAAAATACAAATACAATTAAAAATATACTTAAAAATTGTTCCAGAAATGAAATCACCACATACTAAAATTTACAACAATAATATATATCACAATGATAGTTTGGTCTTTAAAAAAATAATTATTTGGTTCTACTTTTTAAGAAACATAAATTTTAGATTCTTTCGAACAATACTAAAATTACTTTTATTTCTAATTAAGATCATTTTACTGATAAGCCAAATATCTTAAATTTTCTAAAATGCTTTTGTACAAGTGAATTTGACCTCACCACAATACTATAACGTTGAGATATAAATCTTAATACAAATAGGCTCTTATGGAAGATAAATGTCAAGATGTAAGGTGTGTTCAGTTTGGAGGAAAACATTTTTTCATGCTTGGTTAGTTTAAATGTTTGGAAAATATTTTCTAAATTAACTTATTTTTCTCAAATTTAAGAAAAATGACTTCTCTTCCAAAATCAAAGATAAATTTTTCAAAACTCTATTTCATACTTTAATATTTTTTTCTTACCCTATCTATACCCGTACCCGACCCTCCCCATTCCACAAAAAATTGAAAATTAATTTTTTTTATTTTTTAAATATAGTTTTATCCCTACACCAAATAAACCCCCTCCCCCCTCCTCCTCCCCCCCC
>NC_028645.1:62506099-62525363 GCF_001406875.1 Solanum pennellii | reverse complement strand
CCCAAAAAAAAAAAACCTTGTCAATATATTTTTTTTAAAATAAATTCCTAGGTCCGATCCTGGGTAAAATCTTACGGTTGGATTTTGGAACAGTCATCATTTTTTTCTAGTTTAAATGTCGAGGTGTGTCCTAGATCAATTGTCAGGGATGATTTTCAAATAAGAAATTATTTTTCCTAAAAAGTATTTTAGGACTCAAACAAAAAATAGAAGACATTTTCTGAAAATATTTTCCATTCAGCAACCAAACCTTAAAAATTATTTTTCAAAAAATAATTTTTACTCACTAAACAAATATAAAAAAATAAATTAAAAATTCACTTAATTTCCACAAAAACATTTTCCTTGATACCAAACACTCGTAGATCTCGTTTTTATCAATGTTATTCACAAACTTAAAGTAACCAAAAGAAATGTTATTCACAAGGCGGCACATTACATATACATCACAAAGTCTGGATCATTTTCCACGGTTTGAATGTTACATTGTACTTCTTTTTACATTTAAAACTTTGAGTATTCAAAATTATAACAGTTAAATATAAGAAACCAATATGAATTGTCTCTTTTTTTTAATTTCATATCCAAATTAGTGGGATTGTGAGTTTCATACTTATTAATCATGTGTTTAGAAATAGTATTCTAACAATTTAATCACATATAAATTTGTTGAAACATATAAATTTAAACCACATAAAATCACTTATACATGTGTTCCGCACTGCCTCGTCCGCATTAGTTTTAAGAGAACTCACTTCAACCCTCCTTCACTATAAGAAAACTGTGAATTACATGTGAATTTTCCTGAAAATTAGTATGAAAATTTGTAGGAAAACTTTTCTGCGAATGTTCACACTAATCCCCAATAAAATTCACATGTAATTAAGAGTTTTCTTGTAATGGACCTACATCTCACCCGTCCCGTAAAATCTTGAACCAACCCCTTCCCGCATACCCTTAGACCCACCTCACCCTGTATCCTCCCCGAGGATTATGATCCCTAGCTAGATGAACACTTGAGCAGTAATTATTGAGATCATAGAAATGCTCATTAATTGTGCCATTTGATATGGCCTCTTCATGGCCAAATACAATATTGTGATAACGGCCTCAATAACTTTGTCTTCAAATTCTGTATTTGTATAAAGAATTTAAGAAAAACTATCTAATTACACAAACATTAATATCATATATAATAATCTAATCTACTTTCAAATAATTATCTATTATTCTATTATTTAATAGCTTTGTACCATTTTTGGAGTGAGATAGATTTAGACATACCCACCTACCTAATTTCACCCCTAAATTATGCATTTAACTATCAATCAATCAGTTCTCTCTCCTCCCATATTCATTAGGCCAAATTCAGTCTTTCTCCTCCTTGTACCTCTCACGTTCGTCTTCGATTACTCACCACAATCTGAATGAAAATGGAGCAATACACATCCAAAATTTAAGGTTTGAAATTTAGGGGATCTGTTAGAAAAAAGAGGCAAAGAGAAAAGAACATAATTGTTGAGAAGAGAAAAGTTTCTATCGCTCGTTGTATACTTCATTCAGAACATCCTCAAATTTGATCTTCACCGCCACCATTTTTCCCTTATGACACTACGCTCAGAAGATTCTTTCATTTTGATCTCGTTAACAAAAATAAGAGGCTTATTTGTAATTGATTTCATCCATTATCCTTTATATACTAATACACACCGAAGATGTAATATAATATAGTTATAAGAGTTGAATATGATTATGAAAGCTTAAGTATTACTGATACAATATGCGATATAACTCAAACATACTAACGTACTAGGACTCCACATTCTTATCCTTATCATGCCCCCCTCAACATTGGCTCAATTTGCTTGAGACCAATGTTGCTAACAAAGTTGACAAAGGACCTTTTGGAAAGTGCTTTAGTGAATGCATCTGCTAGTTAAGCTCCAGATGGAATGTGATAAACTGAAATCTGTCTACTTTTCACTTGGTCACGGACAAAATGAAAGTCGATTGCACATGTTTCATTCGACTGTGAAAAACTGGATTGTGACACCAATTTTATCGCAAAAAGCCTTAGGAGGACAAGGCAGCTTGACCCGGAATTCTTGCATCAACTACAAAACTTGCTGTAGCTCTGCCTCTGTGGAAGATCTGGCACAATGCGTTGCTTGTTGGAGCACCAACTAATGAGATTCTTTCCAAGAAAAATAACATAAGCAGAAGTGGAGTGTCTAGTGTCGGGAATACCACCCCAATCTACATCTGAGTAGGCAAGCAACTGAGAAGAGTTGCCATGTTTGAAGTGAATTCCATTGGTTATCGTTCCTTTCAAATAACGAAGAAGCCTCTTTGTTGCTTGCCAATGTTTAGCTGATAGAGAGTGTCGGCATTGCGCGAGCTTGTTTATTGCAAACATATATCAGGCCTTGTGAAGCTGAGTTATTGCAATGAGCCAATGACCTACCTATAAATTGTAGCGTCAGCTGGAGGAGAACCGTCATCCAAGGATAAAACATCACTTGTGGATAGAGAAGTACTTACATTGTTTGCATCCAACATATTGAACTTGTTGAGTATGTCCGCAATGAAGCTACTTTGTTTGAGAGTCAATCCATGGGCATGCTATATAACTTCAACACCTAAAAAAAATGTAAAGGACCAAGTTCCTTAATCGAAAATCTAGCTGCGAAGAGCTTAATTGTGACATGGGAGTTGTTAGAACCTGTAACAACAGTCATCAACATAGCTCATAATAATATTGAGAGAATTAAGAGACCACTTGATAAATAAAGAATGATCAGATTTGGAAAGAACAAAGCCACAAGATAAGAGAAACTCCTTAATTTCAGTATACCATACTCGTGGTGCTTGGCGAAGTCCATCAATAGATTTGTGTAGTTTAACACATGATTTGAAAATTGGGAATCCACAAAGCCAAGTAGTTGTTGCATGAAAACAATATCATGAAGAGTATCTTGTCAAAAGGCATTGTTTATATCAACTTGATGGAATGACCATTTAAGAGACACGACTAGGGACAAGATGAGACGAATTGTTGTGGTTTTAGTAACTTGATTGAAGGTGGAATGAAAATCAATTCCAGGACGTTGATAAAATCCTTTTGCCACTAATCTGGCTTTATAATGCTCTATAGATCCATCAAGTTTGTGCTTGACAAGAAACACCCATTTACATCCAACTACTTTTTGAGAGGGAGTATATGGAACAAATGACCAAGTTTTATTTTTAAGTAAGGCCATGTGTTGTTCTACCATTGCAGCCTGCCATTTAGGATATTTGGATGTTTGACTGAAGGTACTTGGGGTAAGCGAAAGGTGCTTTACTGTTGAGGTTGCAAGGTAATCAAAAGCCACTTTGAGTTTGAAAATATTATTTTGAGACCTGGTTACCATTCAATTTGATGGTGTTTTTGGAGTTGGTTGTGGAGATGTATATGGACTGCTATCTTGAGAAGGAGAAAAAGACAGAGAATGAGTAGAATGACTTATAATTGAGCCAGTTGGCACGTCATCCAGATGGCCTTGAGTCTGCGATCTGTGAGTAGAAGTGGAATTGAACAAATCAGTAGCAGTAAGAGTTGGAAAGGGCTTGCAACAATAGGTGAAACAGGTTGCGAGGAAGAGGAAAACTAGACGGGTCAGCTGGACACAACCATTTTTCCATGTGCGAGACTTGTGAATGAGATATTTGAGGATAGCTGGTTGTGAATGGAAAGATATGTTCAACGAATACAACATGCCTAGAGATATATACTTTTAAAGGAGGCAAACATAACTGTGGCAGCAGAATATCCCATAAATACACAAGGATTAGACTTGGGATCAAGTTTGGTTGATGTGTAGGGCTTTAACCATGGATAACAAAGACAACCAAAGACCCTTAGCTTAAGAGGGTTTGGGGTGGTATTAAAGAGGAACTGAAATGGAGATTTAAGACAAAGAAATGGTGTTGGAAACATGTTAATGAGGTAGACCGTAGATTGGAATGTGAGAGACCAAAATTTGAGATGGACAAAAGCATGGTGGAGAAAAGTTAAAGTAGTGTCCACAACGTGGCGATGTTTTCTTTCGGTAGTGCCAACTAGTTGGGAATTGTATGGAGGGTTTCTGAGATATTGGATCCCGAAGCTCAAGACAGTGAATTTAAGGCCAATGTATTCACCTCCCCCATCAGTGTACCACATTTAATTCTCAGTTGAAATTGGTTTTAACCATTAGAACAAAATTATTAAAAATTTCCTTCACATCTGATTTGGATTTTAGAGGAAACAATCAAGTATATTTTGTGAAATGATCAACAAAAGTAATACACAATCTGAAATTATCAAAAGAGATTGTTGGAGAAGGACCCCAAACATCTGAGTAAATAACATCAAAATGCCTAAAACTTGTTATTGAATTTTCACCAAATGGTAAACGAGGACTCATATTGCATAAACACGAATTATAGAATGTAAATAACTCGTCATGGTTCGCTGGTAGGTTGAAAGAAGAGACACTAGCTTTGGTAATACGAGGTTGACGATGACCAAGACGAGTATGCCATAAATGCAATGATGGAGATATTGATGCAACAAAATGTGATTGAGGACGAGGTGTGACTGATATGGTCATGTCCACGGGCCACTCATAGAGATCACCATTGATCTTGCCTTGAAGAAGACATGCCCCCATTCTCAAATCCTTCACAACAAAATAATAAGGAAAAAATTCAATGGAAGTCAGATTTTGTCTACAAAATTGAGCAACAAAAATCAACTTCTTTCTTATAAATGTAGAGCAAGAACATCTTTTAAAAGAAATTCGGCCACAAGACTAACAGAAGATAAAGTAGTATGACCAATATGAATTATAGGAATTAGTTTACCATCACCAATAATTTTTTAATCCATTCCAGAGAACTCATGTCACGCCCCGAGCCTACACCCTGGGTGTGGCCGACACCCGATGTCCATTGCTGGCCTCGAGCGGACCCTTGGTTTGGATTACTTACTCAGCGGAAGACTTAAACACAAGAACAATCTATATAAGGAACTTATGAAATAAAACTTAAAATATCCTTAAAGGAAAACATTCAACTGGACAAAAAGGCTACTAAGTCTCATTGCAAAGCATTTGAAACATTACGCAAGACTCATAATTAGTTGTCGGACTATCCATGAAGCCTCTAAATAACTAGGATGGATGTTCGGAAAAACCCCAGAACATCCTAAAGAACTAATTTAGAAATCAATAAACGAGTCCTCTGGGATGCTAGGAGGCTCACCACTGACTCTAGAGTGCTCAACTAGATCTACAGTACGCTGGATGTCGATCCTCCTTACCTGTAACTACATCATAATACGATGTATACCAACCAGCATCAAAACATTAAATGTACGAGTACGCGAGTTGGAATGCTAAACAACACTAACAAAGTCTTGAAAGGGAAATATGAAAACTTACCTGTCTCAACTCAACTCTACAAAGCTTAACTCATTTCAATATATACCAATTTAAAATAAGTGCAATACAAAGAAAAATTGTTTAAAACTTGATGTCAACTTTGTATTTATGCAAAGATACAAGATAACTCTGAAAAGTATGTAAAAATACAAATAATTGTTTATACAAAATACATTAAACTTATGTGGGAGTTTCTCTAATCGACAACCATCACTTAAGAGCAATAGTGATGATACAACATTTTGCCTCACGCTGCCAGGGTCCTCCTATACCTTGCCTATTGGTATAGAACCTGAACTACTAAATGGATCCACTAGTCTATGCTAAAAACTACTAAAGGAATCATCTAAAAAGTATGACCGTTTTCTATCCATGGTGGCTACATGGTTTATAGGGGCTGGGAGTTATCTGAACTCTTCCCCATATCGGTGCTCAATATTACTCCCAAAAATATCATTATATTAGCTCTTATGTTTTTAGAACATACTTACTTATGTGGCTTGATATTAGTGCTCAAAACTTAGCTCAAAGGTTATCTTGGAAATCCCAGTTTACTTGTTTGCTTCATTTAGAAAACTATTACTCTTTTTTTGAAAACAAGACCGAAGGCTCTTTGGAAATCTCAATTTCCATCCATATTTAAATGTGAAAAAATTTTCCTACTCCTTTGGGAATACTTAGTCCCATATACTTCTTTGAATAAAATACTTCACTTTACTTTGAACTAAACTCAAACTTAAGTCTTAAAAAGAAGTTAAACGTTTGTGAAAGACTTATTGAACTTGAAATTGACATCTTATCTTTATCTTTACACTTTACTCAACTTGATTTTTAAGTAATAAAACAAAATTAAAAACATTTGTAAAAGACTTCTTGAAAAGAGTCTAAGGACTTTCTAGACTTGGCTCTTACCTTTCCTTGAATTTGAAGTTATGGATTCAAGGTTGTAATTTTATGTTCCTGGATTACTTCTATATGTTATGAAGTCATTTTGAGTAGTTAGAATAATTAGGAAGTGTTAAAACACTTTAGAAAGGCCTAACGGACTGAATAATAGAAGTTGGGTGAAAACGCCAATTCAGGCGCGTCCGGGGCGCGCCGCACCCTCCCCAAAGTTCAGAAGCCCCATTTGGGTGCACTGCAGGCGCGCCGCCCCAAGACCTCTAGGGAAGATGGGGGGCGCCGCGCCTGTCTTCCCAAGGTGACGCCTGACGAATTTTTCTCTCATTTTTTTTGACCTTAAATCCCTTTTATTCAATTTCATTTCTCAAATTAACTCCAGATTATGTACCCACATCATATACACAAGGATTAACCCAATGAACTGAAGAAACAACACTTTCAACCTCAAGAAATTTCATAAACTTCAACTCATGTTCAAGAATGAAAGCAATTCAAGAACATTCAAAATCGAATCTTTTTAGGATGAAATCATGTTGAATAAACATGTTTGGCATGTGGGTGAAATAACCCAATTTTGAGATAGACTTATATACCTTTTTAGGGATCACCTCTGATGAAATACACAAGTCACTTCGACGATCTTGGCGTATCTTGAACGCCCTTCTCTTTTCTTCTCTTCTCTCTAAACCCTAGCTCTTTTGGTAAAAGTGTAAACTGATTTAATTCAGCTTAGACCCCTAACTTAATTACTAAAAATGAATAAATTAATAGGGTAAGAAAAAGAGAAAAATACCCATTCAAAATCTGGATTTTGGACATTTTCCTTAATTCCAACATCCCAACTTCCAAAAGGCATAACTAACTCGACGAGCTTAGAATTGCACAAACTTGGCAGCTATGGAAAGATCACTCCAAGGGATTTCCAACAATATTTGGCAGTACTCTTAACTTATCTTGAGCTAGGAGTTATGTTCATTTGAAGTTGACCAAAAGCTCACTTTTTAACTTACTTAAAATTTTCAAATTTCCTTATACTTTCCAAAAATAAGTATTTCCAAATTTTAAACTCCTTTCTAGTTCTTTCTAGTTGCAAGATATTATAATATCCCCCCCTTGGAAACATTCATCCTCGAATGAGGTTATTCTTACTAGACTAATGGCAGTAACATCAAGTTCAAACAGACAACAAGCAAATGCAACTACAACATACTTACTCATAACTTAAAGAGTACTAACAAGAAAATTAGTACCCTAGTCTGCATTTTCTCTTGATTCAAAGAGGTGTAAATATCTCTCCTATCCTCTTCAGCTTTCCAAGTAGCTTCTTCAACGAATTGATTCCTCCAAAGGACTTTGACTGATGCAACTTCCTTTGTTCTCAACTTGCAAATTTGACGATCTAGAATTTTCACAGGAATCTCCTCATAAGAAAAGTATCTTTCATCCTAATATTTTCAATTAGTATGACCAAAGAAGGATCGCCCATGCACTTCTTGAACATGGAGATATGAAATATCGGTGAACCGCTGGTAACTTTTGTGGTAGTTGAAACTTAAAAGCTACATTGCCCATTCTCTTGTATATTCTATAAGGTCCAATATAGAGGAGACTGAGATTCCCCTTTTTACCAAAAACACTTAACACCCTTTTTGGGAGAAACTTTAAATATACCCAATCATCCACTTTAAACTCTAATCCTGACATCAATGTAGGATTTTTGATGACTCTGTGTCGTTTTCAACCTCTCTGTAATCACCTCACCTTCTCCATAGCTTGGTGAACAAAATTTGGTCCTATCAACCCTGCTTCACCGAATTCAAACCATCCAATAGGAGATTTGCATCCTTTCTCATAAAATCTTTATAAAGAGCCATTTGGATGCTAGAGTGGTAACTAATGTTGTAAGCAAGCTCAATGAGAGGTAGGTGATCATCCCAATTTCCCTTAAAATGAATCACACAAGTCCTCAACATAACTTCAAGGTTCTGAATAGTGCGCTCCGCTTGCCCGTCAGTCTGAGGATGGAGGTAGTACTTAAATTCACCTTTGAACCTAAACCTTTCTGAAAATATTTCCACAATTATCGGTAAATTGTGCACCTCTATATGAAATAATAAAAACAGGAACTCTATGAAGTTTCACCACCTCTTGAATATACAATCTATCATAATATTCTGCTGAATAGGTAGTTTTTATCGGCAAAAGGTGGTCTGACTTTGTCATTATATCGACAATCACCCATACATAATCATTCTGCGTGTGAGACCTTGGTAAATATGTGATGAAATCCATATTAATCATCTCCCACTTCCATTCTGGAAGTTTTATATTCTGAGCCAAACCACCAGGTCTTTGGTGCTCCACTTTTACTTGTTAGTAATTTGTACAGTTAGCAACAAATTCGACAATGCCCTTCTTCATGTCATTCCAAAAGTATTTTTCTCTCAAATCACGATACATCTTTGTGGAACCCGGATGAATGGAATATTTAGAGCTATGGGCTTCCTCCATGATTCACTCTTGGAGTCCATCCACCATTAGTACACACAATCTACATTAATATCTCAATACACCATCTCCCCCTTGTTCAAAAACTTATACCTTTTGCTTATAAACATTTGCCTTCAATTTAAGAAAAATGGGATCTTGGTCTTACTCTCTTTTAATTCTAACACTAATGATGACTCAACTCGATTTGTCACCGCTATTCCTCCTTATGTTGAATCCATGAGTCGGACTCCTAAGCATGCAAGTCTATGCACATCTTTTGCTAGTTCTTTCTTCTCTTCTTCGAGATGGGCGGTACTACCCATAGAAAACCTAGTTAAGGCATCAGCAACAACATTAGCCTTACCTTGGTGGTAAAGAAGATTCATGTCATAATCCTTGAGTAATTCCAACCACCTTCTTTGTCTAAGGTTAATCTCTCTCTAAGTGAACACATATTGTAGGCTCGTGCACACATCCACATGAACACCATACAAATAGTGATATCATATTTTCAAGGAAAAAACTACGTCAGCCAACTCTAAGTCATGGGTTGGGTAATTCTTCTCATGAACTTTCAACTATCTTGAGGCATATGTTATAAACTTATCATTCTGCATTAGGACACAACCCAAACCAACTCTATATGCATCACAATACACCAGAAAACCTTAAGTATCCTCCGGTAAAGTCAAAACTAGGGCAGTAGTCAACCTCTTCTTCAATTCTTGAAAACTTTTCTCAAAGGCTTCATATCATTGAAACTTGATAATTTTTTGAGTCGACTTCGTCAAAGGAGACGAAATAGACAAGAAACATTCCACAAATCTTCTATAGTATCCATCCAAACCCAAGAAACTCCTCATATCAGTTGGAGATGTGGGTTTAGGTCAATTCTTTAATGCCTCGATATTTTGGGTATCGACTCTAATACCATCATCGGAAACTATGTAACCTAAGAATGTCACATACTCAAGCCAAAACTCACACTTAGAGAACTTGGCATACAACTCTCTATCCTTCAAAGTCTGTAAAACTATTTTTAGATGACTAGCATGGTCTTATTCATTCGTTGAATAGATTAGTATGTTTTCACTGAAGATGATAAAAAACATCTCTAAATAAGGTTTGAAGACTCTATTCATAAGATCCATCAATGCTACGAGTGCATTGGTCAACCCAAAAGACATTACGAAAAATTCATAGGTCATATCTTGTTCTAAAAGTTGTCTTTAGAATATCACATTCCCCTACTCTTAACTGATGGTAGCCAGATCTGAGATCTATCTTAGAAAAACAGGTGGCACCCTAAAGTTGGTCGAATAAATCATCAATTCTTGGTAGAGGATACTTATATAATTCAATTTTCAGTTCTAAATTTTCAAGAATCGGTTTAGTGTCTTCTATTAACACAAACGTTTGGTACATTCGTTTCATAATATTTATATTTTATTTTTCGTCTTTAATGTTTGTGTTATTATTATTTTTATATGACACTTTATATATAATTGAATATGAGTTCTTGCAAAAAAAATACCGGCAAGAAAAAGAAAAAGAATAAGAGAACGAACAATGTGCCATTTCAAAAATACTTAATTTTTGTAAAAAAAATAGTAATGAAAAAAATATGAGTAAATGTGGTGGTACTTCATCTAAATCAATGTCTAGAGTTAGATTTAATACAAAAGATTCTACTTATGTTGATGATACTTCTTATGATATTGATTCAAATGTTCAACTCGATCATGAAAGTTTAGAATGACTTATGGTAATATTAATCCTAATCTTGATAAAAAATTCAGGTGAAGAAGTAGAAGTTGATTTGGGAGAAGAGAAATTAGAAGATACACCTACTAGTCCGATGACACAAGTTCCAAGTGAAACTACACATTTAACGGAGCAAAATTGTGGACGTCCACCCTTATACCTCCCACAAAGGAGAAGATGAAGTATCAACGCCCTAAAACTTATATTATGTGGCAATTATGTCTTTCGATAAGGAAAACAATGTTGCTATTTGTAATAAGTGTAAGCAACCTTTTAAACATAGACAAGGTGGGGGTCAAGGTGGGATGGGGGATTAAATAGACATTTGTTATCTTGTGTGCCGAATCAATATAAAGAATTTAAAACCTTAGTCGATAGAAAAAAAGGAATTTCAGTTAATGAATTTGATACTAGTGGTAATGAGTTGGTAGGGGCTTCTAACTTGGTTCAAGGAACATTAAATCCTTTTAGCCCCAGTGGTCCACTAACACAACGTAAATATAATAAGGAAAGAGATCGCAAAAATTTAGCTAAATGGTTTCTGTTTGTGGTTTGCCTTATAGTTTTCCTTCAAATCCTGATTTTATTTAATATATTCAACAAACTTATAATCTTGCTTTTAGAGGTTTTGCAAGAAATACTGTTAAATTTGATGTTTTTGAATATCAAGGTAAGCATTCTTAATGTCTTCGTTGTTTGTTTAGCATATTAGATAGTAGAGTGACGTCTATAATTTCGGACATGGGTTGTAGTGTAAATGGACATGATTATTTAACTATTACAGCACATTGGATTGATCATAATTGGAATTTGCAAAAAAAGAATCATAAGTTATAAGAATGTGTAGAGAAAAAAACTGGTGCATATTTAGTTTCAAATATTTTGAGTGTTTTAGATTATTACATGCTTATAGATAAAGTAATGTGTGTCGCATTAAATAATGCATCTAATAATACAAACGCTGCTAGTATGTTACAAGGTTAGATTATGTCCAATTGACGATAAAGATTTTCATGTTAGATGTGTTGCATATATATTAAATTTAGTTGTACAAGATGATATTTCATTATTTTATTGTGGTTGCATGAAAATTGAATACGATGTTGCCTGGATTTTTCATGCTAATAAAGCTGCTAGAATTAGGAAATTTAATGAGCGTTGTTTGCTATGTGAATTTTCACCTAGAAAAATTCCAAGACATATTAAACAAGGTGAAATTCTTTTTACAAAATGCTATCAGTTGCTTACAAATATAAAAGACTCATACAAATGGTGTTTAATGCTCATAATGTTGACCCATTAGATAGAAATTGTGATGAAGATTGGGAAGAAACTAAAGAACTATTGGAATTTTTAAGACTTTTTAATGATGCTACAACCATGTTTTCTTGAATTCGTCATCATACTATTTCAACAGTATTAATAAATATTTGTGATCTTTCAATTCAATTTTCTAAATATAAAAAATAAATAAATTTAGAGTTGCAAATGAAGGTATGATTGAAAAATTTTAAAAATATTCTTTTCCTATTCCTCAGATTCATTTAACTGCTACTTTACTTCATTCTGATTATAAATTACGAGGTGTCCAGGCACCTGTTGACAGTTTTTATGATACTTTAGAAATTTTACCAGAAGAAAATCCAACTTGTGAAACGTGTAAGTCTAGCATAAAAGTATAAGAAATTTCTTTTTATGAAAAATATAGAACTACGAAAAATACTCAAGGAGAAGTTGGTCAAACTTTTAATCTGAGAATGAAGTTCAAATTTCAACTTATATGCGAGGTTTTCTTGGTCTTAATTCTACTAACCCCGATGAATTTAAAGAATATATTAAAATCAATCTTTAGAAGCATTGGAAATCAAAGATGACAATGAAGATTTATTAGGATGGTGGAGGAGGCGGAGCGTTGCATTTTCAATTTTGAGCAAAATGGTTCGTGATGCTCTAGTTATTTAAGCTTTATCAGTTGCATCGGAGGTTGCTTTCAGTGTGTCAATGTTTCAAATTAGCGATCATAGACATTCATTGGCGGATGAAACTTTGGAAACATCAGTTTTATTTAGAGAATGGGTCAATGCTGATAGGAGGAATAATAATTTGCCAAATTTAAATTCCAAACAAGCAGCTTGGGTTAAATCTGTAATTGAATGTAATAACGATGAATTGGAGTCACAAGAGTTTCCTGCAAGTTTGTCAACACCGGAGGATGTCACCATCGATATGATGCGACAATTAGAATTGAATTTTAAAGGAGAAAACAGATATTATTAGATTACATACGAGAACTAATTGAAACAGAATCCTTCCTAGAATGTGGCTATGTAAAATTAGTTACTCATCTAATATTTGTAATAATTATATAAGTTTTTACATATGAGAAATTATTGAAACAGAACCCTTCCTAGAAGGTGGCTGCGTAGATTAGTTACTCCACTAATATTTGTAAATTGTAACTTCTAAGTTCTAAGTTGTAATTAGATTTTATTGAATAAATTTGAAGGCTTTATTGAAGAATTTTTATACAATTGTTGTCTTGCATTTTAATTTTAATATAACAATTATACATACATATTTACATATATACTAAACTAACTGAAAATACTTAATTACAAATCGAAACTTGACATTTGAAATTTCAAGTTTAAATTACTTAAAAATATTTAAAATACAAATTTAGTCTTATAAAATTTGAAATTTGAAACTTGAAACTTGAAATTTGAAACATGAAGCTTGAAATTTGAAATTTTAATTTGAAATTTAAAATTTGAAACTTGAAACTTGAAATTTAAAATTTGAAACTTGAAACTTAAAACTTGAAATTTGAAAAATTAATTTGAAATTTGAAATTTGAAATTTGAAATTTGAAAGTTAAAAGTTAAATTTGAAATTTATTATCTAAAAACATATAATTTCAATACAAATAAATAAGTATATAAAAAATAAAAAATCCCCTCTCCCGCTACACCCCGTCCCATCTCGTATATATAGTGGGACGG
This sequence comes from Solanum pennellii, assembly GCF_001406875.1. Lineage (NCBI taxonomy): Eukaryota > Viridiplantae > Streptophyta > Magnoliopsida > Solanales > Solanaceae > Solanum > Solanum pennellii. The sequence goes on along the minus strand of NC_028645.1, from coordinate 62,511,739 downwards.
GATGAGACATATTTTAGTCCCCCCTACCCCGGTCCCCCCAGTCCAGCAACCGGCCAAATTCCCCAAACGCCGTCCCCGTCCCGTCCCCATTCGTCCCGTCCCACAGTCCCCGTCCCCTTCTGCTTGCCAGCCCTAGTTGGCATTGCTCCTCTACTGCCCGGATTCATTCCCTGTCTTAGCCTTCTTGTTCTTATTCCTATCTCTCAGCTTTTTTTCCTCTATCTTCTGTACATAGATCATTAACCTCTAAATATCCATTTCCCTAATAAGCTTTGTTGCCCGACCCTCTTTGCTTGAGAAATGACCTAAACTAGCAACAAATGGGCTCATTCTACTCCCCATGTCCTTAACTATCTTCGGAGCATAACAAGATAGTTGGGTTAACTTCAATCCATACTCAAGTACACTTAGAGAATCCTGCTTAAGTGGAAAGCAACGCCCCGGGAAAGCCTTCTCAAAAAAGCCTAACTCGCAGGTGGTGCATCTTTATCCTACCCTCTTTCCACAAATCAAACCAAGTTCTAGCAACACCCTTGAGTTGATAAGCTGCTAGCTCAACTCTTTCAATATCAGCAACATGCATCACCTCAATACCTTTTTTCTGTTCCTTAGTGAAGTTCTATGGATCCTCAGTAAGGCTCGAACCAGTGAAACTTGGAGATTCATCCACAATAATTCATGAATCCTAAAAGTGTCAGCCCCTTCTTGCCGAGCTCCTCTTTACTGACTAACCTGGTTAGCCACAGCCTGACTCAACATCCTACTTGCCTCTTTGAATTCGGCATTAGTAACTTTTCCCTAGGGCTGCACTTTAGGTGCATTGGGTACCCCTTGTTCCTCAACATTCCTAGATGGACGACCTATTGCTGCTCTTTGTAGAGGCATGATTATCAGAAAACACGCACAATCATAAGTTACAGAGAAACTTTTTTGGAGATAAACTCTAACACACGAAAGAGATACGAAAAAATGATGAATTTCCTAAATATTGCAGCCTTTGAATTATTGATGTGACGCGGTTCACACTGATAACTAGGATTATACAGACATAATTTCATTGAATCCCTAAAAATCTTGAACTATGTGCTCTAATACCAAGTTTGTCACGCCCCGAGCCTACACACTGGGCGTGGACGACACCTGATAACCATTATTGACCTCAAGCAGACCCTTGTTCTGGCTGACTTACTAAGCAAAAGAATTAAACACAAGAACAATCTATATAAGGAACTTATGAAATAAACTGAGAATGTATTTAAAGGAAAACATTCAACTGGCCAAAATGGCTACTCAAGTCTCATAGCAAAACATCATAAATAAAGCTAAAGACTCATAACTAGTTGTGTGACTATCTATGAAGCCTCTAAACAATTGGGATTGATGTTGGGACAAACCCCACAATATCTTAAAGAACTAAACTAGAAAGTAATAAAAGAGTCCTTCGGAATGTAAGGAGGCCCATCACTGACTCTGGAGTGCTCAATTGGATCAACGGCGCGCTAGATGTCGATCCTTGTTGCCTGCGTCTGCATCATAATACAATGCAGGCCAACTGGCATCAATACATTGAATGTACGAGTATATGAGTTGTAATGCTAAACAATACTAACAAAGTATTGAAAGGGAAATGTGAAGAACTTACGTGTCTCAACTAAACTCTACAAGAATGAACTCATTTCAGTGTATAGCAATTTAAAATAAGTGTAATATGAAGAAAAACAGTTTAAAACATGATGTTAACTCTACATGTATGCAAAGATACAAGATAACTCTCAAATGTATGTAAAATAAAAATAACAGTGTATATAAAATACATTTAACTTCTGTGGGAGTTTCTCTAATCGACAACCATCATTAAGAGCTATAGTGATGATACAACATTTTGCCTCACGCTGCCAGGGTCGTCCTATACCTTGCCATTGGTGTAGAACCTGAACTACTAAGTGGATCCACTAGTCTATGCTAAAAGCACTAAAAGAATCATCTAAAAAGTATGACCTTTTCTACCCATGGTGGCTACATGGTTTATGGAGGCTGGGATTTATCTGAACTCTCCCCCATATGGTTGCTCAATACTACTCCAAAAAGTATCATAATATTAGCTCTTATATTTTTAAAACATACTTACTTCTGTGGTTTGATATTATGCTCAAAAGTTATCTTAGAAATCTCAGTTTCTGTGCTTGCTTCATTTAGAAAGCTATTACTCTTTTTCTTAAAAGTAGCCCGAAGGCTCTTTGGAAATCTCAATTTCCATCTTTATCTAAATTTAAAAAAAATTATACTTCCTTTGGAATACTTAGTCCCATATACTTCTTTGAAGAAAAGACTTCACTTTACTCTAAATGGACTCAAACATAAGTCTTAAAACGAAGTTAAAACGTTCGTGAAAGTCTTATGAAACTTGAACTAAACTTCTTCTCCTTATGTTTACGGTTTACTCAACTTGATCTTTAAGTCTTAAAACAAAGTTAAAAGCATTTGTAAAAGACTTTTTGAAAAGCCTTTAAGGACTTTCTATACTTGGCTCTTAACTTTACTTGAATTTGAAGTTATTGATTCAAGATTGTTATTGCATGTTTATGGATGATTTTTATGTGTTTAGAATTCATTTAGAGTAGTTAGAATCATTAGAAAGTGTTAAAACACATAAAAAGGCTTAAAATTACTGAATTATGGAAACTTGGTGAAAAGAGACAATTCGGGCGCGTCTGAGGAGGGCGCAAATTTCAGAATCCCCATTTAAGCGCACTGCAGGCGTGCGGCCCCAGCTCCTCTGGCGCCGATGGGGCGCGCCGCACCTGCCTTCCCAAGTGACGTTTGACGAATTTTTCTCTCATTTTTCTGACCTTTAATCATTCTAATTCAATTTCTTTTCTCAAATTCACTCTAGATTTATGTACCTACATCATATACACAAGTATCTAATCCAATGAACTCAAGAAAAAAATACTTTTTGCCTCAAGAAATTCATAAATTTCAACTCATATTCAAGAGTGAAAGCAATTCAAGAACAACATTCAAGAACATTCAAAATCCACTCTTTTTAGGATGAAATAACACTGAATTAAACATGTTTGGTACGTGGATGAAAGAATCCAACATTGATATAGAATCACAAACCTTTTTAGGGATCACCTCGACGAAATCCACAAGTCACTTCGACGATCTTGAGGAATCTTGAACGCCCTTCTATTTTATCCTTTTCTCTCTAAATCCTAACTCTTTTGGTAAAAGTGTAAACTGATATAATTCAGCTTAGACCCATAAATTAATACCCAAAAAATGAAATAAATTAATAGGGTAAGGGAAAGACCAAACTACCCCTTCAAAAATCGGATATTGGACATTTTCCTTAACTCCAACAGGCGAACTTCCAAAAGGCATAACTCACTCATACAAGCTCGGAATTGCACAAACTTGGTGAAGTTGGAAGAACATTCCAAGGGCTTTCCAACCATATGTGGAACTACTCCTAACTCATCATGATCTAGGAGTTATGGCCATTTGAAGTTGACCTGAAACACACTTTTTTAGCTTACATGAAATTTCCTGATTTCCTAATACTTTTCAAAAATAAGTATTTTCATATTTTAAACTCCTTTTTATTCTTTCAAGTTGTAAGATGTTCCAACTGAATTGGAGTCTGGAGAGATTGAGAGTTGTTTGTAATGTGATGAGAGGCTCCAAAATCAATAACCCAAGGGCTTGGGGAATTAGAAGCGTAAGAGTGACAGTTGACAAAATAAGCATATGCTTCAGTAGCATTGTATGATTTGGACCTACAAACTCTTGCAATATGGACAAACTTATCACAAAGTTGACATTAAACACGCTGGTTGTTGCTTCTGGTGGTATTCTGTTGGGTGAAGGAATTATTATTTGGTGTAGAAGATTGGTTACGAAAGTCGAAGGAACCAGATCATCCAGATCATGGAGTAGTGTTCCTACGATTGGAAGAGGTAAGTTGTTTAATTTTGGGACCATTGTTGGTGGAATGTTGATGAAATTGAGCAGTGATCATTGTTGTTTCGACTTAAGGTTCTGACTGTTTGATGAACATCACTTGTGCAAGAGTTTATCAAAGATTTCTTCGAAAGTGATAGGATTATCACGAGCTCTTATTGTTGCAGATAACTCCTTGTACTCAGCACCTAAACCACTCAACACCTGAATAACAAGTTACTCGCTATAAACAAGTGAACCGATGCAAACCAAATCATCTGCAATGGACTTGATTTCTCTTATATAATCTCTTATTACACAAGCATCTAGTTTGACATTTGCCAAAGTATTGCGCAAACTAAAAATTCCTAACTGCAATTTGCTGGCAAAAAGTTGTTTAGAGAAAATCCCAAGCTTCTTTGGCATTGGAACCATGGGAAATAAAGGGAGCGATTATAGCGTCAACTGATGTCATAATAGCATTGCGAACAAGACTATCTTGTCGTTGTCATAATCTCAAGTTGGGGTTGGGAATTTGGTTATTGTCTTTGTCTAGAGACTGAGCATTTGGTTTGAGAAGTGAGCCATCAACAAAGGAAAGAAGATCGTAACCAAACAATACTGTGGTAACTTGGGATTTCCAAGTTGGATGATTTGCACTTCCTGTTAATTTGAAATATAGTTGGGACGTAAGGTTATAAGAGGGATGAACGACACACCCTTGATTGAGAATCACAATTGGAGAGTTAGGGGACGAGGAAAATGAAGTATCAAACATTCTGGAACAAGAAGGATGCGTCGGAATGCTCGAAAAAAAAGAAGAGGATCAAATATACTCAGTTAAAGTATTTAGTAGGCTCTTGATACCATATAATGGTTGAATATGACTATGAAAGCTTAAGTATTATTGATACAATGTGTGATATTTATACATGTACAAGTATAGATGAGAAAGGAGTTTACTGGATATAAAAGAACTAAGAGAAGAGGAAATAACTACGTATAACTCAAACATACTAATGTACTAGGACTCTAAATCCTTGTCCTTATCAATACTGACTATGATATATACCTTATGAAATTTTTTACATACATTTAATTTAATATTAGATATAATTACCATATACAAGCTCAGTAAAATGAATCAAATACAATGTCAACTTTCTATATGCATGTATAAGTAGACTACTTCATCCCTTTTTAGAAGTCTAATCTAGATAATTTTTTTTAATGATGAATAGACATTCAATAACATCCTGATAAATCATATCAGTCTAAATATATACTAAAAAGTATAAGTGCTAACACAATTTTATCAAATCTTATCTGGATACAATAAAATTGAAACTTTAATCAAATACATTACCGAAAATATAATCTTTTTAATAAAAGATATAACTCAAAAATGGTAACTCATTAGACACATGATATACTCCTAAAATTTTGTGGCACAATTTGAAATCGTACCATGATGAAACCTACCATAAAATCCTAGTAGGCAAGACAAAACCCATCTATAAGCGATAATTAAACTAAACAATAAAACAAATGAAAGAAATGATAAGAAAGAAAAGGTCCCATAGAAACGATATATACAAAGCAGTACAAAATATACATAAAGGGGTGACCAAGAAAGACAAAACTATATATATATATATATATATATATATATATATATATATATATAAAAAAACA
>NC_028645.1:62503460-62505424 GCF_001406875.1 Solanum pennellii | reverse complement strand
TATATATATATATACAAAAACAAACCCTGAACCTGGTGTCACTAATACAAGAGCATCTAAGTACAAAAAAATGATATGCATCGAATTTGTCTAATATAAATACACAAACAGTGCAAAAATAAGGAGAAAAAAAATCTCCAAAGGCCAAGAACTCATCAAAATCCAAATCTGTGACGACCACGAGAGATATGAAACTCAACGCGGGTGGCTAGTGCTAGGAGTTGTATTAGAAATATATGCATAAGTGTAATATGAGTACCTAAAATACGAAGTACTAAATAGGTATCATAAGTTGAGCAAGCTCTAAAAGATTATAGATATTTATTAAGAAGCACGAAAGCACTAACATAATGAACCAATAGTTAACTAGAATAAATCAACACCAGTGATAGTGAAGAACATAAAACATGAATCCTCATCTTACAAAATAAGACACTCAAAGACAGGAATATGACACATGGCAAGGAAATGCATATGTGACCAATGCATAAATAAAGTAAAAATTTTGAGAACTTTCTTGATGTCCGTTGTCACAGTCCGAGCCTACATCCTATACGTGACTGGCACTCGAGACCCATATTTGATCCCCACATAAATCTCTGGCCTTATTTATTATGACTCGCATGAGTTGACATAATGTGTAGAAGCTTACATAGATGAGAATTTAGAGAAGTCTTAAATCACAGTCTTAAAATACTTAACATTAATCACACGTTAAACAGACATCTGGAGAAACAATTAAAACATCTAATTTTGTCTGTCTATGAAGCCTCTAACAATTCAAGATAGATGACGAGGCACGACCCATGATACCTCAAATACTACTAAAACGAAAAAATAGAGTCTTCCAAAAGCAAAAGGCCTCACCAAATATTGTTTCCGAATATAAGGTGATCTCAACAAGACGCTCATTGGTGATCCTGAATGCATGTCTCTTCATCATAATATATACAAGTCAAATGGCGTCAGTACATTGAATGTACGAGTATGTAATATGGCTTAGCAAAATAAAAACTAAACCGAATGATGGAAAGTAACTCAACTAGATCAATACATTGATGTGAAGTGTAACCCACATTATCTTTACAATTTGCAATAAAAGTAATATGAAATGATATACTTTACTTGTATGGAAATTCTCTAACTGACAACCATTATCAATGAGCCTAGCAATGATACAACGTTTCACCCACGTTGCAATGGTCATCCTATAATTTATTGGGGTATAGGATGATATGGTACTATAACTATGAATCCATCTAATAGGCCTCATCAAAAGGCAATGAGGAGTCACATGCCGAGTCAATGTTATCCAATCCTATACCGGCTATGTAGTTCTATAGGACTTTTGAGTTATAAAAGACTCTAACCTTATCCGATGCTCGTACCTACTCTCCAAATAATTTTGAAAAATATTAATTAAGCTCAATTCACCCTTTGCAAGGAAAGAGACTTTTACTTTACCGAAGAACTTTTAAAAACACAATCCATGCTTACATTTAAATGTATTTTTAAAGACTTTTACTTATCTTTCAATCCCAAGATTACTATGAATAGCAATTGAAAACTCATAATTTTTTTTGAATATAAAGCATTTACATTTTTCATGTAATATTACTTTTGTTTGAATGTACACTTAGACACGTGATTAGGATATGTAGGGACTTTCAAAGGTGAATAGACCTTATATGAGTTAGTATAGAGAAAAGAAACATGAGAACAACTTAAAGGAACATTCTCCGAATAAAAAAAAAAAAATCAACCCCGCGAACCTTGATGTACTAGTTATGTGTCGTTCCAGGACATAAACTTCAAAAGTCACGCCTTTTCATACTGCTAGCACATCGCGCCAGGGCCTGAACTACTGAAATGCAGCCTTGGCGCTCCACCCCATATCCCTACATAGAAAAATCTGATGAATTTTAATTATGTTCAATTTAGGTTCCTAACTCGTTTAGAATGGG
>NC_028645.1:62499003-62503248 GCF_001406875.1 Solanum pennellii | reverse complement strand
GGGGGGGGGGGGGGGGAATTCTCCTAAACTCTTCTCGATTATCAAACCCAACAGAAATGCATGAGGAATTCAACACAATCCCTTTGAGAAACACAAGTTTTATCAAAGATCAACAACACGAAAAAATTCACACCCCTTATTGTTCAAGAATTGAACAAAAATCAAGAAGTACTCAAGTACTCTTTGAATACGATGATTTCATGGATAATTAAGATGTATGACGTGAGGAAGAAAAGGTCCAACACTATAAGTAACCTTACATTCCTGAAAAGAACAATGTTCTTGGCAAAAATAGACAGAATCTTGGCGAACGCTCTAAACCTAGATCTTTCTCCTCTTGAACTCTTCTCTAATTTATCTAATTGTTTAGGATTTTTACAAAGTGATGTAAATCTGATTATACCCTTATTCCGAGTAGTTAAAACATTTTAGGCCTAGTGGAAAAAGAAAAAGTCCAAAATATCTTTTTCTAAAATGGATGAGATGTTTTAAATAGCGAGGGTTCAATCGAACGGGTATCATTTTTTACTACAATCTCAAAAATAAGAAAACTTGGCAACGTTAAAAAGAGGACTCAAAGATCTCTAATTTAATAGTTCTTCGGCCACCTAAATCTTTATATGCTAAAATTTATGGTCTCTTCAATTGACCCATAAGAAAGCACTGACAATGACTTGTACGAACCTCAGTTTATTTCTTTTCAAAAACTAAGGTGTTACAGTATCTCCCATTTATGAACATTCGTCCTCGAATGAGATCAAACCAATCATAACAAGGGAGGGGAATATTTAACTAGCCAACTCAAGCACAAAACACACAAATAGCACAAAATCCAAATATCAATTTAAAGAGTGCTTTACAAAGAGTTAGTACCTTGGGCTGGAATTGATTCGGAAGGAAAGAGATGAGTGTACTTCATATCCTCCTCAGCCTCCCAAGTAGATTTTCAACAAATTTTCCTCTATAAGACCTTGACTGATGCAACTTCCTTGGTTCTCAACTTGCAAACTGATGGTTAAGAATTCTAAAACGGGCATCTGCTCTTAAGATAGGTTGTCCTTGATACCAATATTCTTGGTAGGTACCATAAGTGAAAGATCGCCCAAACACTTCTATAGCATAAATATGTGAAATATCGGTTGGACTGTTGATGACTCTAAAGGTAGCTCCAACTCATAAGCTACGTTGTAAACCCTCTTGGATATCTTGTAAGGACTAATTAATTGGGGACTGATTTTGCCCTTCTTACCAAATCTCATAAAACCCTTCATACATGAAACCTTCAAGTAGACCCAATAAACAACCTCAAATTCTAAGTCTCTCCTTCTAACATTTGTATAGCATATCTGATGAGTTGGTGTTGTGTTTACCTTTACTAAATAGTCTTAACTTTCTCCATGGCTTGATGAACTAAGTGTGGCTCTACCAACTCAGCCTTACAAGATTCAGACCATTAAAACTTGGTCATTTTCTGATTCAACTTAGTCAACAGGAATAAAATATATGAAAATTCCTTGATGAAGCTTTTGTAGTAACCAGCCAACGCTAAGAAACTCTTTATATTAGTTGGAGATATGGGTCTGAGCCAGTTCTGCACTACTTAAATCTTTTGAGTGTCAACCTGAATTCATTTGCCCGGTAAAATATGGCCTAAGACGCCACATACTTTAGGCAAAACCCACACTTAGAAAACTTAGCATTCAATTCTCGATCTTTGAGAGTCTGAAGGACTATTCTGACATGACTAGCATGATCCTCCTCATTCCTGAAATAAATCAGTATATCATCAATAAATATGATCGAAATCATGTCAAGATACGATTTAAAACACCTTGTTCATAAGATCCATGAACGTTGAAGGAGCACTTATCAAGCCAAAAGAAATCACAACGCATTCATAGTGACCATAACGGGTCCTGAATGTTGTCTTCGGGATGTCACTTTCTCTCACTTTCAACTTATGACAGACGGATCTTAGGTCTATCATACAGAAGCAAGTGGCACCCTGAAGTTGGTCGAAAAGATCATAAATCTTTGGAAGGGAATACTTATTCTTTATGGTGACCTTGTTCAATTGGTGGTAATTGATACACATCTAAGGGAATCATATTTCTTTCTAATGAATACGATCAGAGCGCGAAGGAGACACATGGTCGGATGAAACCCCTCTCAACTACTTTTTTTACTCTTTTAACTCAACGTGAGTCATTCTATATGGCAGAATAGAGGTAAATTGAGTATCGAGAATAATGCCTATTCCAATGTTTATTTTTGTCTCATATGAAAATACCTCTGGAAACTCACTCACAACTGGAACTGACTAAATAAGTGGTATCTCAACAATAGAGTCATTAACTGAGACTAAGCGATAAATGCATCCCTTAGAGACTAACTTTCACTCCTTAAGGTATGAAATGAAACGATCCTTAGCCATTGCTGAACTACTCTTCCACTCTAAAACAGACTCATTAGAAAATTGAAACTTGACTAATCGAGTTCTACAATCAACTGAGACATAACAAGCATGAATTTAATCCATACCTAGAATAACATCAAAGTCCAACATATGTAGCTCAACTAAGTCGGTGTCCTTATAATTGACAAAGATGGTACAATCACGATAGATTCATTCGGCTAGAATAGAATCGCCAACAAGGGTGTTGGTGGAAACACTGAAAGGCTCAAGAAGATAGCTAGGACCCTAATTGTTTTTTTAAGATCTTTAAATAAATTTTTATTTCAAAACTTATTTTGATAGTATAAGAATCTTATACACCGATACTATACAAAATTTAAACTCGATAGAATCGTGCAACACATTTACAGATATTTCTATTTCTTTGTATTATATAATAGATATATAGATGTGACAATAGATGCAAGTATATTTAGTATTCTTGTGAATTGATATGACCACATTATGCATTTATGGTGTTTAGTTCGAGCAGAAAAGGATTTGATGTGTTCTGATTCATGTGAGTGGTTCTTAGCCAAAGGAACCCCACCTATTCATTCGTCTCTGAATTATTAGGGATATTTTGTCATGAATTTTCTTTGTGTATTGTTGACTGATCATATAATCCTTTAATTTTTTTCCAACCAACTCCCTTTGGTCTTTCTATCAAACTTGAGAAAAAACCAACCAACTAATTACTAATTAAATAAATATATGTAATCATAGTTTATAATTGTATATTTGTATAGACGGATTTGATTTGATTATATTTTGCTTAAAACTCAAATTTTATAAATATTTATAAAAAGTAAATACATAATATTTGATGCCTAATTCTCTAGAAAAGTTATTGTTAAGAAAAAAATGAAATCTAACAAAAAAAGTAATATCTTTTTCTTTCTTTCTAATTATTTTTCATGAACACCCTGTTGGTGCTGGTGAGCATGTGAGGTAGAAAGGAGAATTGTACCAAAAACATTCAAATGTAACTTAAATGGACCTTGATCAAATGAATTGTACCAAAAAAAGATGCTTGTCTTTGATGTATTTATTTTAGGAAAAATCCTTTAGAAAATTTGGTCAGAATGATATTTTACCTATATTATTTTATTTTATTTTGAATATTTTTACCCTTTTAACTTTAATACCTTTTAATTAAAACGTGAAAAAATGATCGTTTATTTTTAAATAAAAAAATTATAATTTTTAAATCACCCCATATACACATTTAAGAGACAATATTACAGATTTTGAAATTAGTTTTAAAAAGTTCTTGACAGTTTAATTACGAGTTATAACATATCACTAATTATTTATAAATGAATTAAATTTTACTTTATTAAATAAATATTTTTTATAATTTTGTATTATTATTTAAATAAAGAATACCCTATAATTATCTATTTCACAATTACAGGGGTGACAAATGATTGGATGAGATTGGATTTGAATGAATTGAATATAGTTTGAGCAAAAATGATTTAAATTACAATTCATTCAAATAGAATATTGGCAAATATGTATTTGGTCAAATATGGTTTGGATGAAATGGTTTCAACCCATTTTAAATAATCTGTTTTACAAAAAAAATAAAATTTACCCCCTCCCTCGGGCACCCTCCACTCCTCCCCCACCTTCCACTAACCTACCCCTAAATTTCTTTTGTTTTTCAAAAAAAATTATTTTTGAAAAAAATAATTTAACCCCCTACCTCCGCCCCCCACCCCCAAACCCCCCTTCTCCACCTTCCACCAACCTACCCCTAATTTTATTTATTTATTTTTAAAAAA
>NC_028645.1:62472086-62498611 GCF_001406875.1 Solanum pennellii | reverse complement strand
CCACCATCCACCAACCTACTCCTAATTTTTTTTTCAAAAATAAAAAAACTTATTTTTGTAAAATAAATTTTGTTTTTGAAAAAATAATATATTTTTTTTATTTTTTAGCACAATTAAGAATTTTGAGTGAAAGTAAAAGTGAAAATAAGTGATTTATTATGGGTCAAATATGGATACTCATATTTAATCCATTTTAACCATATTGTAGAGACTCTTAAAAAAATAATTACTTAACTACACAACTTTACTTTTCCTTTTCCCAATATTTTCCTACTCTTTTATTAAAATTAAAAAAACCCTTTTTGACAACCAATGATGCTTAACCGGTACTTTTTACCTTGAAACTAAAAATTAGGCCATCTCATTCCAAAAAAATTTTGCCCAAAATTTTTCCCACTAAAATTTTCAGTTATAAATTTCAAGTAAATTTGAATTCAAAAAAAACCTGTCCCTATTCATCCGGATTATAGTAAAAAATAGGTCATCATCTTCTACATTCGAATTTCTTCATTTTTTCCCTTTTTTATGTATCTTACTGTTTTTGTTTACAATATCAATCTAACTTCTAACAAATTTCTAGTTTTTGTTTCAGAATCGGAAACATCAAAGAATTGAGTTTTAAAAATTTGCATGACCCGATAGTCATGACAAATTCAAGTTCGAGAAAATCTGTAAAGAATAAACATGCATCAACTTCGATAGATCCAAAAACCCTAAAGAAAAGGGGTAAAAAGGTGTCACCTCCAATTATTCGACCAACATTATCCATAGTATGTAAATTTTCACTCATATTCGTATCTTTTTCTTTAGTTTGATGATTCTTATTTTTTTCATTTGAGTATCGTTTATTTCAACTTTTCACTGCACACATTGAACGCAATAATTTTGAGATACTTTTATGTTTCCACATGAACATTAATGTATCCTAGATACTCTTTTAAGTATCAGTTTGACCTGTTTATTTTTTTTTTGCTACTTAATATAATGATTAATGAAATTTATGTATTTGTGTACCTTTTATGTGTTGTACATGAACATTAATTTATCTAATATATATGTTCAACTTTAATATTTTGTTGTAATTTAGTATCAAATAACATGAACATTTATATATCTAATATTATTTATTAAGTATCATATTGCCCTGTAGGTGTTACTTAGTATCAATATACATGAAAATGCATCTAAAAGTGATAGAACTCATAAAGTATTAACTATTTCAATGCACACAAGGAATATTGATTTTTGTGATACTTTTATGTTTTGCACATGAAAATTAATGGATCTTTGATACTTTTTTAAGTATCAGTTTGACATGTTTATATTTTTGTTATTTTATATAACGAATAATGCAATTTTTGAAATTTTGTACCTTTTATGTGTTGCACACGAACATTAATGTATCTAATATAGTATCTGTTTAAGGATCATTTTGACCTGTTTCTGTTTTTGTCACTTTATATCACGACTAATGAAATTTTATATAATATTTATATCTGTTAGAGATTTATTAAAGTTATTTATTTAAATTGCAGAATATGATTTATGTAATTAAACATATTCCAATTAACGCTCTAAAGTTTGGTCCTACTACAACTCCAATTTTATTGAACATTCAGTATCATCAATAAATGATCAAGGTATGAAATTATTCAAGGAGACCATATTTGCCCCATACCTAAATATTTCCAGATGCAACTATCAACGTCAGATTACAAAGTGCTTATATTTGTTAGAGATTGAGCAGGGAAATTAAGATAAAGAAATTCACATTCGTCATGCCAAAGGGAATGTGTTGAAATTTAGTATCCTAGAGTTTGAAATTATCATTACTGGTTTGAGATGTAAAGGTAATGTCAAGGATTTTACTTATCCAGCTTCAAAAACCATTAGATTAGTGCAAAGATATTTTCCTGATACTACTTATAATGTTAATAACAACGACTAGTAGACCGTTTTATGCTAGGTGACTTGGACAACAACGATGATGCCCTTCAATTGGCTATCTTGTTTTTTATTCATACATTTATATATTTTCAGCTTGGTGATGCACCAATTCCTATTGAAGATTTCTTCATGGTAGAAGATGGTAGTTATGAACAGTACCCGTGGGGTAATGTTGCCTTTGAAAAGCTAATGAAATCTTTTAGAAAAAAGTACAAATCCACCAAAAAATGTATCGTTTGAATGGACTGTCATACACATTAATGTCTGAATTTATGATTGTGTGTCTATAATAAATAACGATATTGCTGTCATAAAATGAAATGGTATCGAGGATGTGCAACTGGCAAGTTGTGGGTTTGGGTTTAAAGACCAAATTTGAGATGTTTATAGAATTGATTTTTACTGAGGTAATTACTCTACAATACACCCTTTTTACTTCATTTATTTAAGTATGCGATAAATTACTAATTTGGTTATCATCATTAATTCATTTTTTGTTTGTTTAGATTGACTGTTCTTACATTCAGTCAACTACATAACATCACTTGATTTACCAGATTACAATTATGTACCTCCAACTTCACTAGATTCATCAATTTCAGACGGCGAGTATATTCATCCGGAGGAGGTTCCTGGTCTTGAAGACTTCACATCAAAATCTCAAGAGCATCTATTAAGGAGATCATCACAAGGTTTTATTGCAGGTTCTACCCCACTGCCTCGCAAAATAATAAAGGTTGTACATCCACATAAGTATGATTTGTCAAAACTCTCACAACCAAAGAAGCAACCAAACCACTCATTTCAAACTCCAAAGTCACATCCGGAAAAAACTGATAACGTAATTGGTGTTGGTGGTTCTCCTAATACATTCACTGAAAAAAATAAATTTGGGTAGCGCAGAAACTGAAGATGTGAAAAATTTTGAAGTTTTATGTAAGTAAATAATTCATTTAAACATTTATATGTTCATTATTAAATCTTTTTTTATGTTTTTAATTTGATTCTAGGTTGACAACAATTTGGAGCTCTTGATAATAAAAATGAATCTCTTGAGGCGTTAATAAAGAGAAATCATTCTGAACTGTTGGTGCGAGAGATAACAAATCTGAAAAGGTGATTTTTTGGTTTTTTGGATACTTTTTCATTTTTATGTGATATTGACTATTTTCCAAAACAATGAAGGAAACTGAAGGCGTTTAATCGCCATACATGATGGATGATTCTGTTCGAAAGACAATGTTGATCCACAATCCAATTCTGATAACTTCGATCATCAAATAATTTCACCCATGCAAATGAATTTTGCAACTGTTGATGAACCTGTCGTGGAGGTTGGGAAACAAAAGGTTTATATTGAAAATGTCCCAAAGGTACGTAGTATCTGATATTTAAATTAGTATCGCATGCATTATTATGTTATTTAATTCATTAAATAATTTAACAATGTATCTTTTTTTATGGTTGATACTTTAATTTATGAATTCATTGCCGCTATTTGTGTAGTATTGATTGAACTTTATACAATAAATTGTATATGATACTTTTAATCTTGATTGTTATTTAAAAATTAATTTATGAAATAAATGTTATTATTTTAAGTATCATTGTTTGCACATTATACATTAATAGTGAATATGATATTTTATATAATAGAGGTATCATTCAATTTATCACAGACGCATAGTAAATACTAACAGATACTTTAATTTTACTATAAATAATGAAGGACGATAAATCCAGTAAGGAACAGGCAATGGAACAGTCCACTGTGCTTCTATACATAACACAACATAATGATCCTTTGGTGAATATGATTGTTCATGATATTAAGGTGGTAAGTACAAAGTTTTTAAATTATTATACATTAATTATTTTAGTAAAAAGATAGTATAGTATCTGATATTCTCTTTATTAGGATCATGGTGCCGATAAAATTCAACATGAAGTCAAAATACCTCTTTCAAATCCATTAGTTGTTGATATATTGGTATGCTTATAAATTGTTACTGCATTTTGACAACAGTTACCCCTATTTCATCCGAAATTATTTAAGTTTTTGATGTTCCATAAGTTCTTCGTATAAATTGTAATACTTTTGTTATTTATCTGACATCACACAGGATTCTACCACATCGATCTCCATCACATCCGAAATTGAAGCAGACATAGATGCACTTGCACATGGACTTCCAAATCAACTAATTAATGCCAAACCATTCAGTGTAGTCATTCCACTCCAGCTTACCGCGAGTGACGATTTTTTATCGGACAGTCAGCTACCCACCCAGCTGACTGTCAATGATCCAGCACCAAATATTGATACTAAAACGTTGGCTTAACGTAACACGATGCCTTCAAAGATTTTGTAGTCTCCCTATGTGAATTCTTTTGGATCAAGTGATAAGGGAAAGGAAAAAATAGACGATCATACTCGCCCGTACACTCCGTTTGATGATTATTACATCACATCCCAACTATCGTCAGGTTTAATGCAAGAGTTCTTAGAGTGGATTCAAAAGGGATTCCTCAAAACACATGCAAGCAAGTAAGTTTTTATTATTAAAGCATCTTTATAAAATTAGTTTTTTATTAAATTACGTTCATTTTGACTTTAATATTTTTTATAGGAAACCTAATGAGGATAAATATAGAGGCAAATCTGCTCATTATTAGTTTTGACTATATGAATTTCGTTGTCGCATTTTCTGTTGACAAAAAATTATTTTCTACCATGTCACATCCAATGAAATGCTGAACTGATAAGGTACATTATGCATTCAAATTATGATATGATACTTTAATAAAATTTCTTATATAATATACATATGAACTTACTAATTGATTTTTCATTTTCTTCAATGTATCGCTTTCTTTCAGAGTGTGCAGATTATATATTATATTTTTTTTTTATCTATTTTACAGCACATAGATGTAATTTTTTACTATCTACACAAGAAGTCAAATTTAAGATGCTTGAATCAATACAGATACACTACGGTCAATTGTTTGTTCAAGTCATACATCAACATTGTATACAAGATGTTATTGTGCTCTCGCTGATGAAACTCTTACTACACAAGAACATATTGGTCGTGGTGTTGCTATATCTAGTTATGAAAGGTCTATAAAAGACATCATAAATGGACTTTTGATCCCTGCTGCTTTACCGTGCATCTAGTAGATGAGGTTTATATTCCAGTTAATTGTGGAAAAGATTTTCATTGGGGTGTTGGCTATGCTGATTTTGAAAAAAAAGGTTAATACGAGTGTATGACTCATATATGAGATCAAGAAAAAGAGTCCATTCCGAAGAGATAAAGCACTTGTCTATAATGCTTCCAAACTATCGACATGATAGTGGTTTCTTTGATAAGACTGAGAGAATTGATTGGTCATCATTGGAGGCATACAAAGACAAGAAAACTGGTGAATTGTTGGTCCACAACAGTCCTTTGTGGTGAAATATGCTCAAGACATAACAACTTAGGGATACTTTAGTAATTACCCTAGGTTACTTAATTAATTAATTTAGCAACTTAATTAATTAATTTTAAAAGGACAAAACCGAAATCATAAAGCAATTTCCAGATTTTTCTTAAGACAAAAAAAATATCATAGTATTTAACCTAGGATGATCCAAAAGGGTTAGTTATAGTTCCAATGACTTAGAATTACTTTATTAATTACCCTAGGTCCCTTAATTAATTAAATTAGACATTTAATTAATTAATTTAAAGGGAAAAAATGAAATTCTTAGGAAAAATTTCAGCTTTGACTAAGTGTTGTGTTTTCCTATTTCTAGTCAATCTAGGAGGGGCTTTTTAGTAATTAATTAATTAATTAATTAATTTAATTAACTTATTAAGACTTAGTTGAATTAGTCAATATCAGTTCCTAAACCTAAACACTCACGATCAGACACTTAAAAAAGTCGACGCTAAATAGTAAGCAAAAAGGCAAAAAGTTCATCGACGTTCTTAGGTGAATTCAAGGTGTTCTTCAAGGTTTCGTTCAAGGTGGTCTTCGTAGATTAAATTCTACATAAGGTATGGGTTTCTATCCTAGAATTCTTTATCCAAGAGTACTTTCCATCGTCTTAAATATATGAAATCTCGAAACTAGGGTTGTTTCCCAAGATTCTTGTTGAACGTCCTTTTCGCTAGTATCATTGTTTACGATTTCAATGATATATAGATTAGTCTTGATCATGTTTTTGGTATATGGTGTTGGATGATCTTAATGTGTAGGGTTATTGGTTTGTAAATGTCGAATGAACCTATGAATTGTACTCGTATGATGTTAAGTGTTCCTTACGTGATATAAAGAACTATGTTGCATCGACTTGTGTTCGAAAATGCTAGTCTTGAGATGTTACGATTGTGATGTGTATATTTACTATTAAACGTGACTTTATGAAAATATATGTTCATTAAAGTCTTCATATAAGGCTGTCCGAAATGGCTACTAATGTGACATTTAATCTATGTTATAAGGTTGACGAAAAAGATTTCCATGAAATCATACTTGAATGAATTTTTGGCTTATGCCAACAAAATGGCTAACAATATATTGTCCAGATTGTTGAATGAAATTGGCTATAATGTTATCTTTAAATAATTAAACGATTGGCTAATGGCTAATGTATACCAAATTAAACATGAATGAATGTAACTTTGGCTTGTGCCAATAAATAGGCTATGGAGTCAGTTTCAAATTTTTTAGGCCAATAATAATTTTATGCCAATCATATATAGCCAAAGTATTGAAATGAAAATATAAATACATCTAAGGTAATTCAATGAATCCATATCCAAAGGCATGTCAATCATTGGGACAAGTCCCAATATGCCCTAACCAAGTGAACTATGAACAATTGTAATTCATTGAATGAATTCTCATCGTTCATAAACGATGATATGAAGCTGTCAAACGAACATAAGCAAGTAAAGTAAGTATTAACATAATTAAATATGTCTAAGTTAAGAAAGTAACCAGAATGAGGTGTTAAAGGAAGTGAGACAAGCCTCACTTACACCTAAGCTACTATGTTAAAATACTCACGAAAAAGGGTGTTAGAACGTATGAGACAAGTCTCATTAACACCAAAGATGTTATGTAAGGATAATTCACATTTCTTCAATGTAAAGAAAGGGATGACAGTTCATCAATAGAGTAAGTAAACCTCAATCTAGAAGCAAGCTTCCATAATGTTTGAGTCAACTCTAAAAGATAAGAAGATAAAGAAAGTGAGCAAAGCACCGATAGACTAGCTATGAGCCTGTGCTTGTACTTGTAAGTCTCATGAGATGAGGCTAAAACTGAGGTGGATAAGTAGTTTACATATGTCTCCTAGTATTCGAAATATGTCTAGCCAACATGGGAGCTAGCCTGTGGATTCTACCTAGGAGAACTAGGTATGTTTCGGTCTCACCTTGGCCAGTGAGATCACCTCTTTTCGATGTGGGGAAGACACCTGATTTCATGTTTAGCTCACATGATCTATATTGGTTAATGAGCAAAAAAATGTTCTTGGTTCACTTTAGCCGTGAGCCACCCCTTTTGTGTGGGGTAAACTCTTGAGATGGATTCACTTTAGCTGGTGAATCACCCCTTTCGGTGTGGGACATACACTGTATTTCATGTTAGCTCACATGATCTAGATTCATTTTGATCGGTTAATCACCTCTTTTCGGTGTGGGGAAGACACTGAATTTCATGTTAGCTCGCATGATCTTAATTCTAAAGATGTCTCTAAGAAAGCAAGAAATAAAGAAGAAGGAAAGTATGTTCAAAGTGAGCTATGAAAGTAAGAGCTTAAGAATATCAATCGTCAGTGTTTGATACCAATGAAGTTTTCAGCAAATAAAGGGGAGTAAAATGTAATGGCTAATCAATGCCTCACAACTTCCATAATATGAAAATGAAGAAATAAGTTCACAGCCAATAAAGAATAGCTTAAAAAGTGTTCCTACCAAGGAATCTAGGATGTAAAGAATGAAGTCTTAACAAGTTATTGGCTGGTGCCAAATTAAGATATATGTTTCATTATGTTCACGTTATGAAAATGATCATAGCCAAATAAGATTGTCTTATAATGACTTCTTATATTATGCCAATAAAGGTGAGCAAAACATCAGGGCTAATCAATGCCCTATAATCTTTATAGTATGCAAATATCAAATAGTGGGCATAGCCGACAATCTTTTACATCATGCAGATGATCAAATAATGGACATATCCAATAATGAATTCAAATATTATCCAAATGATCAAATAATGTATATAGCCAATAAAGATTGACTTATAAAGACTTCATGCCCAAAGTAAGCAAGATCATGAGTTGTAATTATATGCCCAAGAACTGTACATATTATGCAATCAATTAAAGAATGGGGATAGCCAATAAATATTGTCTTATAAATACATTCATTCCCAATTTAACAAGAATGGAAATTCAAACTTGTGAGTAGGGTAGTCAAATCATTTCCTTAGTCCTTTGGATTACTTACTCGATTCGTTGTAGGTATGGGACTACAATGAATTATTGCACTTGTAAGTAAAACATAGGATCAAAGGAGATCATTGAATTACACAACAACAAGAAGAAAAAGACTGAAAAATAAACTAAGTACAAGAAAAAAAGCTCTCGGGTTAGGGATAACAAAATTTCAAATCTTCGCTCGAGTTGTTCTAAAATTATGTTGATGATACTAATGTCTTGTGATCACATAGAAAATGAGTTGTGTTCTTTGAATGCATTAAAATACGTCATATTCATACCACAATTCACAACTAACGAATTAGGAAAGTCTAGTGACTTCATTTTCCAGAAATGTCATGTTGTATAAGAAGAGCGTTCCTTGATCATGCATAGCCTTATGTGTATGTGTGCATATACCCACACTTAGTATAAGTTTACTAACCCTATACATTTACTATTTTTATAGGTGCATATCTGAGAGTAGATTGAAGACTCATTGCAGCGGTTTGGACTCAGCGATCCCCAGACCTTTTGGTAGGTCCTCTCTAGTTCGAGGATGATACTTCTATTTTCATAGCCAAGTATTTAGATATAGCTAGAGGATGTTGTCCCTAGCGTTTCTTTAAGATGTTTTCATTTCGAAACTTTTGTGTTAAGGCCGTTTTGGCAACTTATTATGATATATTAATCCTTTGTTTCGAATTGGTTCTCTAATGATAGATGATTGCCTTTAATTTGAGCTTAGTATGTTAGTAACTTATATGAAAAGTGTATGAAGTCTATGTACACTTCATTAAGTTTTAAAAGTTTTAAATTTTCCGCAAATTTAACTATATGAATGTGATGAATGCTAAGAAGAGGCTTGTCTGCAACCTCTGAGAGGTCAACAACGCTGGTTGTGATCCAAATTCCAAAATTCGGGGTGTGAAAAGTCTATTGCACTATGGCTGTCACAATAGACAATGTACTCCATATGATGAAAATCAAGCTCTTGAAAGAATCACTTGAGACATATCATCTCCTTGTCGGCTTCAATAGACACAATATGCTCAACTTCAGTTGTAGATAGTGCAACACACTCATGCAACTTCGACTGCCATGATATTGCTCCCCCTGAAAAAGTAAACAAGTATCTAGTAATGGATTTTCTGTTGTCAAGGTCACCTGTTATATCAACATCTGTATAGCATATCAAGATTGAATTTAATGCTCCAAAACAAAAGCATTCATCTGAGTTTCCTTTAAGATAGTTGAGTATCCACTTCACAGCTTCCCAATGCTCTTTTCTCGGATTTTTAAGAAATTTGCTGACAACACCAACGGCGTGAGCAATATAAGGTCTAGTGCATATCATTGCATACATTAGACTTCCAACAATGAGGAATATAGAACTTTGACCATTCTCTCTTTTTCCTCCCTAGCTGTAGGACAAATCTTCTTGCTCAACTTCAAATGACCAGCAAGAGGTGTACTAACAGGCTTAACATTTTTCATATTGAAGCTCTCTTGTACACGTTTAATGTACTTCTTCGCTGACGAATAAATCTTTTTTTCATCTCTGAGACGAGCAATTCTCATGCCTAAAATTTGCTTGGCATGACCCAAGTCTTTCATAGAAAAAGAATTACACAACTCTTTCTTTAGCTCATCAATCTTGGAAGTATTCTTGCCCACAATTAACATATCATCCACATACAATAAAAGGATAATAAAAACATGGTTAGAAATTTTTTGTACAAATACACAATGATCTGATGAAGTCTTCTTATAGACATGCTCCCCCATAACAGATTCAAACTTCTTGTACCACTATCTAGGAGCTTGTTTTAGGCCATAAAGACTCTTTTTGACTTTGCGCACAAAATTTTGTTTACCTTCTACTTTGAAGCACTCAGATTGTTCCATATAAATCTCTTCTTCTAGGTCACCGTGAAGGAAAATTGTCTTCACATCCATATGCTAAATCTTTAAATTAAGACTAGCAGTCAGACCTAGAACTGTTCCAATCAAGGACATTTTCACAACAGGAGAAAATATTTCGTCAAAGTCAATATCCCTTTTTTGACCAAATCCCTTAACAATCAATCTAACTTTGTACCTGGGCTCCAAGTTGTGTTCTTCAACTTTAAATTTGAATATCCACTTGTTTTTCAAAGCTCTCACGCCCTTGGGCAATTTTACCAACTAATAATTGTGGTTCTCATGCAGAGACTTCATCTCATCTTGCATGACTTCAATCAATTGATCCTTGTGCTCATCTTGCATGGATTCTTTATAACAATCAGGTTGTCCCCTGTCAATAAGGAATACATACTAATTTGGTGAATAACGAGAGAAAAAAACCGCTGTCTTGTAGACCTCCTAAGCGAAATATTTGATTTGTCTACAATTTCATAAGCAGAAGAACATTAATAACAATATCATTGTTATTATCAACATCAACATGTTGTTTCGATACATTATTTCAGGCGTCACCATGATTATAAATCCCAACAACATCATGCACACTTGTGGAGGAACTTCATAATGACGAACTATACCATCAAAACTTGAAGATTCTACCTTCTCCGTTTTGTCAATATCTTCAATTGTTTGATTCTTCATGAAAATAATATCACGGCTTCTCACAAGTTTCTTTTCAGTTGGATCATATAGCCTATTACCAAATTCATCAAGGCCATATCCAATGAAGATGCATTGCCTTGTCTTGGCATCTAACTTTAACCTCTCATTTTTCGACACATGTATAAGAGCTTTGCTACCAAATACTCTCAAATGATCATAGGAAACATCCTTTCCATACGAAACATTGTTTGGTACATCACCTTGCAAAGCAACAACAGGAGATAAGTTAATAAAGTCTCGCCCCAAAATGAGTTCGTTAGCTTTGCTTCAGAAAGAAAACATCTAACTCTTTTTATCAAGGTCCTGTTCATCCTCTCTGCCAAACCATTAAGTTGAGGAGTCTTAGGAGAAGTCTTTTGATGTCTAATACCTTGATGCTTGCAGTATTCGTCATGTGGTCCAAAATATTCACCACCATTATCAGTTCGAATACATTTCAGTTTCTTTTCGATTTCTTTTTCGACTGAAGCTTGAAACTGCTTGAAGACACCTAACGTTTGGTCTTTAGTCTTCAATACATAGACCAAAGTTTTCTCAAGCAGTCATCTATAAAAGTGACAAAGTAGAGTGCACTATCCAATATCCTTATCTTCATCGGACCACATAAATCAGAGTGCACCAACTCAAGCAACTTTGTCTTTATCGAAGGAGGATATGACTTAAAGGAAAATCTATTTTGTTTACCATCCAAGCAGTGCTCACACTTTTCTAACTTAGCACTTTTGAAATTTGACAAAAATTTCTTCTTGGCTAGAACATTAAGTCCTTTCGTGCTGATGTGGCTAAGACTCTTATGCAATAACATTGAAGAGCTATCACTCTCAATCGCATTCACCATATCAACACAAGTAGATGTCATAGTCCAGTATAGACCAGAACGTTTGTTCCACGAGCCACAACCAAAAAACCCTTAATGAGTTTCCATTTTCCATCACCGTTAGTACGAACATATCCTTCATCATCCAAAACACCAAAAGAAATCAGGTGCACACAAACATCCGGAACATCTTTCACATTGTTCAAACTAGTTTAGTTCGAACACTTTCCAAAATCACCAGGATTATAGGAAGAGAAAAAATCTTTCCTTGATGTCACATGAGATGTGGCACCAGTGTTCATAACCAAGTTTGACTCATCACAAGCAATGTTTATCATATCTACATCAAGTACAATAACAAGATCTTCGGTGGTGATAGTGGCTAGGTAATTTCATTGCCATCTTCTTTTGTTTCCTTTTGTTTTTGTTCTCCCTCTTTAATTTCTTGCAAAACTTCTTTGTTTCCTTTCATACCACAATAATAGCACTCAATATCCTTAAGTCTGCCTCTAGACTTGCTTCTATTTTGTTCTCTATACTGAGAACCACGAGTTTTGTTTCTCCCCCTGGGGCTAGTTATCAGGAAATCTGAGGAAGAACTTTGAGTTTTTTTTTCTCATCTCTTCGTTCAAGACATTACTCTTGGAAAAATCTATAGAAATCACACCATCCGGAGCAAAATTTGACAACGAAGTTCTAGATGTTTCCCAAGAGTCTGGTGGGAACCAAGTAAAAGCAGACCTTGAATTTCTTCATCAAGTTTTATGCCCATAGCGGATAATTGGTTCATGATTCCCTGAAAATTATTTAGATGGTCTGTCATACGAGAACCATCATGATACCTTAAGCTCAACATCTTCTTTATTAAGAACATTTTGTTATTGTCAGTTTTCTGAGCATACAAACTTTAATGATGCTCCCATAGGGTTCGAGCATGTGTCTCCACAGAAATACAGTTCAACACATTATCGTCGACCCATTGATTAATGATTCCACAAACCTGTCTGTGCAACATATTCTACTCTTCATCTCTTTTGTTATCAGAGCATATTCAAATAAAATCTCATGTGACATCAAGGAAATTTTTTTTGCCACATCTCATGTGACATCAAGGAAAGATTTTTTGCTACAATCACAGAGCATATTCAAATAAAATCTTTGCTCTGATACCAGTTTATTGAAAAAATGCGGATAAACAGAAAAAAATATATGGTAAAAGAAATGGAAATAAAATGAGAAGAGAACAAAACCAAGAATTTACATGGAAAGTCTTCTAAATAAGGAAAAAAACCACGGGCAACGAGGAGCAACTGATATCACTATAGTAAAGAATTTACACCGTGTAGTCACAAATACAATATTCAAAGTAACTACTACACACTCAAAAGAGTCAACACTCTTTTGATTTCCACCTTACTAAAATATCGCTCACACTCTAATTTTCTTCACATACAATTTTTTTGTATAGTCTATGAAATACCTCACTTTGTTCTCAAAATGATTTTCCTCTCTAACTTGGTGTATTCTACAAATGAGCAAGAATGCTCTATTTGTAGAAAGAGGAGATCATACCTATGTCACTAATGACATAGGTAAATGTAGCAACGTCAAAAGAAGGTTGCAAATCTTACCAATTTTCCAATCACCAAATGTTTTTGTCATGCCCCTTTTTTTTTCTCAAAAATATTTGATTTTATAGTTTTGAATGAAAAAGAGTTTTCCAATCAAAGAGACATTTTGAAAAGAGATTATTTAATTATTCAGAGTCGCCACTTAAAATTGAGTTTTGGTGTTCCAAGTCACCTTATTTAAGTCCCTAATCAAAATGAAATTTGAATTTATTTTTATTGGTCAGCGAACTAGAAAATTCGGGTAAAGAATTCTATTGATCGAGGGGAAGGTGTTAGGCACCCCTCGAGTTCCGTGGTTCTAGCACGGTCGCTTTATTGACTTTACTATGACTTGACTTAATTTTCGAATATTATATTATTTAACTTAATAATAACATTGTTATTTACCCTTAGATTTATTTTAAATTTATTATAATGATTTATTTATTTTAAATGGTCTTATTTTTTTTTTATTTTTTTGTGCATCTTATAATTTCAAACTTGAAATATCCGTATATTATTTTATATTTTTTTTGCTTATATTTATATGTTTTTTTTATTTTTATATTATTATAGGTATCTAATATTTAGAGTTTTTCTAGGAAAGGAATTTTAGTGTTTGAGTAATTTTAAAATTGTTTTTTTTTTAAATTTATTTAAAATAGGAGATAAATTTTATACGATTTATGATTAATTTTTAGAATTTTTTTTAAAATAATTTTGCGTGACATTTTTTTGTATGTCCTATTTGGGTTCTTTGTTTTTTTTAATGTAAATTTTATTTTTAAATCATTTATTCTCACGTTCTGTTAACTTTTTTTATTATTATTTTTTTTCTTTTACGTATATTTTGTATTATATTTTATTTATTTATTGTTCTTTTTACTTTTTTTTGTGTGATTTTTTTGTTTCTGTTATGCCTTTTTTTCTATTATTTTTTTATTATTATTTTTATGTTCACGTTGCTCTTTTTTTATTATTATTATTATTATTTCTATTTTTTTTCTTATGCTTTTTCATTTATTTTTAATCGAAAACATTCTTTTTTATCTTCTTATCTTTATTTATTTTTTTTTATATATATTTTTTTGTTTTAACATTTTGTTCTTTATTACTTTTTTTTGTTACACTTTATTTTCAATTTTATTATAATCATTATTTTTCCTTTTCTTTTTCTTATTCTTTTTTGCACACATTTTTTTTTTACTATTATGTTTTTCTTTTTCATTTTTTTAATTACTCTTTGTGAATAATTTTTTTAGTTATAACTCTAAATAATATTAATGTATTCTCTCAATGATAAACTTTAGTAATTCGAATTAGATAACATCTTATACTTATTCTAAGTATAACTTTTAATCCAAATAATGTATTTTAAGAATTGAAACGTATTACACATAAGTTTTTTAAATTAGAAATCAATTAAATATTAGATTACATCTTAATCTAACAAGTCTATAAATTTTCTTTAGTGAAAAACTAGGGTCCAGAAAAAAACATTAACTATTCAATCACAAAATCATTTTAAATATAAATTGCATCTAAAACTTTAGACAATAATAACAACAATACTAAAATTTATGATACATGTTTTATTTCATATTATTTTTTAGCAAGAAATATTTTTGATTCCGTTTTCCTGAACATTCATAAATTCTAAGAAATTAAAAATAAATAAAATTAAAAATAAAAATAAAAATAAATAGATAGGATGAGTACTTTTAGAAAAATAAGTTAGGAAGTTGGAAGTAATTAGGATAAGGTAAAACAAATTTGAAATTATTTAGGGCTCCTTTTTTCTTTTCTTTTTCTATACTCTATCATAATATTTTCTATATTATTACTTTTAGACTAGATAGAATTAACAAATAATTTGAATTTTCCAACTTCTATTTATCATTTTTTTATTATTATTAAACTATAACTGATTTTATAGTTTGTATTAAGTATATTTTTTGTTTATTTTAAATACAACCCTTTTCAAATTTGTGTAAAAGTTTTATATTTTGGTAAAAAATTAGGTGTTCACAGTATGTCCCTCTTTGCTTGAAAACTTGAAGAGTTTTCATACAAATATGTGAATAATGTGACTAATTTTTGACTGACACATTTATGCCAAAATGTGAAAAATTAATAAAAGAGAAGAGGTATGACTGCGTCCTAATTTTTGAAAACTACCTATCCTAAGTTGATGATAAAGAGTCAGGCGTAATTCCAATGAGTTATGTAGTCTAGTGAGGTTTTGTCGAGATTCCGGTTTGTAACTCCAGCTATTAAAAAAAATAAAATCCAGAAGGAAAGATACGAAATTTTATCTACTCCAATATTGCTGAGTCTTCAATTTGAATTCTCGGTTATCGCTTCACCCTCTTTAGCAGGTTCATCGATGCCTAACTCTGATCGGACATCTGAGTTTGAGATTTGGAACTTCATGACTTGACTTCAACCATTGACGTTCTTCCGCATGATATTCTTGAAAAATTATTTTCTTGAAAGTTTGAATTATTTTATTCTTGAACTGCAAATTTGTGTATTATGTAGAAACCTGCACACCATAAAAAAAAAATCCTGCCTAGTTTGTACTAGAAAATCTTGTGAGTTATTGATGAAAGCTATAAAAGTGTATACTAACAATAAAAATATGTTTTTGTAGCCATTACAAAATGTAAAATAAGACAAAAGGGAGTTTTGTACCCAAATTGAAACCAGGGGTTATTCTGCCCTATGATAACATGAAAAATAAAATAGTGGTTATAGTGTCCTCTATGCAATCAGGGGTTAATGTGCCCCAAAAGACATAAAAAAAAAATAAGATAGGGGTTATTGTGCCCTATATGCAACCAGAGGTTATTGTGTCCTGTGAAGACATAAAAAAAAATAGGGGTTATTGTGCCCTATATGCAACCAGGAGTTATTCTGCCCCCTGAATACATAAAAAAATAAAATAGGGGTTATTCTGCCCTATACACAATCTAGGGGTTATTGTGCCCTGTGAAGACATGAAAAACAAAATAGAGGTTATTGTGCCCTATATGCAACCAGGGGTTCTTGTGCCTTGTGAAGACATGAAAACATATGATAGGGGTTATTGTGCCCTATATGCAACCAGGGGTTATTGTGCCAAGTGAAGACATGAAAGTAAAATAGGGGTTATTGTGCCCTATATGCAACCAAGGGTTACTGTGCCATGTGAAGACATGAAAACGTAGAATAGGGGTTATTGTGCCCTATATTCAACCAGGGGTTATTGTTCCCAGTGAAGGCATGAAAAATAAAATAAGGGTTTTTGTGCCCTATATGCAACCAAAGGTTATTGTGCCCTGTAAAGACATGAAAAATAAGATAGGGGTATTGTGCCCTCCCTATATGCAACCAGGGGTTATTGTGCGCTGTGAAAACATGAAAAATAAAATAGGGGTTATTGTGTGATGACCCAGAAGGTCATTTTTTTTTTTCAAAATTTTAAACATCCAATTAACTTGAGTTAATTAATTGAGGAGTATTTATAGATAAATATTCATTTAGTAAGGGTAATTAATTAATAAATGATTATAAATAATTAACTTAATCAATAGTTAATGGACTAAAGTGATAATTTATTTAAGACTCTATACTATTTGACCCATATTAAATTGAGTCAGTAGGGTTTTTATAGAGATCAATTAACGAGAACAAAAAAAATAGCTTCCTGGAAAAGAGACTACAACGGCCAGCATAGGAACCAACAAATTTTGGTTCAGGTAATTGATCCATTGGAATTTCCTTTCATTTATGTTAGTTGTCACTTATTAATGATGACAACAAATTAGCAATATCCATTACTAGGAGAGATGAATTAGCAAGTAAGAATTTTGACAATTTTCATAAAATTTTCGTATTAAAACGATAAAATTAAATTGAATTGATAATAATTGTTGTTTTATGTGGGTTCTTTGAATAATAGTATGTAATGTCTGATTGTTCTAATGGTTAATTAGTATATTGAGTAATGTAGGATGAGGAAATAGGATTGCCTACGGACCCGGTGTAGCAAAGTTATCGTTGGAGTTGTAAAAATTAACGATTTATGTTAGGGATAATAGTGTTTGTAAATTGAAAAAAAAGGATGCTAAGTGATTATTCTTCATGTGATTGCTGGCCAATGAAATCAATTATGAATACCATGTAATAAGTTAAATAAATTAATGTTGGAGTCTTAATTTTTGTAAAGTTTTCAATAGTTAAGGATGTTGATTACGCCTCTAAATTTGATAATCATTTTAAGATTCAAATGTTAGTATATGTAATTAAATATTAGGGTATTACACTATACAAAAATTATCATATTTATAATATTGGAGAGTTTGAAACTTCACCCTAGACTTGAAATTTGGAAATATGAGAATTTATATGTTAACTTAATTATAAATTTGGATAAGCTTTTTGGTCTAAGCTAAACCTATATAACATAAGTGTTGTTAGTGTCGGAATCTAATTCTTACTATATACTTGAATATATTGCATTGATTTGGAAGCTCACGAAAGGGGAAAACTCAAGTCCTGGAGTGATTGTTCGTTTATTTGAGGCAAGTGAATTTCTAAATGTTTGTTAAGCGTATGAAATTCGTGTATTTCCTTGTGTGGTGTTGAGAATGACTTGGATACTTGTTGCTTATTTGTTGGTGTTGTATTTCTTGTTGTAAATTGTGCTTTGTTATCAAAATGGTTATCTCATCATTTTCATTTGACCATGTCATTTGCACTGTATTTAAGACATGGTTGTGGTAAGAGAATGTACCATTTCGAGGTTCATATCGCACGCCGCGATGGATAATATATTTCGATGGACGTATCGCGCACTGCGATGATTACTATTATTGAGGGTCGTGTCGTGCTCCGCGACCAGATGCATGGACAGATATGTCCCCCATGGGTCCCAGACTGAGAGACAACAGGTGTGTATCGTTAGGGAAGACGTGCATCACTATCTTTGACATTGCATCTCATGGCATTATACATTTTTATTTTTGATGAACTTGAATACGTGGTTTGATGATCTTTTTAGTGTTTCTCTGTGAAAATTGTGACTGTTGAATATTGAGTTGTTATTGGGAATATGTACACTAATAGAGTGTGGTTATTGAGTTGTGTGTTTGGTAAATTGTGAACTGTTTGTAGTGTGAAGGTTCAGATAGGGTGTAAGGAATACCCGTATTTTGTTCCCTTAACTTGTGTTTAGAGATTTGCTTGTTGGGTACCGCGTGGTTTGGTACTCACCCCTTGCTTCTATAAATTTTTGTAGGTTATGAGCCCGGATTTTTGTGATACCTTCCATTCCCTTCGTTTCCGAGGCATCTTGTGGAGGATTGTGAGGCAGTTGCTTGTCATCTCAGCGAACTTTCGTACTCCAGTTTATGACTTTGTTTTTACTTGAAAGACAACTTCATGTTAGACTCGTATATTTATTTCAATTCTAGTATTTACATTAGAGGCTTGTGCACGTGACTACCATGTCTTGGGAATTGAATTAAGTTGAATTGTTTCTGTATTAGTAATCATTATCAGACTTTGGTTTTATTTATGCATTTTATCAAAATTATTGGGTTAGGCTGACTTATCTTGGTGGGATAAGACGAGTGCCATCACGTCCGCTTTTGGGTCGTGACAAAATGGTATCACTGCCCTAGGTACATAGGTCTCACGTGTATACAAGCTGAGTCTACGTAGAGTCTCAAGGATAAGTACGGAGACGTATGTACTGATCTCTGAGAGGCTATAAGGATTACAAAGATACTTCCTTTTGTTCATTCTTTCTCATCGTGCGTAGTTACCTTCTTTAGTACTGAATTGTTGTATACTCTTTTGACAGATGACGAGGACTAGAACTGATATTACTGGTGGTAGAGTCGAGGCACTTCCCGAGGAAGTTGTTGAGGCCCCAGCTAGGGGTAGGGGTAGATCTCGAGCTAGAGGTCGTGGCCGTGGAGCAGCACCAGTGAGAGGTCATGCTAGAGAGGTCTCTCCAGAACCTCAGATTGGTGGCAGAGAGGTTCAGGTTCCTCCAGAGCCTGTAGTCACACCTTTGCTTCAGGATACACTATTGACGGTGGTAAGTGTGCTAAAGGGCTTTTCTCAGGGTGGTGGTGCGACTGCCACACCACATGACTCTCGTACTAGAGAGTTAGCTCAGACCCAAGAGCATCAGCAAGCTCCAGTTGTTCAGGATGCGGCGGGGCAACTACCAGTGGATCCCGCAGTTCAGAATGATATTGCACCAGCAGTTGGGGGCCAAGTTGCACCGGTGGTTTTTCTCACAGAGGATGAGCAACGTAGGTATGAGAGATTTAAAAAGATGGACCCACCTCAGTTTTAGGGTGGGAAGAGCGAGGACGCTCATGAGTTTCTAACTACCTGCCGAGAGTTACTAGAGGTGGTTGGATTAACTGAGTAACATGGGGTTCGATATGCTACACTCCAGCTTCGTGGGACAGTGAGAGACTGGTGGAGGACTTATTTGGGGGTTTTGCCAGTTGGATCTTCTCCAGTGACTTTGGAGCAGTTTGCTAGTGCATTCCAAGATCGTTTTATCCCTTGGAG
Source organism: Solanum pennellii (assembly GCF_001406875.1). Taxonomy (NCBI): domain Eukaryota; kingdom Viridiplantae; phylum Streptophyta; class Magnoliopsida; order Solanales; family Solanaceae; genus Solanum; species Solanum pennellii. Next base: position 62,478,552 of record NC_028645.1, on the reverse strand, counting down.
AGTGAGAGAGGAGAGTCGCTTGAGGTTTGAGAGTCTGAGACAGGATGGTTTATAGGTTACAGAGTATGAGGGGCGTTTTTGCCAGTTGTCTAGGCATGTGTTAGCCATTATTCCAAATGAGACAGAGAGGATTCGCAGATTTGTGAGGGGATTGACTTTCTCTATCAGGTCAGCTGTGTTTCGGACATCTAGGGAGGGGCTGTGTTTTGGACATCTAGGGAGGGGGTTTCTTTCTAGTCAAATTGTGAGCGCTGCCAAAGAGGCGGAATTGATGGAGAGAGAGGAGTTTGGGGACCCTAAAAGAGCTCGTATATTAGGTCAGTTTCATGGTGCCTCATTTGGAGGTCGGGGATCAAAGAGAGTGAGTGGTTTTTTCAGCAGCGGGGACCTATTCATGCATCTTTGCCGACATTTGAGGGTGGCCAGACATCTAGGGGTTCTTATAGCCTGGATCAGGGCTCGTACGGTTCACAATAGCGACCTACAGGGCGAGGCAATTATAGTGGATTTTCAGGGTCCACACAGCAGTTTCCAGGTTAGAGATTTTGTTTTACTTGTGGAGATCCCGATCGCCTAATGCGGCAGTGTACTTCTCAAAGGGGTTGTGTTTGGCCTCGATCTAATTTTTCATTCCAAACTAGACCACCAGCACCACAGGGTAAAGGTCGTGAGAGAGTTCAATCAGGTAAAAGTGATAGAGTTTCTAGTAGTGGTGTTGCAGCTCAGCAGAGTGGGGGTAGAGGTACCTGCCAAGCTGGAGGTGGACGAGGAGGCCACTGCTATGCTTTCCCGGGGAGACCTGAGGCGGAGACATCTAATGCTGTTATTACAGGTATCATCCCAGTATGCCATCGACCTGCGTCTATGTTATTTGATCCAGGTTCTATATTCCCTTATGTGTCTACGTATTTTGCTGCTGAATTTGATATGATATGTGATAGCATGACTGTACCTATTCGTGTTTCTACACCTGCGGGTAAGCCCTTAGTGGTGGATCGAGTGTATCGATCCTATCTTGTTTCTTTGGTTGCGTATGACACTTGGGTAGACTTAATCATTCTGGGGATGGTAGACTTTGAGGTTCTCTTGGGTATGGATTGACTTTCTCTTTATCACGCTGTCCTTGATTGTAATGCTAAGACTGTGACTTTAGCAATGCCTGGTATTTCGAGGGTTGAGTGGAAGAGTGTTAGTGGTTCTTATCCTAGCAAGGTCATCTCTTTTATCTGTGCTCAGATATTGGTGGAGAGGGGGTGTTTGTCTTACTTAGCTTTTATTCGGGATACTAGCGTTGAACCACCTCGCATGGACTCTGTTCCCGTGGTTCAGGAGTTTCCTGATGTATTTTCTTCTGATCTTCCAGGTGTTCCTCCTGATAGGGATATCGATTTTGATATTGATTTGGGGCCGGGCACTAAGCCTATTTCTATCCCTCTATATCGTATGGCCCCAGCAGAGTTGAAAGACTTGAAGGATCAGTTGCAGGATTTTTTGAGTAAGGGTTTTAATCGCCCTAGTGTGTCACCTTGGGGTGCCCCTGTATTGTTTGTGAAGAAAAAGAATGGGACTATGAGGATGTGTATTGATTACAGACAGTTGAACAAAGTAACAGTGAAGAATAAGTATCCTCTTCCGCGTATTGATGACTTATTTGATCAATTACAGGGAGCATCATTGTTCTCTAAGATTGATTTGAGGTCTGGGTATCATCAGTTGAAGATTAGGGCATCAGATATCCCTAAAACAGCTTTTCGGACCTGGTATAGGCATTATGAGTTCTTAGTGATGTCCTTCGGATTGACTAATGCCCCTGCAACATTCATGGAGTTGATGAATAGGGTGTTTCGACCATACCTTGATTCTTTTGTGATTGTTTTAATTGATGACATCTTGCTTTACTCCAAGACTGAGGAGGACCATGTCCGACACCTGAGGATTGTACTTTAGAGGTTGAGAGAAGAGAAGTTGTATGTCAAGTTCTCAAAGTGTGAGTTCTAATTTACTTCTGTGACATTCTTGGGACACATGGTGTCCAAGGAGGGTATTATAGTAGTTCGGCCAAGATTGAGGCAGTTAGAGGCTAGACACGACCTACTTCACCTACTGAGATTCGGAGTTTTATGGGATTGGAAGACTATTATCGACGATTTGTTCAGAGTTTCTCTACTATTGCAGCTCCATTAACTAGGTTGACTCGACAGGATGTGCGTTTTCAGTGGTCTGATGAGTGTGAGCAGATCTTTCAAAAACTCAAGACTTTGTTGACCTCAGCTCCTGTGTTGACTCTACCTGAGGAGGGTGTAGACTTACAGTGTATTGTGATATTTCAGGAGTTGGATTGGGTGGTGTATTGATGCAGAAGGGCAAAGTGATTGCTTATGCTTCTAGTCAATTGAAGTCCCATGAGAAGAACTACCCTACTCATGACTTAGAGTTGGCGGCTGTGGTATTTGTACTTAAGTTATGGCGTCATTATTTGTATGGGGTGCATTGTGAGATCTTCACTGATCATCGGAGTCTTCAATATATCTTTAGTCAGAGGGATTTGAACTTAAGGCAGCGGAGATGGCTTGAGTTGCTGAAGGACTATGATGTGACCATTCTGTACCATCCGGGGAAGGCCAATTTTGTGGCCGATGCTTTGAGTAGGAAGACTCCTAGCATAGGGAGTCTTGCATCTCTTAGTATTGAGGAGAGACCATTGGCTAGAGATGTTCAGATGTTAGCTAACAATCTCGTCCGATTGCCGATTTCAGAGGAAAGTGATGGGATGGTTGCTTTTATTTTGGTCGAGCAAATCCGTGCACACCAGTTTGATGATGAGAAGTTATGTCTCATTCGAGGCAAAGTATTGAGAGGGAAAGCCAAGGACGATGTCTTTTATTTTGATGGCGTCTTAAGGATCGGAGGCAGGACTTGTGTGCCTCAAACGGGAAATTTGATTAGATTAATTCTTGAGGAGGCCTATTGTTCTCGATATTACATGCATTCCGGGGCGGCGAAGATGTATCATGATCTGAGTCAGCATTACTGGTGGGGTGGGATGAAGAGAGATATTTCAGACTTTGTTTCGAGGTATTTGACTTGCTAGCAGGTCAAGTGTGAGCACCAGCGACCCTGGGGTATATCTCAGCAGATGCATATTCCTACTTGGAAATGGGAGCGGATTACTATGGACTTTGTTGTGCGTTTGCCTACCACAATGGGTGGTTATGACTCTATTTGGGTTGTTGTTGATAGGCTGACCAAGTCTGCCCACTTCATTCCGGTTCGGGTGAAGTACACGGCAGGAAAGTTAGCCGAGCTATATATCAGTCAGATTATGCGACTACATGGAGTTCCGGTTTCTATCATATCAGATCAAGGTTCACTATTTACTTTTCACTTCTGGAAAGCATTACAACATGGTCTAGGTACTCGGTTAGATATGAGTACGGCATTTCACCCTCAAATAGATGGTCAATCTGAGCGGAACATTCAGGTATTTGAAGATATGCTTTGAGCGTGTGCGATCGATTTTGGGCTAGGTGGGATCAACATTTATCCTTAGCGGAGTTCGACCATAATAACAATTATCACTCTAGTATCCAAATGGCCCCATTTCAGGCATTGTATGGTAGACGGTGTAGATCTCCGATTGGTTGGTTTGATTCGGCGGAGATGAACTCTTTGGATACAGACTTGCTTAGAGATGCTATGGAGCAAGTCCGTATGATTCAGTTTAGAGTGTTGACAGTCCAGAGTCGACAGAAGAGTTATGCAGCCCGGAGAGTTAGATACTTAGTGTCTATGGAGGATGATCATGTTTGGCTCCGGGTATCACCCATGAAGGGTGTGATGAGGTTTGGAAATAAGGGCAAGCTTAGCCCTACGTTCATTGGACCTTTTGAGATTTTGAGCCGATTGGAAGAGGTGGCCTATAAGTTGGCCTTGCCACCTAGTTTATCGGCAGTTCATCCTGTTTTGCATGTCTCTATGCTTCGGAAGTATATTCCGGATGAATCTCATGTGCTTTCACTTGACTCCGGGGAGTTGGGTCCAGACTTGACATTTGAGGAGGAGCCTATAACTATTTTGGATAGGAAGGTTCGAAAGCTTAGGACCAAATAGATTGCTTCAGTGAAAGTGCAATGGAAGCACCGATCTGCGGGGGAGGCAACTTGGGAGACAGACTCTGACATGCGTGCTAGATATCCACAACTTTTTGAAGCTCCAGGTACTTTCTTTCATCTTATGTTCGAGGACGAACATGATTTTTAGTGGTGGATAATGTGATGACCCAGAAGGTCATTTTTTTCAAAATTTTAAATATCCAATTAACTTGAGTTAATTAATTGAGGAGTATTTATAGATAAATATTCGTTTAGTACGGGTTAATTAATTAATGAATAATTATAAATAATTAACTTAATCAATAGTTAATGGACTAAAGTGATAATTTATCTAAGACTCTATACTATTTGACCCATATTAGAATAAGTCAGTAGGGTTTTTATAGAGATCAATTAACGAGAACAAAAAAAATAGCTTTTGGAAAGGAGACTACGACAACCAGCATAGGAACCAACAAATTTTGGTTCAGGTAATTGTTGCATTGGAATTTCCTTTCATTTATGTTAGTTGTCACTTAGTAATTATGACAACCAATTAGTAATATCCATTATTAGGAGAGATGAATTAGCAAGTAATAATTTTGATAATTTTGATAAACTTTTGAATTAAAACTATAAAATTAAATTAAATTGAGAATAATTGTTGTTGTATGTGGGTTCTTTGAATAATAGTATGTAATGTGTGATTGTCGTAATGGTTAATTAGTATATTAAGTAATGTAGGATGAGGAAATAGGATTGCATACGGACCCCGTGTAGCATAGTTACCGTTGGAGTTGTAAAAATTAAAGATTTATGTTACGGATTATAGTGTTTGTAAATTGAAAAAAAAATAGGATGCTAAGTGATTATTCTTCATTTGATTGCTGGCCAATGAAATCAATTATGAATACCATGTGATAAGTTAAATAAATTAATGGTGGAGATAAATTTTTGTAAAGTTTTCAATAGTTAGGATGTTGATTACGCCTCTAAATTTGATAATCATTTTAAGATTCAAATTTTAGTATATGTAATTAAATATTAGGGTATTACACTATACAAAAATTATTATATTTATAATATTGGAGAATTTGAAACTTAACCCTAGACTTGAAATTTGGAAATATGAGAATTTATATGTTAACTTAATTATAAATTTGGATAATCCTTTCGGTCTAAGCTAAACCTATAGAACATAAGTGTTGATAGTGTCGGAATCTAATTATGACTATATACTTGATTAATTGCATTGGTTTGGAAGATCAACGAAAAGGGAAAACTCAAGTCCCAGATTGATTGTTCGTTTATTTGAGGCAAGTGGATTTCTAAACCCTTGTTAAGCGTATGAAATTCGTGTATTTTCTTGTGTGGTGTTGAGAATGACTTGGATACTTGTTGCTTATTTGTTGGTGTTGTATTTCTTGTTGTAAATTGTGCTTTGTTATCAAAATGGTTATCTCCTCATTTTCATTTGAGCATGTCATTTGCATTGTATTTAAGACATGGTTGTGTTAAGAGAATGTACCATTTCGAGGGTCGTATTGCACGCCGCGATGGATATTATATTTTGAGGGACGTATCGCGCGCTGCGACGGTTACTATTACCGAGGGTCGTGGCGTGCTCCGCGACCAGTCCCCCATGGGTTCCAGACTGAGAGACAGCGCATCTCATGGCATTATACATTTTTATTTTTGATGAACTTGAATACATGGTTTGCTGATCTTGTTAGTGCTTCTCTGTGAAAATTGTGACTGTTGAATATTGAGTTCTTATTGGGAATATGTAAACTAATAGAGTGTGGTTATTGAGTTGTATGTTTGGTAAATTGTGAACTGTTTGTAGTGTGAAGGTTCAGATAGGGTGTAAGGAGTACCCGTATTTTGTTCCCTTAACTTGTGTTTAGAGGTTTGCTTGTTGGGTACCGCGTGGTTTGGTACTCACTCCTTGCTTCTACAAATTTTTGTAGGTTACTAGCCCGGATTTTTGTGATACCTTCCATTCCCTTTGTTTCCGAGGCATCTTGTGGAGGATTGTGAGGTAGTTGCTTGTCATCTCAGCGAACTTTCGTACTCCACTTTATGACTTTGTTTTTACTTGAAAGAAAACTTCATGTTAGACTCGTATTTTTATTTCAAATCTAGTATTTACATTAGAGGCTTGTGCACGTGACTACCAAGTCTTGGGAATTGAATTAAGTTGAATGGTTTCCGTATTAGTAATCATTTTCAGACTTTGATTTTATATCTGCATTTTATTAAAATTATTGGGTTAGGCTGACTTGTCTTGGTGGGATAAGACGAGTGTCATCACGTCCGTTTTTGGGTCGTGACATATTGTGCCCTATATGCAATATATATATATATATATATAT
>NC_028645.1:62464713-62470325 GCF_001406875.1 Solanum pennellii | reverse complement strand
TATATATATATATATATATAGATAGATAGATATATACACACACACACACACACATACATGTTTCTTTTCACTAATATTATTATTATCATTATTATCAATATTATTTTATTTTATTTTTATTTGTACATTGAACAATTAAAAATAAAATAAAATGCCCCAGATTCTATTAAGAGGAAAAAAAAAGAAAAAAATCATTTTTTATTGTTATTATAATTTTATTGTGCATATTGTATGAGAATTAAAGATTTAAGAACTTACCATCGTGGTGTTTATCTCTCACGATCAACTTACATGATTCTGATTTATAATTGTTTCAAGACATAGAATGTATTGTTGATCTTTCTAAATGGTGGTTGGTTTGTGACTTCAAGTATCTTGTGAAGCTTGACTTTTGGATCCATCCCCCCTTGGGAGATTTATTCCATTGATGGTTGTGCGAATATCTTGAAGACGCTTTAAAGACAATCCTTATCTTTATTTGAAACACTTCTGATGAACATTCTGACTCATTACCAGTTTGTGCATGTTGTTTGATAATTTATTCCCAACCAACTCTCTTGCTTTATCAGATTTTCACATGGCAACATTCAATTTTGCGAATTTAATTTAATTTTTTCACTTGACACGAGTTGATGATGAAAAATAACTCAAAGAATAACGAACACAAGCGCAAATGACACTAATGAAAGGGTTATGAAGGAAAAATTATGTCTTTAGAAGTAGTAAATAAATAAGAGAACGTTTAAAGGAGTGAAAAGAATCTTATCTGAAAGTACGTGACGACTTTAAAATATGACATGTATTTGGACTTAACGTTTGATCTTTTCGCGTTGTCTGAATCTCAGGAAACAATGTTGCACCTTTCAATCTAACGTTGACTTTTATCATGATTGCGCTCATGTCAAGACAAAATGTCATCATTTGATCAGTAGGGCCTTTCGTGATTTTTCACCAATAAGACATTCTAATATTTGTCACTCAACTAACCATCGTCTTATAGAGCCCGTAAAGGTTTTCACTCATAAGACTCTCTCATTTTTCATTATTTTCTCCCATAGTTCGCCATTTAATGTCTCAACCATTAGAGAATTGAGGAACATGATTATCTTTTATTGAGCGATTAGACCGAACCCCAATGAAGGGCTGCCTACATATCCATTTAGGAATCAAGTCAAACGTAGTTCAATAGGACTTGTCATTGGCTAGTAATGTAGTCTTAGGGAAAGGTAGGATATTCAATTAGAAAAATGACTATTTCCTCATTGGAATTTGCACGATGCTTTTGATATTTTTTTTCATTTTTGCATTTGACCTTTGTTTTGCTATAAGCTCCTTCTCATTTATTTTTTCTCTTCCTTTTTTGATTCTCCCTCCTTTTTGTTTGAGATTTTTTTAATTTTTTTCATTCTATCTTTTTGTTTGGACATAGTTGATCTTTTTCACTTTGTTATCCAACTTAGGTCTTTGGCGTTATGTAGTTATTTTATAGTGCGCTGCTCAAGGAGGTGATATAAAGGGATTAGTGCATTTATACACTCAAAAGGTATATATGCTAAGATGTGGTTATTCAAATAAAAAAACTTTTAGGCTCGAAATGGAGTTCTATGGATAACATGTCACTTGGTAGGCTTGACAGGCACAATCGAATCAAAGAAAGCCTATAATCATTTCTCAAGTTAAATGTTGCTCAAAATTTCGTCTCAACCAACATTTGGGCCAAGTTCTAGATCAACAAAATCATATCTTTGAATTTTATATCTAAAGCTTACCACACAATGCATTTGAAACAATGAGGTCGAATTTATTTTATCCATAACTTTAAACAAGATAATTTCTCAACTATTACATAAATATATTGAGAGATGCCAATAGAAGTCTATAAAAAACAAAATTGATCTATCATGCCAAATAGTTTAACACTTTATTATTTTTCTTATGCATAATCCTAAGCATACTGATACCAAACAAGTAAAAAAAATTCTAAATAAAAAATCTTTTTTTTTGTTTCAGTTTATGTGACGAGGACTGTTAGAGTTTTTTTTTTGTTGGACGGAAATTAAGGACAAATTCCTTTTACACATTATTTCATTTTTTTATTTTAAAATAATAATTCAGATGTTTTTTTTTTGAATTTTTTAATTCTTAAATAAGGATCACAAAACCAAGGAAGGTTACCTATGTATCTCATCAAGATGTGAATCAAGTGTGCGTAGTTCGTTCAGATTAAACAGTTGTTTAAAAAATTTATTAACAAATGCAACTATATTCTTCACTTAGGGTGATATAAAATTTTTTGAAGTTTCTTTTTTAACTATACATAATAAAAGAAGACTTTTTCTTCCGTTGTGATTTTTGTTTAGAAGAAAAATGTTTCTCTTACATTTCATTGGTCACAATAGATTTGGTTTATATAGATAAATTTTTGTATAACATATGAAATAATTTATGTTATTAAATAAAATTAGGGTATCTATCCAAAATGAATTTGATCATATGTCGAGTCTCATTAAGTCAAATATAAATGATTGAAATAATTGAAATCTAGTAAGGATAATCATATCTGATTTCAGTTCTACCAAGGTTAAACTTGATGGAGAAATGTATTCAGACTGGCTGTAAAATGAGTGGACAACTCGAGTCAGGGAGTAGCAACGTACCGGTAGCAACACTTTCTAGCTTTGTGCATGGGTGCTCCCCATCCTAAAAATATTTGACTAAATATCCTTCACCATGGACCGAAGATCCACTGACTACCTTTACAAAAGTGGGATGCAATTCCCATAATTATGTTAATGAATACTCATAGTTGTGCGCAAGAAAAGAATTTATATACCGTTCAAATAATATTAAAATAAAAATAAATATACAATTATCACATTAAAACAATAAATACAATATCAAAAAACGTAAATAAATAAGTAATAGTCATACATAAGTCAATTTTATAAGCTCAAATTCTGGTTGTCCCCAACGGAGTCACCATCTGTCACGCTCATTTTTTTTCTCAAAAATATTTGATTTTATTGTTTTGAAAGAAAAAAAGTTTTTCCAATTAAAGTTACATTTTGAAAAGGGATTATTTTATTATTCAGAATCGCCACTTAGAATTTAGTTTGGTGTTCCAAGTCACCTTATTTAAGTCCCTAATAAAAAGGAAATTTGACTCTATTTTTATTGGTTTGCGATATAGAAATTCAGGTAAGGAATTCTGTTGACCGAGGGGAAGGTGTTCGGCACCCCTCGAATTTCGTGGTTCTAGCACGGTCGCTTTATTGATTTTTGTATGACTTGACTGAATTTTCGAATATTATATTATTTAAATTAATAATAACATTTTATTTATCCGTAAATTTATTTTAAATTTATTGGAATTGGTTTATTTATTTTAAATGGTCTTATTTTTTTATTGTGCGTCTATTAATTTTAAATTTGAAATATCCATATATTATTTTATATTTTTTTGCTTATATTTATATGTTTTTTTTATTTTAAGATATAATGTAGGTATCTAATATTTAGAAATTAGAGTTTATCTAGGAAAGAATTTTAGTGTTTAAGTAATTTTAAAATTGTATTTTTTTAAAATATATTTAAAATAGGAGATAAATTTTATAGATTTATGATTAGTTTTTAGAAGAAAAAATTAATAATTCTGATGACATTTTTTTTGTACGTCCCATTTCTTTGTTTTTTTTTTTTTATGTAAATTGTATTTTTAAATCATTTTTTTTACGTTCTTATAACTTTTTTTTTATTATTTTTTTCTATCTTTTTTCTTATGCTTTTTCATTTATTTTTAATCAAAAACATTCTGTTTTGTCTTCTTATCTTTATTTTTTTTATATGTTTTTTTTGGGATTTTAACATTCTGTTCTTTATTACTTTTTTTTGTTACACATCATTTTCAATTTTATTATAATCATTCTTTTTCCTTTTCTTTTTCATCTTCTTTTTCTGCACACATTTTTTTTTACTTTTATGTTGTTTTTTTTTTGTTTTTTTTAATTACTCTTTCTCATTATTTTTTTTTGTTATACCTCTAAATAATATTTATACCTTCTGTCAATGATAAACTTTAATAATATGAATTAGATAACATCTTATACTTATTCTGAAGATAATTTTAAATTCAAATAATGTATTAAAAAATTAAAACGTATTACACATAAGTTTTTTAAATTACTAATCAATAAAATTTTAGTTTACATTCTAATCTAACAAGTCTATAAATTTTCTCTAGTGAAAAACTAGGCTCCAGAAAAAAACATTAACTATTCAATCACATAATCAATTTTAATATAAATTGCATCTAAAAGTTTAGACAATAATAATAACAATACTAAAATGTATGATACATCTTTTATTTCATATTTTTTTTCGCAAGAAACATTCTTTATTCCTTTTTCCTGAACATTCATAAATTCTAAAAAATTAAAAAGAATCACAACATGCATCACATATTGATACTATTCAAAAAAAACTTCATATTATAAGCATCAAATTTTCATACAACATTCCATTTAAATAATTTGAAAATTTAGAGTTACCTCGATGCGAAAATGGATACGACAAAAACAACTGTTACGATCTACTGATTTCCAAAGTTAATAATTGTTAATTAACTTTAAAGAGCTGCAAGACCGAAACTGCGAACAAAACCTCAGATTATAACTCAATTTTTTAAGATAAAACTCACTTTTTCACTCTTTTCTCTTTGTTATCGTACTTTCTTTTTTTGTAATCTTCTCTGTGTTTTCAATTTCAGTCTTTGTGTGTTCACTATATCTCTCTCTGTATATTTTTTTTCAACTGAACGTGGGGTTATATAATTTTTTTGGGTGAGAATCTGATGCTAATTCAAAGGAACGTAGTGTAGTGAGATTATGATTTAATTTGAAAATTAGTTGAGAAAATTGGGTTGAGATAAGGATATAAAAATAAAATAAGTAAATAATAATAATAGAAAATTAACAAAAACAAACAAAAAAATCGTGTAACAACAAAAAAAGAGCGTATCAAAAAAGAAATAAAAATAAAAATAAATAAATGGGATGAGTATTTTTAGAAAAATTAGTTAGGAATTTGGGAGTAATTAGGATAAGGTAAAACAAATTTGAAATTATTTAGGACTCCTTTTTTCGTTTCTTTTTCTATACTATTTCATAATATTTTCTATATTATTATTACTTTTATACTAGATAGAATTAACAAATAATTTATATTTTCAAATTCTATTTATTATTTTTTTATTATTATTAAACTATAACTGATCCTATAATTTGTATTAAGTATATCTTTTATTCATTTTAAATACAACCATTTTCAAATTGGTGTAAAAGTTTTATGTATTGGTAAAAAATTAGGTGTTCACAGTTTTATTTTCAAATATTATCACTATTCCTTTTTAACAATTACTTGTAACAATTGAATAGCAAAAGTTGACCAAAAAGTATGGGATGGACTCCACAGTTAAACACTCTGTAACTAAGTTAGCTACTCTTCATGTGAAAGTAGTGGCAATGTTGAGAGGACCAATGGTGTACGCATAATTTTCTGCAAGCGGTGTCACCTTTTACAATGTGTGTGTGTATGTATATATATATATATATATA
>NC_028645.1:62448035-62464139 GCF_001406875.1 Solanum pennellii | reverse complement strand
TTATATATATATATATATATATATATATATATATATATAACACAATTTACTATACTATTATATCTTTTCAAGAAAAAACTTTTTCGATAAATTTTTGTTTTGAACTTAATCTCATTAAAAATCAAAACTTTCCAACGAAGCGGTGTCCGGTGACACACCTTAGCCCTTCCTAGATCCGCCCCTGAAGGGGAGCACTTGCATTTCTCACTTTGAAGCTAAACATAAAATGATATGGACAACACCTCCAAGGTGCATTACCGAAAGGATTTTCATATCTTCAAAACATTGAATATATGTAGACTTATTTCAATTTCTTTCTTCAGTACTGTATCTATAAATTATTTATTTCAGTTGTAATATCATGATTGAGAGGAAAACCACAAGCTACTGAAACTCCAACAACCAGAAGTAAGTGAAATTAAGAAGAGACACATGGAAAGTTAGTGTCTCATAAGTGTAACGACATAAAAATAGACGTGATGACACTCGTCTTATCCCACCAAGACAAGTCAGCCTAAAATTCAACCATTACAATAAAAATGTAGAAATTTTATAAAAAAAAATTCAAAAATACCCTCAAAATCTGGTTGTCACGTGTATAAGCTACTAAAGTATTACAATTGATTCAAAGGAAAACACCAACCTCAAATGACCTTGTTTCTATAATATAACAAGATCATATGAAGGAGAAAGAAGGTTCGAAGAAATGACAAGCATCTACCTCACAAACCTCCACAAGAAGCCCCAGACAAGGAGAAGAGGAACTATCACAAAGGTTCAGGATAGTAACCTATAAAAAAATTGTAGTAGCAAGGGATGAGTACCAAACCACACGGTATTTAGTAAGTAAACCTCTATACACAAGCTAAGCGGATAGAATTCGGGTACTCCTTACACCCCAAATGAACCTCCACAACTACAACCTACATAAAACTATCTCAACCCAGCAATTCACATTTTACAATCACATATCTCAACAACAATATTCTAACAATCACATACAACTTAAAGCTCAATATTCCTCAATTAAGACCTGCTTAAAACCAGCCCAACCTAATAGTTCACAGTTTACAAAGCACATAGCTCAACAACAACACTCTAACAATTTATTATCATCAACAACAACACTCTAACAATTGCATATCTTTAACAACAAATTAAATATTCATCAGTCACAAGTTTCACATGAAGGCACTCACACGGTCAGGAACACACAAGATCAAGTTCATCAATAATAAAGAATTGCAATGAAATGAAATGTAATGTCAAGTATAGTCATGCATGTTTGAACTAATGATACATACCCGATATCTTTTAGTCCGAGCCCATGGGGGACATATCTGTCCAGCTCACAACACGTCCCTCGATAATAGTACCCATCGCGGCGCGCGATACGTCTCTCAAAATGGCACATCCTCTTTAATTTCATATTTTTTCTCAATGCATATAATGCTTGTCACAATCATGTCACAAAATAATTCAAATGACATGTTCACACAAATAATGAGTAGATGACCAATTTTATAACATTGCACAATTCACAACAATACAATCATGATACAACATCAATAATAATTCAACCAGCCTTTCAAGTCATTCTCAACATATCACACACCAACAATTAATCACATTTTCTTCTTTTTAATCTCTTTTTCATCATTAGAATTATTCAACATGGACAAGTAAACCCATCACCAATTTCCATTACTCCCAAACACATATTTCAAGAAAATACATGAATTTCATACACTTAACAAGGGTTTAGAAATCACTTGCCTCAAAGAGTCGAACAATCACTGCTAGACTTGATTCTTCCCCTTTCGTTGAAGTTCCAACTCAAAGCAATTTATTTAAATGATTTGTACAATAAGATTTCAAAACTAACAAAACACATACTAGAAAAAATTAAGGGAAAGGTGTCAAATAAGTCTCGTTTTTTTTGGTGACAAATTGACCAAGAGCTGGTCAAATCCTCTTTAAAATATAATTAAGTAAATATGAGACTAAATTTATATTTTAAAACTTTTTAATCTTTTATAAAATACAACAAAATACACTTTTATAATTCAAACCAAATTATTTAAAAAGAAAAATCTTCATCTTCCCTCCTCTCTTCTCTCTCTTCTTTTCTTCCTCCTTTGGGGGATTGTTCTTCTTCTTCCATAGGAATTCGGAAATCCGTCAGTACTCTTCCTCTTCATTGGTTACTCTTCCTTTCCAGTCCTCCATTACTCTCTCATCTTTTTGAGCTGTAATCGTGTTCGACTAGAAACGGGTAAGTTATTTTTTTGAAATATTTTACAATTTTCAAATTTTTTTTCTTGGATTAATGAACAATAAAACGTTCTGTAGATGTAAAAATTGAATAATCGACTTAATGGTGTGTATTATTTATTATTTTTGAAATGAAATCAGCCAACTAAAAAAATCCTTATTTTGAGGAAGTGTATATGTATTGTTATCATTTAGTGAAAAGTCGTTTTTTGTTGCTGCTGTTGTTCTTTTTGTGGCCATTTGTTGATATAATTTTAGAAATATAGTGTTGTTCAGGCGCCCAAATATATTTTATTTGTTGAAATATTTAGCATATGTTAGTTGGTGCATCTTCAAACAGTTATCATATGTTGTAAGATCTCACTTTATGTCAACTAAATTGTCGTCTGTTGCCACATAAGATTCAAATTTTGCAATAATCTGTACATTTATGTCTACATATGATTCATCTGTTGCTACATAAGATCTATATGTTGCGATATAAATTTTATGTGTTGCAACAACAGGTACATATGTGGCAACATAATATTAATTTATGGCAACAGACTATCCATCTGTTGCAACATACTGCTATCATTATTTTATAATGAATTGTAAAATCTCAATATTTTTTTATTTACCTTGTAGATGAAATGATACAAGAAGCTTTATCCATGAAAATAACTCAGTCTACATGTGCCCCAACAGAAAGGATATATGTGGCAATATATGTCACAGAAAGAAGATGTGGCAACATATGTCACATAAAGAAGATATGTTGCAAAATATGTCACAGAAAGAAGATATGTGACAACATATTTCACAGAAAGAAGATATATGGCAACATATGTCATAGAAAAAAGATATGTGGCAACATATGTCACAGAAAGGAGATATGTGTCAACATTTCATTGTTACCAATGTGGTGTCTATGACAACATATATAACATTTGTTGTACAAAGTATAAAATTATCTGCATTTACCCCAGTAGAAATGATATATGTGGCAACAGATGTCACACTATGAATTATAAAAAAGAATTAAAAATAAAATAAAAAGGTAGAAAAAGATCGTTTTATTTCATATTTCAAATTTAATTTATTTTTACTAATTTTCGTTTTCTTTTCTCTCTTTCCTTTGTCTCGTTCCCATTTTTATTTATAATTCAAATTGTTGTTATAATTTTTACAACATTAGTGATAATATGTTGCAATTTTCTTCTACAACAAAACGTTGTTGCCCTCATCATTTTTAGTTTATCGTTGATATCTTTTAATATAAAATATAATAGTTATTGGTATTAAATCAAGACTTTTTAGTGGTTTTTATCACTTATTTGTTTGTAGGATGGTTATGATGTTATTCATTTTGAAATATTATCTCGAAAAAGTACATTTTAAGATGTACATGTTGTCATATATGATATGTCTGTTGCAATTTTTCCAACAAAACGTGCATGTGTTGTCACATATGTCACTTCAAGGTTGACTTAATCGATAATTGAGCAATTTAAGAATGAAAAAATGTCAAATTGAATCAAATTTTAGTACTTTGGACCATAATTAAGCAATAAAAATATGCTATAACACTTGGAACAACGATTTACAACGGTGTTATGTGACTATTATATGAAGTTACTTATTCATTGTATGATAATTTGTACTTAAACATGTTGTAGGACTATATATTAGTGTTACATGTTAAATTAGGTGACAATTTAATTGAATTAACCCCTCAAAGATCATTTTATGATATACATATGTTGCCACATATGACATTTTTGTTGCAATTTTTCCAACAGAACATGCATATGTTGCCACGTATGTCACTTTAAAAAAGGGTTAATCGATAAATTGAACGATTTATGACTGGAAAAATATCCAATTGGACCAAATTTTAGTACTTTAAAACATAATTAACCAATAAAAATATGTTATAACACTTGAAATAACGATTTATAAGGGTGTTCTATAACTATCATATGTAGTTACTTGATCATTGTATGATGAACTAGTGGTTAATGATAGTCTTTATAAAAATAATTGATAGAATTGATTAAGGTTGTTGTATTAGACCATAATTTTGTACTTAGACATGTTATAGGACAATATATTATTGTTACATGTTGAATTAAGTGACAATTTAATTGACTTAACCCCAAAAGATCATTTTATGATATACATATGTTGCCACATATGACATTTATGTTGCAATTTTCCCAACAAAACGTGCATATGTTGCCACATATGTCACTTCAAGGATGACTTAATTGATAAATTGAGCGATTTAGGAATGAAAAAAATGTCAATTTGGACAAAATTTTAGTGCTTTAAACCATAATTAAGCAATAAAAATATGTTATAACACTTGAAACAATGATTTACAAGGATATTATATAACTATCATATGTAGTTACGTGGTCATTGTATGATGAACTAGTGGTAAATGATAGTCTTTGTAAAAATAATTGATAGAATTGATGAAGGCTGTTGTATTAGACCATAATTTAGTACTTAGACATGTTATAGGACTATATATTAGTGTTAAATGTTGAATTAGGTGATAATTTAATTGAATTTACCCCCAAAAGATCATTTTATGATATAGATATATATGTTGCCACATATGACATTTTTGTTGCAATTTTTCCAACAGAACGTGCATATGTTGCCAAATATGACATTTCTGTTGCATTTTCCCAACAGAACGTGCATATGTTGCCACATATGACATTTCTGTTGCAATTTCCCAAGAGAACGCGCATATGTTGCCACATATGACATTTCTGTTGTAATTTTTCCAACAGAACGTGCATATGTTTCCACATATGTCACTTTAATAATGACTTAATCGATAAATTGAACAATTTAGGGATGAAAAAATGTCAATTTGGACAAAATTTTAAATTTTTAACCATAATTAAGCAATAAAAATATGGTATAACACTTGAAACAATGATTTACGGTGGTATTAATAACTATCTAGTCGATTTAGACATGTAAGTCATATGTTGCTACATGTGTAGCTTATATGTTGCAGCTTGTGTAAGTTATATGTTGCAACATCTGTTAATTCTGTTGCTATTGAAATAACCTTTCTGTTGCTATATATGACTATAATTTGTTTTAATAGTCAATTGTTGCAACATATAACAATTTGTTGGAAATGCGAATGCAAATTATTGAAAAAATTGCAGGTGCCCAAATAATGATGAATGATTTCAATGAACTATTAATTTTACATTTCAAAACAATGGTGTGTGATCCTAATCATTTATGAAGTAATTTCAATTGAGAGCAATCAAAATCTAATCCATTGATAAAATTAGTTAAATCTGATTCAAGAACAAGAAAAGAAGAAAGCTCAAGGACTAGCAACCAAGACCGATAATGTACGAAAAGAAGAAGAAGAAAAAATAGAATGAGAAGAAAGACAAGCAAGCAAGCAAGAACGAAGAAGAAGAGGAAGAAAAAAATATGACGAGAGGTGGGGGAAAATATTTTATTTCCCCTTTTGATACAGCTTGCTGTTGGTTTCCCCAATTTTAATTCCCACCAAAATTGGTTAAATTAGGTTTAGTCAATTTACCCTATTACCCTTCATTTAATTCAATGGACCAAACTGTCAAGTTATAAACTTGAGGGCAACTACACAATCCTTAATTATTAATCATATAATTGTCACCTACACCCAATACTTAAGACTTATGTCACCACCCATTTATTTTGAAACCTTATTGTCACTTTTTTTTAAAAAAAAAAGTCCCCACATACTACTATAGGTCTAATCTAAACCCAAAAACTCATTCATATTTATGATTAAGTTCCTAATTTTGGTGCCAATTAATATATCAACTCTCATATTTTTTAAATCCAAGTCTAGAATTAAGTTTCAATTTTTCAATATCATAAATGTAATAGAATTCATATAATACACATGATATTAAAATACCTATCTTAATTTATTTAAACATAAATTATAATATTATACCTTAAAAATATTGAAAGCAATGAAATAAACTAAGAAGGCATTAACGCCCCTCCACCCGTAAGCAAATTGCAAACTAAACTTTATTATCTACTTATATATACTACTAAGAATCATCACACTTAAATCACTGAGAAATCATTAGCTATAAATATGTCTCCCCCAAATTTCCAGATACTAAACCCATAAATTAGTAATAAGATGCACGTCCTCCTTATAATCCACAACAAGTAACCGCCAGTGCCATCTTTATTTTAACTTTCAGTTTCATGCACTTCATTCACTTAAGCAAAGTGAATGACTTGTAGTCATTAATTCAATTATACCATTAATCATTAATAAGCTTCCAACCAACATGTTGCAGAAGGCCTATATTTTGCCATTTTAAATTTTGTCCAACACACATATATAATATATTAAGATCCTCTACCTATAAATTTATCCACCATTTAATAAAGGGAAAGGGGTCTGATATAGCCCTCAACTTTGTCATTTGGAGCTGATATACCCCTCGTTATAATAGTGGCTCATATATGCCCTTACCGTTATACAAACGGCTCACATATACCCCTGCCGTTACAAAATGGCTCACATATACTCTTCATTGAACGAAAGTTAAAAAATTAGTTTTAAATTTATATTTATTACGTCTAATTTTCTTTAAAAAAATTATTTAGGGGTATATATGATTCTTCTATCAAAGTTCAAGGTATATTTTAATTTTTTTCATACATAAATTATTATTTGACTTCTTTTATTATAATCATTTGAGTTTCTTATTCTTATTTTGTTTTTTCTTTCATTCCTTAGTTTAAAGAAAAAAAAATTAAACTATTTTTTTTGTGTGTACCGTAATTTAATTTTGTATTCGAAGAAAAAATTTGGTCATCTACAATAAGTTTTACAAGAATATTAGTGAAGCATAAATAAATTTGATTATCAAAATAATAATTATAAATTAGTCATTGAAACAAAAAAAAGTCAAAAAAAATATGTTGACGAGGATTAAATTAATTCATATGGGATTATATTTTTTAGAAAAAAATAATAAAAATTTAGATTAATTTTTTTTTTTCATTTTCGTTAGAGGAAAAGGGTATATGTGAGTCATTTATTTACAAGTAGGCGTATATATGAGCCACTTTCATAACAGACCCTTTTCCCTTTAATAAATATATACAAGAACAGTAGAATTGTTTGTTTAAATAAAATCCATACCTGCATTGCGAGTCGTTCCCTTTTGTCCGCTAGTTTCTTTATCATTATTTTTTTCTCCAAAGTTATGGTCTAAAAATATTAAACCCTATAAACTTATTATTTGTATATATGGGCCAAATGGTAACTCGGTACATTACCCAAAAATTAAAATAATTATTTCAATGTTTTTGCTATCAAATAATTAATTATGGCAAGATGAATTTAGTGCCAACTAATAACACCTTACATATTTTGTGACAATCTTTTATTATCACTAAATCACAGATTGATTAGAGAGAATAAATATTGTCACCAACTATTTATATTATTAGTGACAAAAATAAATGTCACAATTAAACCAAAATTTTTATAGCTAATATATAATTACGAACTCTAATTTGTCGATATTGTAACAACATATTGTTTGAGGTAAAAAAATTGTGTCAAAAAATTAATAAATCTAAGACAAAAAATTATTTGTCCCATATTAGATACATCATTAGTGACGAAATAATGTGTCACTGATAACTTTAAATTCGTGACTAACATTATTCAACATATGACGCCAATTCATTTTTTGGTGGGAAACTTTAGTTGGCAAAACTTTACTACAAATTTCATGTTTTGTCACTAAAAGTATGTGTCTCGTTTTTTTTAAGCATAAAAAGTAATTTTTTCACTAAAAACGAATAATCAATAACGAATTTGATATCGTACCTAATAATTTTGTAGCTATACATCATATTTGTTGTAGTGGTGGTAGTTTGAAAATAAGAAGACATCAACTTGTAAATAAGCAATATCAAATTTGCAAGGTCATGGCATACACAAACCAAACTCAAATTATATTCTAAAATACAGTAACAGTAGCAAGAAAAGTAATTGAAACTCGCGAGTAGCTCAAACTAACAGTAGCAAGAAAATTGCCATGAGCAACACAACTGATGAGGTTTATTTAGACTATCTTAATTAGCATGGTAAGTCCACAATGTAGCCAAACATGTAGAGCTACCCAATTGTGTGAGGAAGTCGACTAAAATGAACACACCAAGCAGAAGATGACCTCAGTCACTATCTAACATATTGTCTAAAAATATATAGTTAACATAACTCAAAACTTAGTCAAGTTAGCTGAGTGTGAGAACAAGATTCCACTTCTCATGACTCTCTAAAAACTTGATCTTGGGTTCGGTAATATGAATCCTCATTGGCTACATGTTATACATATGGCAACTTCACACCTAATATACTACAGTATGACTTGAAAGTTGACTTATGTTCCCCTTAAATCAGTTCCAAAGTGCATTTCATTTCACTAAGATATGTATTTAGGTAACTTTCCTAAAAAGTAATCATTTTTTAGATATCCAATAAATCATATACAATTAGTGAAAAAGATCATCTATTTGAATGATATTTCCAACATGCTGTGATTATTGATTATGTATTTTAGATGAACATTTACACTGCGTGTATATTCTACTAAGTTACCGTAGAAAAAAGGAAAATAGTACGAACCAAATAAAAAGGGCAGAAAATCCAAAACCATTATTTGTAGAGAGTCACTTTCATAAATGGTCACCCAAGTTTAGGGATTTGCCTTGAAATATTATTTATGTTTCATTTAAGTCATGATCCAACCTACCGGGACGTGCAGGCACCCACTCTATCATCTAAGTAGGAGGACACTCATATCTAAGATTTCAACATGCGGAAAATTAATGAAAAATAGAGATAATTATGATACATCCCTTTATAAATAATATCCTTAGATACACTCTTATTTTAAACTTGTCAAGTAATTTAACAACTCCAAAGGATCTAGTCTAAATAGGTATAAGAGCTACTGAGAGTAAAATTTGGATGAATAACAAAAGATATAGCTCCTACCATGTGGAAGGAAGAATAGAAGCTGCTAAAGAATTTCTTCGTCTTCACCTAATGAAACGTCATTAATCCTGCATACAGACTATGTTAAGAAGACATAGCAAGATTGATATCACTACAACCACACGTACTTGTAGGCATCGTCGACCAACCTGACGCCCACCTCATAATGTAAGAAATCAATAATAAGATCAATTTAAACCACTTGCTTCTCCACTTCTACCCTCTCTTAGGACACCTTACATTTACCCAATACATCGAATATTAACAAACTTCTCAACAACTAACACTCCTGGTTCTATCTCATCATAGCCTAACATACTAACCTATAGAATATATGCCCAACTACCACCACATTCCCTTCCTACTAGCCGATTGTGTCATACCTTTAACTCCTCATCGCCTTACCGCACTAAGACCAAATATTTACTTTACATCGAGCTCCAACCCTAACTTACTCTCTTTTGCAACTTACAGAAATGAGCCACCGTCGCCATTCACCACTCGCCCCTTGAACACCTTGACCTTTTGCTATGCCCAAGAAGTACCACATTATAAAAATCAATGTTACCTCATATTCACATGCATGCACATATATCAACATACACCCTATCATTAAAGGTTGCACACATGCACAATATTGAATATCACATACATCACAATAAACATTAATCGCAAGTAGTTGGTTCTCACAACACTCAAGATCAAACTGTTAGTTTGCCAGAATATGGCAATTCAATCCCATTTTTATGCCAGGCGATCCCAGTTATCTTGCCGAAACATGGCAATTTTATCCCCAAACACACACCACAATCACAATCACAAGTATATTATTAAGATAATACATTTACATAATAATTTCATGATAACATCATTCATCTGTCTCATGTACAACAAGTGTGATTAATATTGCAACATTCATACATATACAAGTTCACAATGAAGCAAGAGTATAAATACATCACGCAAACATAGAATCACCACCATCACCTACCACTAAATATTCATCACACACTTCATGTAACCCTAATTAAACCTACCCAACCATAATTCATCAATCGCTGCACGAAGGCCTGCACATACATCCTACCATCAATTCACATATATTATGTAATAAACAGAGATTTAAAATACTCAATTCATAAAATCTAGCCTACCTGGGTGCCAAGCAGTCGTACAATGCTATTGACTTAGATTCTTATTTTTTGGGCTTTGTGACAGTGAATTTGGCCAAAAATTCTTGAAATTTAGCCATCCTCATGCTAGAAATCTCCTTCCCCTTCCTTCCCAAGATTAGAGATTTTTTTTGAGTTTTTTGAGGTGTTTTACGACTTAATTAGGTATTTTAGAAAGGTGGAGAAAATATAATTTCTCATAATTTCTGTGCTACCTCGCTATTCCTGCTCTAGCGCCCACTTACTCTGCTCTGGCGGCGGGCCCCCAGCGGCACTTGGCCCGTCCTGGCGGTACATTGGCCCAAAATTTTCCTTGATTTTTGTTCTTTCATAATAACAACGATTCGATTCGTTAAATAGATACCAATTTACCCGTCGTTCATCTCCAAAGGACTAGTTCATAGGTAATGAACACCCTATCTAGAATTTACTTTTATGTTAAAGAGTTGGTCTACCGCGAAGTCACGAAGAGTGGTGACTTTTTTTATTGATTGGCGTACTAAATCCTATACTCGGGGACTTCAAAGGAAATTTGAGACAACTTGAAAAACGAAAAAAACTTTACTATTACACAGCCTGTCCCACCAGGGCGGGATCTTCCCGCTGTGACGAGGCCGTTCTGGCGAGAGGTCTTTGCGTGGTGGGGGATCGGAATCAGTGTAGGGGGGATAGAGGAAGGAGTTTCCCTATTTTCCTTTCCTCTACCCACAAAACTCCCAAACTCTCTCAATTCACTTCGCCTCGAACGTCGATGTAAAGGTAAATTCTCATTACTTACCCATCTTCAATTTATTGTTTAACTAACAACAATTGCATGCTAATTAACTGATCGAATCAAATGGTTTTTAGGGGTAGTCATTTTCAATTTTAACTAGGTTGGTAAATGTGTTGAAAGAACATAGCCTGGTTACTTTGCTTACGTCAGCGACGTTTCCGCAACGTCCTAGATGTAAGAATTTCATAAAAATTACGATTAAATCGACATAAAAGGGGGTGGGGGAAGTTAAAGGGTCTTATCAACATAAACTGGATTTAGCACCGCTTTAGGGATTTATTTACTAAAATGATTGCGTATTAATGATCTAGGGTAGTTTATATCTATGATCTGCTGAAATTCCTTCAAAGATAAAGGTTTTTGGACGAAAAGGCACCATTGTTGTGCATGACGTTCTTTCCAGAAGAAGGCTGCTCTGGTGGCCTCCATTCCACTGTGGTTACCTCCATAATTCCGCCATGGCGAGGTTATGGCCGTTGTGGCAAGATTCGTCAAGCAGTGGCATGTATCCCTTAACATGAAATTTTCCCCTTTTTAATTTTACCTTAGCTTTACACTGACTGTCCTATCTTGTTCTAACTTATATTCAATTTATTGTGTGGTATCTAAATGGCAGGTCATAACGAAGAACATTTTCCCTTTATCCATTTTCAGATGCTGATAGTCAGGAGAGGCATCATGACTATCTAACCATGGGGTTTTTTCTGCGAGAAAGGGTTCGTGTTGCACAAGTTGGAGGGGAAAGAGCCTGCATTCTATGCCCGATTGTTAGAGTTCAGGTCACTTTCATTGATTGAGGCTCCCCCGAATGTACACTCTAATTGGGTGTGGGATTTCTACGTCATTCTGCCTACTGTGAGATGGGACGACCCTCATCCCATAGGGTAGTCAACATCCCTCTACCTCTACCACTATTAATGAGGCCCTAGAGATACCGGAGGTCCCAAACGATGCCTTTGAGGACCTACTGAGGGAGATGGATCTTGAGTGTCTCCGAGACACTCTGGTGGATCAAACCCGCTGAGATCAGGTTTACTAGGCTATTGCGGAGGGAATCACTAGCCCATACTGGTCACCTAATGCTAGAGGTGGCTACATTTGGTGGCTAGGAGGATCCCCCACCGGGCAACTGCACCGATATAACTTCTCCCCTGGCCTTGGTGGTTGCGTGCGCCATAAGGAAATCCAGTTGAACGTAGGGGCATAGATTATCTCCGAGTGGAAGATGTTCTACCGGGGCAATAAGAAGACGTTCTTCCTTTCTGGTCTTATCATTTCCCTATGCAAGCGAGTAGGAGTGACTTTCCTCGATGGTGACAAGATACTTTATATAGATTCCCCCATCACCCTCTTTTGGTCAGGTCTGGCTCTGTTTCTAGGAGCAAGATGAGGAGTACTGACAGGGCTAGCAGCATCAGAGAGGCTGCAGGTTCGGACATGAGGACCCCTTCTTAGGTGCACGGGTCGAAGTGGAGCTAGAGACGATTCCGAAATAATATAGGGAGTACCTATGCTAACTTCACTACGGTTCCTCCTAGCACTGCCCTCGAGGTAGAGATGCTTCGCCGCCAGCTATACCAGGAGAGGAGGAAGGGCGGGGGGAGAGATCGCCTGATGACCCTAATGTGGAAGACTATTAAGGCAATTTTCACTTGTGTTTCTCATGGAAAGGAGATTTCCATCTTGATTCGAAGGACTTTTTGCAGTTTTCTATGTTGAACGAGGCTTGGGCTTGCTTGGAGAACCCAACGAACATGGATTGTGACGTGCATACCACCTAATCTGAGAGTTCTTGATTGGTCTTTATTTTGCCCCTTGTTCTTATAAATTTTAGGGAACTTTCTTTTTATTCTCCAAATTTCTTAAGTTTTAGCCGCACATGGATGCTCGTCTTGCTACCTAATGCAACCTTTATTAAAGTTAAATGTTCACAATCTCTCTATTTTTATTGTTGAACACTGTTGGAGTTGCAGGGATTTGTTCGGATCCCATTCGAGGTTTTGAACAATATATGATGAAAAAGAAGGGAGGATGGGTGAGGTTCTACGTCGCCCTGTCCCCTATGGCAGGAAAAATCCTGTTCTGAAGGTGTCGCTATGGTGGGAATAGTCTCTCCCCAGTAGTTCACACGGAGGCAAAACCCAGGCTAAATAATTTTGGTTTTTTTTTGTTTTCTTGAGATTCTCCCAAGGCTTCCAAATTAATTAATCCATCTAAGATACTCTTCACGCCAGGAAATAAAATTTATTACCGACCCAAAACATTCTTACGTACACTATACCCCTCTAGTTCTTATGAATTCAATATTATGCCTACACATCCCCAGGATACACCCAAACATTACAACTTCCATAATTTACACAAATTACCTAACATATTGTGCATGCTAAGGGTTCAAGCACACAAATAACCTATGAGTTCACATTCTTACACTTAACAGGTTCACTGTTACATCACCGTTAATTCCATCAACAAGAGAAAATACTTCCACCTATAGTTAAATCAATCAACAAGGAACACACTTATACAATTATAATCACACATCACAACAATTTCACTTTATTGCTTAGTTTGTTCCATAAATGACCATAACTGGTCACCCATGCTCCTCATAGCCCCTAAGTCTAGATACTAATTTGAACCTTCCAGTTCCAATTAACTTATTGGTGTCTCTTCGATCGTGTAAATGACGTCCAGTCACTGTGTTGAGATACCAACTGGAATCCAGAGATACCAATTAGAGTCAACTCATACCCCAAAAGACACTCACATGAAAGAAGAGAAGGAGTAAAATAATTCCTAGAATGCTTCCTAGTGTCTTGTAAATTAGATGTGGACGTAAATAAACCAATCCACAGGAGTCTAGTCCACACTTTGCTCTTGTACGGGGAGACCGATAAACTGGGCTCTGATACAAATTTGTCACGACCCAACTCACCGAGCCATGCGGGCACCCACTCTATCACCTAAGTAGGAGGACATCATACCCCAATAGTTAAACATGCAGAAAGTTAATGAAAAACATAGATAATTATTGATACATCCATTTATATATAATATCTTTAGATGCACTTTTGTTTTAAAGTAGTAAAGTAATTTAACAACTCACAAGGATCTACTCTAACAAGTTCAAGATCTACTAAGTAAAAGTTGGACAAATAACAAAAGATACAACTCCCACCATACAGAAAGAAGAATGGAAGATGCTGGAGAATTTATTCATCTTCACCTAATGTAATGACACAAGTCCTTCATCCAAACTATGTCAAGAAGACATATCAAGAGTAGAATCAGTACAACCACCCGTACTAGTAGGCATCATCGGTCAATCTGACATCCACCTCATAATATAAGAAATCAATAATAAGATTATGAATTAAGCCACACACTTCTCCACCTTTACGGTCTCTTAGGAAACCTTTAATTTACCCAATACTCTGAATATTAACCACCTTCTCAACTTAACGCTCTCGGTTCTATTTGATCATAGCGTAACATACTAACCCCATAGAATATTCCCAAGTATCACTACCTTCGCTTTCTACTAGCTGATCGTGTCATACCCTTAATTACTTATCACCTTACCCTACTAAGATCACATATTTACGTTACCTCAAGATCCCACCCTGACTCACTCTCTTTTGCAACTTACAGAAACGAGCAATCATCGCCATTCACCACTCGCCCCTTGAACACCTTGACCTTTGGTTATACCCAACAAGTACCACATTATAAAAATCAATGTTACCTTACATTCACATGCAAACACATATATCAACATACACCCTATCATCAAAGGTTACACATAATGTTGAATATCACATGCTTCATAATACACATTAATCGGAAGTAGTTGTTTCTCTCACGTAACCCAAGCCCAAATTGTTAGCTTGTCAAAACGTGGCAATTCGATCCCATTTTTATGATGGAACGTGGAAACCGATCCAGTTAACTTGCCAAAATGTGGCAATTCAATCCCATTTTTATGCTGGAACGTGGCAATCAATCCTTGTTAGCTTGCTGAAACGTAGTAATTCGATCCCCAAACACAGACCACAATCACAATCACAATCACAATCACAATCACAAGTATAGCATCAAGATCATACATTTACATCATGATTTCATGGCAACAACATTCATCTATATCATGTACAACAAGTGTGATCAATATTGCAACATTCATACATATACAATATTACAATGAAGCAAGAACATGCACATATCATGCAAACATTGAATCACCACCATCACCTACCACTGAATATTCAAAACGCACTGCATGCAACTCTAATTCGACCATAACCAACCCTAATTCATCGTCTAAGTCTTTTTTTCTAAGGTGTAAAACAAGAATCAACCGGTGCATGAAGGCCTAGACATACATCGTACCATTAATTCACATATATTACGTAGTGGGAATAAATTTAAACTACATAATTCATAAAATCTAACCTACCTGGGGGCAAAGAAGTCGTTTGGTGTTATTAAGTCCGATCACCATTTTTTGGGCCTCGCGACGATGAATTTGGCCAAGAATTCACGAGATTTCCAATCCCTATGCTAGAAATCTTCTTCCCCTTCTTCCCCAAGCTTAGAGAAGCATGTTTCGAAGGTGTTTTGCAATGTAATTAGGTTTTTAGGAAGATAGAGAAAATAGAATTTCTTGTAATTTCCGCTCTGGCGCCCACTTACTCCGCCTTAGGGGCGGCGCCCTAGCAGCACTTCGCTCACGCTGGCGGGACAGTTGCCCAAAATTTTCCTGGATTTTTCTTCTTCCTAAATAATAACCAATTTAGGACAAAAAAATCACTCAACTATGACTATTC
>NC_028645.1:62387633-62447614 GCF_001406875.1 Solanum pennellii | reverse complement strand
CCCCCCCCCCCAAATATACTTGACACCTCAAAAGCATCATTCTCTCCTAGTTGGCATGCCATGTCATTGAAATATTTTTTTAATGATAGAGTTATTTAATTCGTTAAACTAATTAGCTAAAAAAATGATCTTATTATTTTCTAATATATATATATATATGTATATATCTTTTATCATAATTAATTTTTTTATGCTATGAAGAAAAGTTTTTAAAACTTACCATAATGTTACCAATTTCGAATAAAAGATATATTCAAAAAATATTGATATATGAATATCTTATGAATTTCAAATTACATCAATTAATAATATAGTATAGAATGGATTAATAATTTTAAAGGTCAATTAACTATTAAAAACAATTAATTAGGTGCTTTGAAATTCATATATACTTAGAATGTCTTCTTTTTTTTTTTAAATAGAAAATAAAAAGTGAATAATATTTATATTTGAAAATAAAATTTTAATATTTATTTATCAGTATGACAATTCAATTAAGCATTACTTGTATTTAATCAATTTGGGATGAGATCAGATATATATTGGTGTTTAATTGTAAGAGAAGTTAAAATCTAATATAATATAGAATAAGAGAATAAAAATAAAAATTAAATTAAAAAATATTAAATTATTTTTGTTATAAACAATTTGTATTATTGTGAATGTCCAATTATGTGGAGTCCTTGTATGATATTATTAGGAATTCTATTTCCGGACTAATTAGGATTTTCGCTATAAATAAAGGATTTTCCTTCATTGTAAAGAAGATTTGAGGAAGATCAATGAATCATGAATATACTTCAAGATGAATAAGAAATCTTTTCTCTTCTCTCTATTTTATTCGTCTTCTAATTTCATATAGTTTCATAAAACGTTATCAGCACGATTATTCTATTCTTAAAGAATTGTGATAGAAGACGAGAAAAGTGCAAAAAAGATCTTGCATTATGCAAAAAGGTTGCAATAAGGTTCTTATATCTTCAAGGCATGATTTATCTTTACTTTGTAATTATATATGTGACAGATCTGGAGTTATCATCTGGAGTAAGTATTTAAAGAGACTTGTCGACTTTTTATACGTTTAATTTTAACCGATTGGAAAGAGAGTTTCTTAATTTATTTTAATAATTAAATAAGTACAATTTAGTGAAAGGTTTGTTTTCAACCATTATATAAGATATGTGATCTATTAAGCTAAATCTATTAACTACTAATGTTAATTATAATAAATCAATAATTTCAATTTTTTGTGTAATTATAATGTACGATCATGTTAATGATCATCAAAAGTGATAAAATTACAATTATTTTGAAGGCTTGAGGTTGAGTCTCATTGTAGGTAAGACGATAGATTTACGACCAATCGCACCAAGAGGGTAAGACATTGAGTTAAAGTCCTGATGCACCGTGATGAGAAGATATTTGATTCAACTTCCATCTATTTATGGTCTAAGATACTTTTATATGGATAAGACCTTGAAATTGAGTCTTAATGCAACATATTTATGATCATAAATGACTAAAGAAAAACTAATGTGTTTTTTATGAGAAGTAATGAAATTTACTGAATTTGCCCCATTACTGCAGTGAATGTGGTAGAAGTGCATAATATGTCTAAAAAAAGACAATTGATTAAATGATGCACATGAATATGGAATAAGGTACTATGTTATCAAAATTTGATGTACTTAGATGATTGTGTTCTATTCATGAAGAATGAGAGCTTTTGACAAATGGTAAAAATACAGTTCCATTCTTTAAAGTGAATGAGGTGTAAGCCATCATGCTAGGCGTGGAAAAGATCGCAATCTTTGATTGTAGATATGGTATCACCAAAATTGTCTCTTTGCAGACATATGTTAAATAAAAGTTTCATACTTTATTTTTTGACTTATATTGGATAGTAATTAGTGCAATTGAGGCACATTATATGGTAAATAAAAAGTTTACTAATTCCAATACTTTCTTTGTTGGACACGATTGTCTGGGTCATCGTTAGTCTATAATGTTTAGACGAATTATGAAAAATTAAAATAAACATCCATGGAACAAACTAATAATTCTTTCAAATGGTGAATTTTCTTGTACTACTTGTTAACAAGACAAGTTAATTGTGAGACTATCATAAACGAAAGTTGAGATTGAATTCTCTGCGTTCTAGGAACTTATACAAATATTTGTTGACCTAGTCATCCACCTAGTGGATTGTTTAGATATTAAATGGTCCTAATAAATGTTTCTTCTATATATATGATCTCATGTGTTCCTATTATTATCTCACAACTTGATGTTTGCAAAAATGTTGGCGTAAATAATATGTTTATACGCACAATTTTCTTCATATTAGTTCATTCAATTATGGGATCACGACTCACCTAAAGGGTAAAGTAATTGAGAAGAAATAAATCTAAAAATTACTCTTGGAGTAATAAAATTGAAATTTACTCATATAATAGTAAATCAGAAATTTACTAAAGTAAAAGACACATGGCGTAGTAACTTGGAGTTTACGAGTACGACTACTTTTATTAGTTGGCATGAATAATTTAGTCATCCCAAAGATGTGCATACTGAGTAATGGACATACATTGAAAGACTAGAATATTCTTTACGTTGCTTGTTCTCGTGATAAAGTTGATTGGATCAACTAAAGTTGGGACTAAATCCCTAAATTCTAAAAAGTATAAACGGTGAATATTGGCCCGTTTACCTATCATGTGATATGATAAAGAGATGCATCAATAAGATAATCACATGTGCATTTGTTGTGAACTTGCAGTTTGACATTCGCAAAATTGTTTGTGCAAAAAATAATTGAGTTAAGAGCCCAATTTCAGATTATGTAATCAAGACAATTTATCTTAATAATATTAATAAATACTCAAGATGATGTGACACTAAATGTCTCAAATAGTAAAATCATTGTTTATGAAATTAAAGCTTCATATGTTGATATGAAATACGATATTTGTACGCATCAGACCGATAAATTATGATCAAGTTTTCTTTCAATTGATTTATGGGCGGGGATCAAATATTTTTCATCTTATTATTTTGATATGTGATATATAATCAATGAATGTACATTAATGCACAAAGATAGATTCTCCAAAGATTGAGATACATGTTAGTTTGTCTAACATAAGGGGGAGATTAGAAGCAACACAAAAGTTGTAAATACTCCTATTGAATGTCCCTTAAAGATAGAGTCTACCACATGCATGAAGCATGATAGACTAATCAATTCTAAATAAAATAATCCTTGAAAAAGTGAGAGGATCAAAGAATCAAATGATCATAATAAGGAGACAATGTACTCTTGGAGAGCCTACGACATAACACATTATGAAAACCTCATGAGAGGGGTAGCTTCCTAAGAATAATGAAGTGATGAGATCTCAATAAGTTTTGTCATATTGTGAATCGATACAAAATGGTATATCATTGACGATATCTTTGATACAATGGCGCGCAATATTGTAAAAGATTATGAGGATATGAATTCTACATCTATTAAAGCATGCTTGTGTAGAAATAATTATCAACTGAAAAGTGGAAGGATGCATCTTGGTAAGCGTAAAGCTTATTTGACTTTCAATCTAGGCACTAGAAGATGTCATACATCTAATATTGAATGTTGTTACTTGATAAAATTGATATGAAAATATCCAATTGGTTCAAAATCTAAAGCCTATACAAGTTTTTGGAAAACTTGTTTATCATTCTTATAAGGATTAAATATATTCAAAATGCATAGAGCATATACAAGTATTATTATGCAAGTTAATGACTAGAATTGAAACTATTGACAATAGATTATTTGCTTAAAGAAGTTGAAGTAAGGAACTTGCAGAAATCTTTGACCCTGAAAGGAAGATTTAAAAAAGCAGATAGAAGAAAGCATATTTCATGAAGGTTTTTCTACACTCATATGCTCCCAAAAATGAAGATATCAACATGCAAGAGGTCTGTTTAAGTAATATTATTGTTGTTTTATTCACCAAGTCTCTACCAACTACAACTTTCAAGAAAATGGTGCACAAGCTTGAAAAACGAAGGATCTAGTCTTTGAATTGATGCTGTCATTAGAGGGAGTTAATACGCGATGTACTCTTTTTCCTAACAAGGTTTTGTCCCATTGGGTTTTCCTTGTAAGGTTTTTAATGAGGCATCCATGATGCGTATTATTAGATATGTGTACTCTTTTTCCTTCACTAGTTTTTTTCCCGCTGGATTTTATCTAGGAATGTTTTAATGAGGCACATAATCTACCGAAATTCAAGGGGGAGAATCATAAACAATTTGTATTATAGTGAATGTCTAATAATGTGGAGTCCTTGTAGGATATGGTTAGGAATCCTACTTGGGGACCAAGTAAGGTTTTTCCTATAAATAAAGTGTTTTCCTTCATTGTAAATAAGATTTGTGAAAGATATATGAATCCTGAATATACTATGAATAAGATATCTTTTCTCTTCTCTTGACTTTCTTCTTCTAATTTTATATAGTTTCATAACATGTTATCAGTACGATACAATAGCGTGCAATATTGTAAAAGATTATGAGGATATGAATTCTACATCTGTTAAAGCATACTTGTGTAAAAATAATTATCAAGTGAAAAGTGAAATGGTGCATCTTGGTAAGCATAAAAATTATTTGACTTGCAATCTAGGCACTAGAAGATGTCATACATCAAACATTAAATGTTGTCACTTGATAAAATTGATATGAAATATCCGAAGAGTTCAAAATCTAAAGCATATACAAGTTTTTAGAAAACTTATTTATCGTCCTCATAAGGATTAAATTGATTCGAAATGCATAAATCATATACAAGTATTATTATGCAAGTTGTCGACTAGAGTTAAAACTCTTGAAGAGTTTTCAAAAGGCAATAGATTATTTGCTTAAAGAAGTAGAAGTAAGGAACTTGCAGAAATCTTTGATCCTGAAGGAAAGATGCATATAGCAAGATAGAAGAAAGCATATTTCATCAAGGTTTTTGTACACTGATGAGATCCCAAGAATGGTGATATCGACATGCAACATGTTTGTTCAAGTAATACTACAATTGATTTATCCACCAAGTCTCTACCAACTACAACTTTAAAGAAGATGATGCTCAAGATTGGAAAACGAAGATCCAAGTCTCTTGATGTTTTCATGAGGGGGAGTTAATACGTGATGTACTCTTTTTTCGTCACAAGTTTTTGTCCCATTGGATTTTCCTTGTAAGGTTTTTAATGAAGCATCCATAATGTGTATTATTAGATATGTGTACTCGTTTTTCTTCACTAGATTTTAACCTACTGGGTTTTATTTAGTAAGGTTTTAACGAGGCAGATAATCTACCGACATTCAAGGGGGAGTGTTATAAATAATTTGTATTATAGTGAATGTCTAATTATGTGGAGTACTTTAGGATATGATTAGGAATTCTACTTGAGTACTAAGTAAGATTTTCCCTATAAATACAGTGTTTTCCTACATTGTAAAGAAGATTTGAGGAAGATTAATGAATCATTAATATAGTTCAAGATGAATAAGAAATCTTTTCTCTTCTCTCTACTTTATTCGTCTTCTTACCAACTTTTTTTTGTCAACATTACAAAATTATTTGAATACTTTTATGAAAAATTGCTTCAAATTTACTTAAGAGTTTTAAAAATTACCAGGTAAGAATTGCGGATGAAGAATTTTTCATTGAATTTTGTTTGATAATTATATATAAAGGAATTAGATTTTTTTAAGGGATAATGCAGAAGTACCCCCTCAACCTATGCCCGAAATCTCAGAGACACATTTATACTATACTAAGGTAATATTACCCCCTAACTTATTTTATTAATAATTTTCTACCCCTTTTCAGCCTACGTGGAACTATCTTGTGGGCCCAACGCTGGTTGACTTTTTTTTCAAGCTAGTGCTACGTAGACCGAAAAGAGGTAGAAAATTACTTATAAAATAAGTTCAGGGGGGTAATAGGACCTTAGTATAGTATAAGTGTGTCTCTAGGATTTTGGGCGTAGATTGAGGGGGTACTTGTGCATTTTTTTTTTATAATCTTCATAAATTCTCATGTAATTTATATATTTGTTTTTTAGAGACATATGCTTGATGAATTAAATAGGTCAACTATTTTTTAAATGATGATTTAATGACATGACATATTAACTAGTTAACTAGAATAGAAGGAGACTTTTGAGGTATTTAGTTCTTTTCTTTTTGATTAAATATAATATTGTTCACTTTCTATTTTTTCAAATAAATAAATAAATATATTGTAAGTATGAATTTCAAAATACACCATTTATATTATTGCAAAAGTTAATTGATGTTTAATATTATTGAATCATTATACAATTTATGATTAATTGATGTAAGTAATCATTCATGAGTGATTTGTATTTTAATATTTTTTTGAATGTATGTGTTTATAAGTATTTTAAATTGATGATATTATAGTACGTTTTAAAAATTTATTCTCCATAACATAAAAAATAAAAAATTTAATTATGATAAAAAAAATTTAAGTATGAAAATTTATTCTAAATAAACTAATTATTTTTTAAAAAAAATAATATAATCATTATTTTAGTTAAAGGAGTTAATGAATTGAACTAGTCTATTATTTTTATAAAAGACTTTAATGACATGTCATGTCAACTAGGAGAGAGTGAGCCTTTTGACGTGTCAAGTATATTTGGAGAAAAATGGTGATAGTTGAGTGATATTTTCCTAAATAAAACATAAATGATATTTCAATAAGGTGAGTGACCATTTAGGGAATTGACTCTATTGGTAGACTGTAGCTCTTCTCTAACTTGTAAGATCAATCTTTCACCAAAAAAGTAGCCGAGATTTGTTTGTACTACGAAGTTGTTGAATAGCCAAATAAGGCAAAATTAGATTTGACAAATTAAGTTCACATGACATACAACACCAAAAGAAATCTGAATTAGTAGGAGCTAGTCCGGAACCTAAATAAGCCACAAAAAGATAAAAATGACCAAAATAAGTCACTATTCTAGTAAGAACTAAAATAGGCTTAGTGGAAGAAAAAAAATTTGTTTTATGCAATATTTCAAACGTTTTTCGTTAGTCTCATAACGTGTATATTTTAATACATAATGGAACTATATTTTACACTTTATAGATCAGAAGATTCTCTAACACTTTATAAAATGAAAGTTTTTTCTACACTTTATAAAGTGAAAGAAAAAATTTTTGTTTTACAAAGAGGAATATTTTACACATTTTTTTTTTGCACTAAATTGTGTCTCCTTATGAAGTTTTTGCAGTGTTTGTCATATAATTATATTGATTTGACATATCATAAAAGCAAAAAAAATATTACATTATATAATTCTATTTTTTTATTTTGAAAACTCCTAAGCTCTATTTAAGGATGTTCAAACATTGTCCTTCAACATCTTTAGTCTTCTATTTTTCTTCAGTTCAATCACACAAAGATGTCTTCTGAATCAAAAATTAGAGTTTCGATTGATTGACATGACGAAATTATACATGATGAAAATACGGTTTATTCTAAGTTTCCTTCCAAATACAATGCAAAATATTAAATTAATGTCCGATATCGTAAATTTATTTCATCAATTTATAAAAGAATGGGTATAAATAATACTAATTATAATTTGATTATAGTCGAAAAATACCCCACTTCATTTTTATCACAAGGACAGGTAAATTTGGATTATGGATTATGGATGATGACGAATCATTGACCGACTTTTTGAGGATTAAAAATGACTACATAAATCAAATAAAGTTAACAATACTTCAAATCAATGTTAGGAAGGAGTCTAAGACTAGTCAACAACATTATCCTATAACAATGCTTGAAAAATATTACTCTTTGTAAAATAATTTTTTCTTACACTTTATAAAGTGTAAGAAGAACATTTACTTTACGAAATGTAAGAAAAACATAAACACTTAACGATGTGAAAAAAATATTTTTGTGATATATTAAATCTACTCATAATGAGACTAACGTAAAACATTTGAAATATTGCATAAAATAGAATTTTTTTCTTCCACTAAGCATTTTTTTGTTACTTACTAGAATAGAACTTATTTTGGTCACTTTTATCTTATTATGACTTATTTAGAATCCAGACTCTGTAGGAACACATATACATACATGCTAAACGACATATAGGAGAAAGTATCAAAACAATTGTAAAATATAATTCAAATCAAAACCTAAAATCCAAAAGTAGAGCAGTTTAAAGAAGGCAGGGAGAAAAAGGTTTATCAGTAAGAAAGAACCTTTGCGAAATAAACGACAAAGAGAATCATCTCAACTACAACCCTAGACTATTTACAATCCATATCTATTTTATTCTTCATTCTTACTCTCTGTAATCCGTTTATAGAGAGATGACTAATTTCAAGAACTACTATTCACTTCTCTGTCACTATCCAAAATGAGTCGTGAGTGACACCACACATAACCTCCTAAGTGGACGAACCAAGAAATCCAAACCCTAACATATATTATTAATTCAACCACAAACAACAATAAAATGCAGAAGCTCCAAAACTTATTAAAGTAACCAATTAAATCAACCTCTAAAGTCTATTACACATTATTCCCAAAACCTGAAAGTCATCACATCAAGAATATTTGTTCTGAAAGTACAAAGTGTAAGAGTATTAAAGTATGTCAAAATAAGTAAATAGGATGGTCTATGTCTGAAACCTAAGGACAGCATGCCAATACTAAGAGAACCCAACACAAGCTAGCAGGAATAGCCATCCAGAAATCTGATATGCTAGAAACTGGCTAGAGCTGAGGGCGAGTCAAAATCGATGGTACTCTTGATGCACTCCATAAAAGAAAATGAAGAAAACACAAGTAGGGGTCAGTACAAGGAACATGTACCGAGTAGGTATCATCGGTCAACCCATAATAGAAACTTTTATGTAATAAATAATAGTATGAAATCAACTATGACACTTAGCAGGTGACAAGCAACAAACAACATGAACAAGTGACAACGGAAGCCAGTACCTAACCAATCACAATATCCAACACACACATGTGGACTCATGCCTCAACACCATTCTCATTTGGGAAATGAACTCTTTTAGATTGAGTGCATTAAGTTAATTCAATATATTTTTTCTTTAATGTTATCGTGTCGGAACGTGACAGTAGATCCGATTATATTGTATTGGAACGTGACACTTCGATCCTAGAATATCGTGGCAGATTGTGACACTCCGATCCTATAATATCATTAATTTATTATTTATTATAACCACTTTTCAATTCCTTAACAATATTTCATCAAGCCTTCTTTATTCAAGGCATCACTTCGATAGGGAGGGGTCAAGATTATAAATTTCACAGTCCCAGGATTTTTGACCAATCACAAACCACTCAACCAAGCTACACAATCACACAATTAAATACATAGAGAACTTCATAATATCATTCAATGCATATCAATTACTACTAAGAGTCTATCTATCAAATTGAGTAAACCATAGTGTACCTCCACCGAAGAATCGGAGTCAAGCAAACTACTTCTCCAATGTTTTTTCTTTCCTTAATGTTTCCAAACCTCTCTAATCTATCAAGTTTATATGCATAATCAATTTCTTAAAGTTCAATCCAAATGATAAGTCTAAATTTCCCCAACTATCATAACTTTAATTAAATTTAAATAATTCGATACACATAATATTTAATTACATATCTCAATAAACAAAAGTCAATTTATAAAATGATTGTACGCAGTAAAATTCAAGATTAAGCCACTGATTTTAAACACCAGTGGAAACAACTCCAACGTAATTTATTACATATTTCAAACCCAACGTATCACATCGTTAGCCAATGATTGACAAATTATTAGTCCATTTGAAACGAAGCCTCGCCAAGTAATATCCAAAAGTTTAACTATATAATAATGATAATAATTCCCATGCTGCAACCTAACATTTCCACCTTAATTGTTTCCAAATTAAACTCGACCCATCCTCACGTATTGCCATTAATTTCAACATAACCTTGTCCCCTTAATCGATTTTATACCATCATCATTCTTCACTAATTTTCAGCATAGAACAATATACTCCTGAAACATTGCAGTAACCTCTACTAAGAAAATGATTACAGTTCCTTAACCAATTAATAATACCTTGTACACAAGTCACAATTGTATTTCATTGTCCAAACCATAACCTTTATTGGGTGTGTAGTAGCCATTACTTAATAATAAAATAGATATAAGCACCATTCTCACACTGCCATTGTTGAAGCAACAAAGAGTTACGACAGTTTCAACCAACAATTAATGAGACAATTAATGCTAATCATTATTCATTACCAATCAAAGGTGTTCTATATATATATATATATACACGCAGAAGTTAGATGAAATTTGATGAATTAAAGTTACATCGATATTTTTTTTCACTGGGATACACCGCAACTACTGTTTTCTCCCCAATTTTTCTTCTTTCTACAATTTTTTTATATTACCCTATTCTTATATATCCAATTATAAAAAGTGCTAAAATGACTCACTATTTATTTTAATTATTTTCTCTAACCACTAATTAAATAATTATTAAAACTATCCCGCTAACTTCATAATTTTAATTACAAATAGTCCAAAATATCCATTTAGAATCTACCGGAAAGTATTTTAGAAAATGAAAATCTCTAGTACTCAAAACGAGCAAAAGGGTCATTACATTAGATACCAATTTATCCATCGTACCTCCTCGAACGATTAAAAGAAGGCGAGGGTAAGAAAGGGTACCTGAATCAATAAAAAGGTATGAGTATCTTTCATGCATATCAGCCCACTCTCCTAAGTGGACTCTTCAACTGGCCAACCTTCCACTGAAGCTTGATAGATGCGATCATCTTTGACCTCAACTTGTAGACCTCCCTAGCAAGAATAGCTACAAGTTCCTCCTCATAAGGCAGATTCTCATCAAGTAGGATCGAATCCCAAAAAATAATATAGGTTCCATTACCATGGTATTTTTTGAACATGGACACATGAAATACCGGGTGCACTGCTTACAATCCTAGAGGCAAAGTCAAATTCAAGGCCACCTCTACGACACGCTTAAGAACTTCAAATGGACCAATGTACCATGGACTAAGAGTACCTCACTTTCCAAACCGCATCACACCCTTCATGGGCGAAGCCTTCAGCAAGACCTTCTCATCCTCCATATAATCTAAGTCCCTTACCTTTTGATCTGCATACTCCTTTTGCCTACTCTGAGCTGCTAGAAGCTTTTCCCGTATGAATTTCACTTTCTCTAATGATTTCCTCAAAAGATAGGTACCCCAAGGTCTCACCGAGAATTTATCAAGCCAACCAATGGGAGACCTACATATTCTTTCCTAAAATGCCTCAGATGTGGCCATACCAATACTCGAGTAATAGCTTTCGTTTTACGAAAACTCTGCTAAGGGTAAGAACTGATCCCAATGACCACCAAAATCTATCACGCTTGCACGAAGCATATCCTCTAGCACTTGAATTGTTCGCTCAGACTGCCCATCTGAGAATGAAAATGCAGTACTAAGATCCAATCTATACCTAATTCAGCATGCAAGGTCCTCCAAAATTTAGAAGTAAATTGCATACCTCTATCTAATATGATGGACATTGGAATTTCATCCAATCAAACAATCACACGAATATAGAGTTTGTCTAACTTCTCTGCATTGTAAGTCGTCTTGACCAAAATAAAGTGATCATACTTAGTGAACTTGTCAACAATTACCCAAATAAAATATAACTTACCCAATGTTTGTGGAAGACCAACCACAAAATCCATTGCAAATCTTTCCCACTTACATTCAGGAATGGGCATTCTCTGAAATGTCCCTCCAGGCCTGTGATTTTCATACTTTACTTGCTTACAATTCGGACATTGTGCAACAAAATCAACAATGTCACACTTCATTCTACTCCACCAATAATGTTGTCCCAGATCACGATACATCTTGGTTTCACAAGGATGTATGGAATACCTCAAACTATAAGCCTCTTCAAGGATAGTATGGGTCAAATCATCAACACGGGGCACACATACCCACCCTTTAATTCTCAAGATTCCTTCCTCATCAATCACAACCTTTTTAGCCTGTCATCACAATACCATATCTTGAATTTGGCTCATCTTCTCATCATCAAACTGCTTCCCCTTAATCTTGTCAAGAAAAGAAGATCTTGCCTCCACACAGGCCAAGAATCCTCCTTTCTCGAGTACATCCATCCTCATAAAGTCATTAGCTAGAGTTTGAACCTCTCTAGCCAATGGGCATCTAAAACCTTTAAGTGGGCCAAACTCCCCATGCTCCCTGCTTTTCTACTTAAAGCATCAACCACAACATTAGCTTTTTCTGGGTGATTCATAATAGTAATGTCATAGTTTTTCAATAATACCATCCACCTCCTCTGCCTTAAATTCAAAATCTTTCTGAGTGAACATATATTGTAAACTACAATGATTTTTATGCACTTCACACTTGACTCCATATAGATAAATACCTCCACTACTTCGATGGAAATACAACTGCAGCAAACTCCAAATCATGAGTCACATAGTTACATTCATGCAATTTCAATTGCCTTGAAGCATATGCAATTACAATCCTCTCCCACATTAGCATTGCACCCAAACCAGAATAAGATGCATCACAATAAATAATGAAATTCTTACCTTCCATCGTCAAGGCAAGAATCGGTGCAATAGTCAACAAGGTATTTAATTTCAGGAAGTTCACCTCACACTCCGACCATACAAATGGAACATTTTGCTTGGTCAAATTGGTCAACTAGGAAGCAATGGAAGATAATCCCTTTATGAATCAACGGTAGTAGCTAGCTAAACCAACAAAGATCCTTACCTCTAACATATTAGTAAGCCTTCCCAATTTTTCACTGCCTCAATCTTAGTGGGATCCACCATCACTCCATTTTTAGAAAGCACGTGCCCTAAGAAGGACACTAAATCAAGCTAAAACTCACACTTTGAGAATTCTGCATAAAACCTTTTCTCCTTTAGAAACCCCAATACAACTCTCAAATGCTCGTCATGTTCCTTTTTGCTCTTTAAACATATCAGTATATCATCAATAAATATAATAACAAAGAAGTCTATATATGTCTTAAAAATCATGTTATCAAGCTAATGAAAGCAGCAGGGGTAAGCCCAAATTACACTACTAAGAATTCATAATGCCTATATTTGGTTCGAAAAGTAATTTTGGTATGTCTGTTGCCCGCATTTTCAATTGATTATAATTGGACCTCAAATCAAATTTGGAGAGGACAGAAGCACCTTGTAAATGATTGAAGAAATCATTAGTGCGAGAAATGGGGTACTTGTTCTTAATAGTTACCTTATTCAACTGCTTGTAGTATATGCACATCCGAAAACTACCATCCTTCTTCTTCACAAATAAACTTGGAGCACCCAAAGGAGATGCAATCGGTCTAATAAAACCTTTACCTAACAACTCCTGAAGTTGGGCCTTTAACTCCCTTAACTCAGTTGGGGACATTTTATGAGGTGGAATATAAATGGGTCGAGTCACCGGCTCTAGGTTTATACAAAAATCAATTTCTCTATGTGGTGGTATACCAGGAAGTTCTGCAGGAAATACATCTGGAAACTCATGGACCATTGAAAGAAACTCAATCGAAGGAACCTTGGAAGTATCATCCCTAAGATTTGCGAAGAAAGCTATACACCCTTTACTCACCAACCTCTTAGCATGACAGAAAGGAGATAATATGAACTAGGGCAGGAATGTAGATCTATCCCAGGCTTTGCTAAGGTCAAAATCTTACCATTACAATCTAAGATAGCAAAATTTTGGAGAAAGCCAAGTCATACCTAGAATCATATTAAAGTCAACTATCTCTAGAATAATCAGATCTACATAAGTCTTTCTCCCCTACAAAAAGTCACAAGGCAAAATCTATTTACCTTCTCAACTATCACAGACTTACCAACAAGAGTAGAGACACAAATAAGCATATCTAGCAAATTACAATGCAAATCAAGACTAGTAGCAAACGAGGAAGATACATAAGAAAATGTGAATCCATGATCAAACAATACAGAATCTATTCAATCATAGACCAGAAGAGCAC
Organism: Solanum pennellii; assembly: GCF_001406875.1. NCBI lineage: Eukaryota > Viridiplantae > Streptophyta > Magnoliopsida > Solanales > Solanaceae > Solanum > Solanum pennellii. Next base: position 62,433,446 of record NC_028645.1, on the reverse strand, counting down.
CTATGATAACAACATCAGATGTCTCTGCCTCTGACCTCCCGGGGAAATCATAACAATGAACCCTGTCACCTATTTGTCTATTGCCCCTGCCAGGTTGTGCTCTAGTAGATCCAACCTTCCCCCACCCCAGCTGAATTGGTGACCACAATTACCTTGGCCACCACATCCTCCAGAATGACGGCCTCTACCATGACAACCCTTACGTCTAACTGCCGGAGATCTAGAACTCTAATTTTACCGTGCGTGACTCTGCTTTGGACAAGATCCCCTGATATGTACAGCCTCCCCACATCCATAACAAATCCTGGAGTCGAATGTAGGTCTATGTCAAGATGAAGAAGACTGGAGATAACCCCCAAACTAGAAAGAAGTTGACTGGTCTGCGACGAACCCTCAGTCAAAGCCCGCAATGAAGACTAAATAGGCCGAGGTGGATAACTCCCTACATTTTCCCTCTAGAGTACGAACCACTAAACTCACCTCATTTATGAAACTTATTAAATGGTGAAACCTTGGTGAAGTCATCCGACTTCATCCCCTCTACCTCTATTACAAAAGCAACCACTTCCTGAAAAGATTTTGCAGAAGCAGCTAACATCTGCAAATCGAACCTCAATCCCTTCACAAAGCGGCAAATACGTTCTTGTGGATGACAAAAAGCTAAGTGTCATGCCTAGATAATGCACAAAATTTGGCCTCATAAGCTGAAATAGACATCTTTCCTTGCTCTATGTTCAGGAACTCATCTGTCGTCCTGTCCCTTAAAGTCTGGGGATATATACTTCTCCATAAAGAACCTAGAAAATGTTGTCCAAGTCATAGGTGGCGATCAGTGGCGGAGGGAGGATTTTAATTAAGGGGGTTCAAAGAAAATTAATCACGTGAATAATATCCACAAATAAATGGATCAAATCAGATATAAATGAATCAGATAAAAAAAATTGCCTTAGAGCACATATTTATAAAAACTCAAATAGATCATTACAATTGTACTCTACGAGGTTTCATATCTTTAAATGTCTGAATAATAGAATCATTGGAAATACTATCAAATACATCTTTTACTACAAAAGGCACCAAACAACCACTAAAAAATCATCACTCATTGGACTTCGCCAGTCATTCTTGATAAACTTCATTGCCAAGAAAGATCTATCAACGGATGCAGTGGCAGCTGGTAGAAGTAGAACAAGTTTCACTAAGCGGAACACCAGAGGATAATTTGAATATTTTTTGTTTGGACTAATCTTTTGGAAATATCACTAAGTCCATTTAGATCAGAGAACCTTTCATCAACATCACGAACATCAACAATGTAACTTGCAAATTGATTTTCAAGAGTACTCATATCAAACTCATAAAAATCATCTGGATATAATTCAGCCATCCTCATGATTTTTTTGTTGTCAAAACTTGAAAACGAGTTAATTGAATTCAAACAGGAAATTCTATGGAGCAAATCAGTAGCTACCTTAATCAAACGATCATTAATTTCTTGAAATTGCCAATAAATAATATTGCAAAACACTTCAACACGGTAATGACGAAGACTGTATAGTGAGCAAGTCTTCATCGTGATCTTAAAGAGATAACATATGGATCCTAAAAGTTAGGTATCAAAATTTCATGTTTGGTACAAAATATAGATACCTTAGCAATAAGAGAATTCCATTAGTTATCCCTTAGAACTTACAATCTTTTCTTTGCTACATCAATAAGTAGCATGACATTTGCTACATCTTGCTCCTTTTTTGTAAGCATTTATTGAGCTCATTTTTGATTAATAATACATCTCTCATCAAATTTAACATGAACGCAACCTCAAATGTTCGACAAGATTCAAGATGTCTCGTTGCCTTGTCTCTTTCATCCATACTTCATGCATCAAGAGCAAGTGATTCAATAACTTCAAGAATGGAGACAAACATAAGAATAAATTTGTTCAAGGATTTATAATGAGATCATGAGTATCACAAGCTCTTGAAAGACCAAGTTGTTGATTCAAGCCCCTAACAATTGTCAGATCACCCATAGCTATTGCATCTTGAATTGTAGCTTTTTGAGAATCTCATAAATCATCTATACCCTTAAAAGAACATCCTAACACATTAAAATTATTCGAGACCAATACTACGAGTTTTCCCACTTCAACAAACTTTTTAGAAACCCCAACAAGAGTTAGTTGAAGTTCATGCGCAAAACAATGTATAGAATGAACCAATCTACTTTCCTGCCTAGTCAACATTTCAAGTCCATTGACCTCACCTTGCATATTGCTTGCGCCATCGTAACATTGTCCACGCACAGTTGATGAACTCAAAATATGTTGAGCAAGTAAATTAATAATTTGCTCTTTCAGTGATAATGCACTAGTATCTTGAATATGAATAATGTCAATAAGTCGCTCCATCACAAATCCCATTCTATTAACATATCGTAATACAATAGCCATTCACTCCTTGCTTGAAATATAAAAAGATTCATCAACAAGTAAGGCAAAGTATTCACCATGTAGTTTTTTATGAATAGCTTTAACTATTTCTATCATGTATGCAGTCACAATATCTTTAAATTTTGGAAAAGTCATTTGATCATTTTGAGGGGGCATGTTCAAGTACATAATTACGAATTTTAATACAACTTTTGGCATACCATCAGAGAATCTGAAGAAAATTATCTCTACTAAGTGATGACTTAGAGTCACCATGACCTCAAAATGCAAGTCCTTGAGTTATGAGAAGTCTTACTGCATAAATCGACGCACTTAAGCGGATATAATATCCATGTTTAGTTTGATTAGATTGCCTCTGAAATGCAGATTGAATGGATTGTTGTTGTCGTAATAAATCTTGACATATCGTTTTTTATTGATTATGTGGGCTATTTGGCAGACCAATATGCTTGTCAAGACCACTCTTTTTATTCCAATTCTTAAATTCTGAACATGAAAATACTTCACCTCCACCTTGATTAACGTTATGATCTTTAAATGGATAACAATACAAACAATAGGCTGCATCTTTACTACCACTATGTTCTAACCAATCATGATGTACATCATCAAACCATTCATGATTAAAACGATGAATTGCTCGAGAAATATTTGTTTTAGGGTTCTCATGCACCTCCATGCAAGGTTGACAAGGACCACTCACAAGGTATGCTCTTCTAATAATATCACGATGATTTGGATGATAATTTAATATGGGAGTTCTTTCACCAGGATCAAACTTTAAAGTACTCAAATCAAATTCTTGAGTAGAACGTGATGGTTCTTCTGAATGGTTGACATTTTCTTCTTGGTTAGATTGCCTTTGATTATGAGAGACTAAACTTGATTTCGATACTCGGGTAAAATACATCTTCAATGAATATGAAGACTAAATTGTAATGTAAAAGTTAAGTTTTAATTTAAGAGAATTAAACACACAATAAAAAGAATTAAAGAAAAAGTGCACACACAATAAGGACCAAAACCAAAAAGCTTAAGCAATAGTTATTTGATTATTAAATTATATAAGAAAATATATAAAATTAGCCAAACAATGAAACTTTAATGATATCAATAAATTAGCCAACTGAAACAAAGCACATCAAGAAAGAACGAAATAAGGTATATAGAAATATACTAAGAAAAAAGGGAACCAAAAACTTACCGAAGTGATATTAATGGAGATGAAAGAAACGATTGCGATAGACTTCAAGTTTTTGATAATGACCAATCAAACAGAAGCAGAAAGGAGTAGCGACAAGTAGAAGCCACCAGCGCTCATGGTAGAGCTGGGAGTGGGAAGAGACGATGAAAAAATAAAACTGGAAAAATCCTAGAAGAAAATAAGGGTTTTTAAATATTTGACTTTGTAACTATGGACTAAACTAATAAACCCTAAATTTCATTTTTTTGGAACTAAAAGTCGGTTTTCTGATTCTAGTATAATTTAAAAAAATAAAATTAAAACGCCTAAAATAGAAGCTGGGTAAACGCCTAAAATAAAACTAGAAAACACTTAAAAATAAAGTTGAAAAAAATTACCTTGGTTAGGGTTCGAACATGCGACTTCATGTTCTCTAGCGAGAATTCTTGAACCCCTAAGTCATTGAGCTACGCCTTTGGTGAATGTTAAGGGGGTTCAACATTATATATACATACATAAATTAAAATTTTAATAATATATAGAGTGTAATTTTACGACATGGAGGTTCGGATGAACCCCCTTGCTTCAACATAAATTCGCCCGTGGTGGTGACTTTGTTTTTCCACATCCAACATAAGACCTCCACCATATTTTGTCACCCCCCAAACACTGAATCACTCCACAATGTCCATCTTATATAGCAGCTCATGACAATCAATGAAGAAATCATAAGCATCTTCAAATTCGGTACCCTTGAAAACTAAAGGTTTTAACTTCAGAAAATTAGTAAAGAGATCATATTGGAAACTAGTCATTATAGGACATGAAGTCAATTAGGGAAACATGCCTGTTTCCAAGGATGCATCCATGCGAGGAGCCACAACAATTGTATGTTGTACTCCCTGAACCCGAGGTGCTGGTGCAGAGAACACTGGGGGTGCCTAAACCTTATCAGATAACCCGTTGAGATAAATAAGAACCTGATTAATCATCTTTGTAGTAGGCTGGGGTGGTACTTCCTTCTCTTGAATATGCTCGTCTTCCCTTCATCACCCTGTCTCTCTACCTCGTCAGTCGATGGAGGAGTCACCGCTCTATCACTAGCTGGACCACGTGATTGTCCTTTGCCTCTAGTGGGCCTTCTCCCTCAAGCTCTACCACAACCTCTTGTCACTGTTACCCCTCGAGATAAAGCCCCAATCATTGGATCAGTTTCTCCCTGTCTCGCCGCTGCTGGTACTGCCACATTTGTTTCTCTAGTTTTGACCATCTGCAAAATAGAGTGAAGAATGTCAAATACAAGATTTTATCACCTTGGTACCAATTGGTTTCAAGTAATAGCACAAAACTGATAAAGAATGAGTTTTTCTAAAGTCCTATAGTCTCTAAAAGAAAAGTGAAGTCATCCCCGTAGTGCTCCGTAAGACTCTACTAGACCTGTCCTTGTGTGATAAGACTGTTGAACCCCTGGCTCGGATACCAAGTTTGTCACTACCCAAAATGAATCAGGAGTGGCACCCACACTTAACCTCCTAGGTGGGCGAACAAAAAATTCTAGACCACGACATATTTTAATAATTCAACCACTAACAACAATAAAATGCAGAAGCAGTTAAACTTATTAAAGTAACCAATTAAATCAACCTCTAAACTCTATTACACATTATACCCAAAACTTGAAAGTCATCATATGAAGGACATTTGTTCTCAAAATACCAAGTCTAACAGTATTAATGTATGTCAAAATAAGTAAAAAAGATTGTCTATGTCTGAAACATAAGGACATCATGCCAATACTAAGAGAACCCACCACGAGCTGACTGGAATAGCTCACCTTGAAAGCTGATGTGCTAAAAACTAGCTAGAGCTGAGGGCGAGTCAAAGTCGATGGTACACTTTCTGCAATCCACAAAAGAAAACAAAGAAAACATAAGTAGGGTGAGTACAAAGAATACGTACTGAGTAGGTATCATCGGCCAACCCAAAATAGAAACTAATATGCAGTAAACAATAGTATGAAATCAAATATGACACTTAGCAGGTGACAAGCAACAAATAACATGAACAAGTGACAACGGAAGTCGGTACCACTCAATCCAATATCCTGTACCCACATAAGGACTCATGCCTCCACTCCACGCTCATTAGGGAAATGCGTTCCTTTAGATTGAGTACATTAAGTTAATTCAATTTCTTTTTCCTTTAATGTTATCGTGTCAGAACGTGACACTTCGATCCAATTATATCGTGTCGAAACGTGACACTCCGGTCCAATAATATCGTGTTGAAACGTGACACTCCAATCCAATAACATCATTAATTTATAATTTATTATCACTTTTCAATTCATTACCAATATTTCATCAAGCCTTCTTTATTCAAGGCATCACTTTAATTGGGAGGGTTCAAGATTATAAATTGTACGGTCTCAAGATTTCAAACCAATCACAAACCACACAACCAAGCTACACAATCAACACAATCAAGTACATAGAAAACTTAACAATATCATTAAATGCATATCAATCACTATTAAGATTTTATCTATCAAATAGAAAAAACCATAACCTACCTCCACGAAAAATTAGAGTCAAGCAAACTACTTCTCCAATGCTTTTCCTTTCTTCAATGCCTCCGAAGCGCTCTAATCTATCAAGTATATATGCATAACTTGTAAGTTAACGATTCTATAAACACTCAATTTATTCTATGTTTATCCTAGACCCAAAAACTCACCTAATTCTATAATCAAATTCCTAAAGTTCAAACCTACAAATAAGTCTAAATTTCTCCAACTAGCATAACTTTAATGAAATTCAAATAATTTGATACACATAATATTTAATTACCTATCTCAATATACTAAAGTAAATTTATAAGATAATTATATGCATTAAAATTCAATATTAAGCCAGTGGTTTTGAACACCAGTGGCAACAACTCCAATATAATTTATTACATACTACAAACCCAACTTATAACATCGTTAGCCGATGATTGACAAATAATTAGTCCAATTGAAACGAAGCCTTGCCAAGTAATATCCAAAAGTTTAACTATATGATAATGATAATAATTCCCACGCTGATACCTAACATTCCAACCTTAATTGCTTTCAAACTAAACTTGACCCATTATCACGTAATCATTTCCATTAATTTTCACTTAACCTTGTCCCCTTAAACCATTTTATATTAATACCATTCTACACTAATTTCAGCATACAACAATATACTCCTACAACATTAAATAACCTGTACTAAGAAAATGATTGCAATTTGTTAACAAAATTAATAATACCTTGTATACAAGTCACAATTCTATTTCATTGTTCAAAAATTAACCTTTGTTGGGTGTGTAATAGCCATTACATAATAATAAAATGTGATATAAACACCATACGGACACTAACATTGTTGAAGCAACAAAGAGTACGACGGTTTCAACCAACAATTAATGAGGCAAATAACACTAATAACGATTCATTACCAATCAAAGGTGTCCTACATCAGGCGATATATATAGTCAATTTTATACTCAGAATTTAGATGCACTTTGATGAATTAAAGTTACTACGATGTTGTTCTTCACTGGAATATGCTGCAATTACTGTTTTGTCCCCAATTTTCCTTCTTTTCTACAATTTATTTATTATCCTAATTCTTATATAACCAATTATAAAAAGTGGCCACTATTTATGTTACTGTTAGTTTCTTTAACCACCAACTAAATTATTATTAAAACTATCCAATAATTTCATAATTTTAATTATGAATAGTCCAAAATCCCTATTTAGAATCAATCAGAGAGTATTTTAGGAAATGAAAGGCTCTAGTACTCTCAAAGACCAAAAGGGTTGTTACATTCTCTATTTCACTTTTGATCATTTTGATATTATTTCTATGATATCATAAATTATGTATTTATTATTTACAATAATTTCTTAATATAATATGACATGTAAAATTATATTATTCACAACTTACTACTTCCACCCGAATTAAAAAATTTTCTATTTAATTTTATTTTATAAAAAAAATTAGGACTTTGAGTATGTAAGTTCAAATCATTTTAATTTTATTTATTATATAAGAGTATTAATTAAGTTTCTAATATTTGTAATTATTTTCTAAGTAATGTAGTGATATCTAAAAACATATTATTGATATTACTAATTCCATCCCGAATTGTCCATTTTTCTAACTTTGTTATTTTAAATTTTATCACTTTATATGAGTAATTTAAAATTACAATTACTTTTCACAATGAAAAATGCAGAAAGTTTACATGATAATTCAACCTATGCCCGAAATCTCAGGAACACATTCATACTATACTAAGGTCCTCTTACCTTCCCTCCCCTCCCAAAACTTTTTTTTTTAAATAATTTTTACCCCTTTAAGGCCTACGTGGTATTATCTGTTGTGCGTGTTGATAATTTTATCAAGCTATTTGGTTGATAGTGCCACGTAGGCCAAAAAGGGGTAGAAAATTATTTATAAAATAAGTTTTGGATAATTGAACCTTAGTATATTTTAATTGTGTCTCTTAGATTTCGGGCATAGGATGAGTGGTACTTATACATTTTCCCAATATATTATTAACTACACTTGAGCATGACAATACTTGATGCAATAGTTCAAAATGGAATAGGAAAAGTAAATTAGTATAGGAAATAATCAGATACAAATGAAATTGCTAACTTAAACAATTCTTAGCTACAAATAAATAAAATAAGGACAAAAAGTTATTTTCAACTCCGTAATGCATTAATAGAACATTTACGGGAGAAACACAATAGTTTTGAAAGTTGAATATCTATGTAAAATTTAAAATAACTTTTTCAATGATGCAATATTTATTATGTAATTGTATTTAATTTTGATTTGGATTAATCGTTTATATGTATTATCTATAATATTTGTTACAATTATATTAATTAAAAATTTAGAATAAATAACTTCTATATTAAATGAAGAATTTGATGGGAAATTTTTTTTATATTGCATAAAGATTTTTATAGATTATAGGGTTATTATTTGAAGGATAAATGCACAAGTACTCTTCCAACCTATGTCCGAAATCTCAAAGACACACTGATATTATAGTAAGATCCTATTACCCCCTTAACTTATTTAATAAATAATTTTCTACCCCTTTTCGGCCTACATTACACTATCTTGTGGGCCCAACGCGTGTTGACATTTTTTTAAGCTAGTGACACGTAGGCCCAAAAATGGTTAAAAATTATTTATAAAATAAGTTCAGGAGGATAATGGGACCTTAGTATAGTATAAGTGTGTCTGTGAAATTTCGAGCATAGGTTGGGGGGGGGGTACATATGCATTTTCCCTCATTTGAAATAGGAAAGTAAAATTGAAATAGAAATAATGAAAAAATGCACAAGTACCCCCCTACACTATGACTGAAATCCCCAAACACACTTTAACTAAACTAAGGTCCTATTACCCCGTAAACTTATTCTTTTTATAATTTTTTGCACCTTTTTGTCTTAGTGGCATCCAAATATATTCCACGCACCACAATTGCATGGAGTCACAGAGTGTGCCACGTAAGACAAAAGGTGTACAAAATTACAAAAAAAAAAGTTCAGGGGGGTAAAAGGACCTTTGTTTAGTTAAGGTGTCTCTGAGATTTCGGTCATAGTCTAGGGGGTACTTGTGCATTTTCCCTATAAATAATAATGTAATCTTGAGGAAAGAGAAAAATAGATTCATTTTTTAGAGAGTAAAATAAATTCATTTTTAGAGAGTAAAATAAAAACTAGTATATATATCGTCCGACACCTACTTCCTAGACGCTTATATATATACTAATTTTTGGAACGTGTGTTTTACGTTTGTCCCATAATTTATACTAGAAAAGTTAATTTATATAAGTAAATATATCATAGTGGAGCATAAATATGTTCATCGCTATGTTCAAAGTTAAGTCCTTTTGTATGTAAGTTTGACATAAGAATATAACTCTTCACAAAATATAGTATGAAAATCTTATGTCATATGTTGGAGGTTTGATATTTTTAAAGTTTCATAAAAAAGTTCTTTTATTAAACCATCGGAATCAATATATTTAAATTACTAAATGTATGTTTTCATAATCAAAAAAGAAATTGACTATAAAAAGATATGTGTAAACAAAAAAATACTACAAAGTATCCAGGTGGTGTAACAACAAATCTATAGAAAAAACTAAAAGTTCAAACGGAAAAGAAAGAAAAGTAAATAAAGACATGACATCCATAATAAAAGACATATTATTAAAAAAGAGTACACAAAAATATTTTCATATTCACATTTTGTGAGAAGTCGACTTGCTATAGACAAAATATTTTATATGTATAAAAAAACTAGAATCACAAAAAAACATACAGAGAGACTATGTTAAAAATACAGCTACAATATATTTCTAGAACTATATATTGAAAGATTTGTATATACAAAAAAATTAAATATGAATTCTAATACAATAAAACTCAATGTAACATTTGCACTAATTTTTACTTTACATTATTTTTATTTTATTTTTACTTGTGGACAAATTTTTGTACCTCTTTCTAATAGTCAAGTATATGAATTTTACAAACATTTGAGGTTACAAATAAACAGGAAAAAGTAAAAACATGTTGTATTAAAAAGATAAATAATTTTCACATAAAAATACTATAAATCTTTATCAAAGACTTACTCTTTTACGGGTCTAGTTATGAAAATAATCTGTGGGATTTAACATGCTTACCTTCAAAATAATTAATTGTTAATATAAATTTGAATTAGCTTGATTATATTTATATCCTAAAGATAGAAGAAGTGAATAATATAAAAATATCGTAATCAATAATGAAGTTATATGTAAAAGCTCAGAGAGATGGAGATATGAAAATTAAAAGTTAACTTATAATTTCATATTGGAGAATATTCGTCTTGTCATTATGATAATTTACATATTTCTCAACAAAAAGAAGATGAATATGCATGAAATTTTAAAGAATACAAATAAACGAATCAGTAAAAATTATTACAATTACAAATTGGTAATGAAATTTTTTACAAATGATGAATGAATGATGAGCACAAATGTAACGACCAGGTTCCATCATTATAGAAAAGCTAACGGAAAGATTTTTTGGGTCGGAAAAATTTTTCGTAGTAACCTAGTTTAGATTTGATCGAAATCAGACTCATTAAGGTGTAGAAAAATCTGATAACAATTGGGTAATTTAATCATGTATTTGATTACATGAGTAGGTCAATAAGTCGTTAAGTATCACGTATGACTTCACATAATTAAATTATTGTGAGTAAAACTCCCAGAATAGATCTTAGTTTAAACGATACTTTCTTAGCGTCGTTGGTTAAATGTGTGTTGTGAAATAGGAGTTGGAATTATTTAAATACCTTACTATTTCGTGCAAGCCACTCTGGCAGTGCTTTTGGTCGCTCTAGCAGGGCCGCTGTATAGGAGTGAGTGTCGTTGTGGTGGTCCTAACGCGACGTGAAGTCGTAAATAAATCTCAAAACATCTTTATTCTGCACTTTCACTTTTCAGAACTAAGAAAGAACCCCATGCGATTCTTGACAATTTTCTACTATTTTTGAGGCTAAAGGTAAGATTTTCACTCTCCGAATATGTTTTCCAATCCGTAGAACATAATCTAATGGGTTATTATCGATAGGGGAGGGTTTTGATTTAGAAACTAAGGTGGAACAACCCTAGTTTTGATACTTGGGATCATGGATTTGATTTGGGGTTCATAGAATTGTTGGTAACTCAGGTAATTGGGGATTTTTTTTTTGATTCCGTATTATATGATTGTTAGACCATGAACAAGTGGAACGTATCCGTAAACGAAAGTATCAAGTTTTTTAGAGTTCCAAGCTTGTTTCGAGGTTGGTAATGGTTGTGATTATATGACTGTGTGATGTATGTTTGTTGTTGTTTCATTATGATGCGTGTATGTTAGCAAATATTGCATTATTGATCACACCAAATGTAAATGAATGTGAATGAATAACTATATGTCATGAATCACTTCTTTATCGTATGATGTTGACAATATTCTCATGCCTAGAGCCTACACCCTGGACGTGGCCGGCACCCAATGACCATTTGTAGCCTTGAGCAAACCCTTGACCTGACTTACTCAACTAAGCGAAAGACTCAACTTAACATAGTTATAGAATTGGAAAAATTCTCATAAATAACTTTAAATGTTGTCTTGGCCATAATGGCATTTGAGTCTCAAATATAGAATTTGAAATGTACAACTAATATACTAACTATTCATCTATGAATCCTCTAAAACTACTTTGACGAATGTTGGGACAAACCCTACAGCATTCTGAATAGAAAGACTGTAAAGCATAAAAAATATCCTCCAAAATGCAAGGAGGCTCACCACGAACTCTGGATGCTCAACTGGATTAACGGTGCGCTTGATATCGATCCTCGATACCTCTGTCTGCATCATAAGACGATGCAGGCCATCTAACATCAGTACATTGAATGTACGAGTATGCTAGTTGGAATGCTAAATGACATTTAAGCTTGAAAAGGAGTAAGAAAGAACACTTACCTTGACTCTGTTCAACTCAGGATTTACTAACTCATATTCAATATATGCAGTTTAAAAGTAAATGCAATATAAATAAAACTAACTCAAACATGCTATAAACTCTGAATGTATACAAGTATACAGATTATATCTGAGATGTATGTTAAATACAAATAAGTGATATATGTGAAAATCCAATACTTCTGTAGGAGCTTCTCTAACCGACAATCATTACTTAAGAGCTATAGTGATGATACAACGTTAATTAGCACACACTGCCCGGCCATCCTAACCTTTCCAGAGTATAGGACCTGAACTGCCTAATGAACGGCCACTAAAGATACACTACGATTCTACCAATAATATTTCAACAATTGTTTATCAAGGACTTCAAGATTTACCATTCAATCAATATAAAATTTGCTGAATTAAACATATTGGTGTGCGGTGAACGAACCCACCATATAAAGGTCTCAAATACCTCACTAGGGATCAACACCAACGAATTCCACTAGAATCTCTTGGTGTTCTTGGTAAAATCTTGCTCTTTCTCCTTTCTGCTTCTTCTCTTCTCTTTTCTGCAAAAACCTAAGCGTAAAAACTATTTTTCTAATATGAAATAAACTTGGTTTTACCCAATTTAACCCTTAAAACAAATTAGGAAATAATACGATGAAAAGACTATGTTACCCTTACTAACATCCGGACTGGACTTTTCTTGTCCAACAATCCAACTTCCAAAAGACATATCTGCCTCATATGACATCAAAAATGTGCAAAATTAGCTCCGTTGGAAAGATGTCTCCAAGGGATTTCCAAACATATAGAAAAATCACCCTAATTACTCCTAAGCTGGGAGTTTTGGCCGTTTGAAAATGACCAAAAACTCACTTTTACACTTGAAAAATTATTCAGATTTCCCTATATAGTTCCAAAAATAACTATCTTTAGTTTCTTTGTTTAATTCTAGCAATTTTAGGATTACGAGATGTTACAATATCTCCCCCATGGGAACATTCGTCCTCGAATGAAAACTCTTTCACAAAGCTAAGGGTAGTAACATCATCTCAACACTCAACAACAAAAGCAAATAACAACCTGCTGACACAGTCTTATAAAGTGCTAAGAAGAGAATTTAGTGCCTTGGTCTGGATTCTCTCAGGATTCGAAAAGATGTGGATATCTCCTCTTCATATTATCTTCAACTTCCCAAATTGCTTCTTCAACAAACTGATTCCTCCATAGGACCTTGACTGATGCAACTTCCTTTGTCCTCAGCTTGCGAACTTGATGATCCAAAATCTAAATTGGAATCTCCTCATATGATAAGTTATCCTCAATCCGAACATTATCAGTTTGTACAATCAGTGAAGGATCACCCAATCATTTCTTTAACATAAACACATGGAATACCGGATGAAGTGCTCCTAACTCTTATGGTATCTCCAACTCATAAGCCACATTTCCCACTCTCTTGGAGATTCTATAAGGTCCAATATATCGGGGAATAAGTTTCCCCTTTTTACCAAATCTCATAAAACCCTTCATTGGTGAAAATTTCAGCTACACCTAATCGTCCACTTCAAACTCTAACGGCCTTCTCCTAACATTTGTGTAGGAACTTTTGGCGACTCTGTGCCTTTCTAAATCTCTCTTGAATAACTTTCACCTTCTCCATAACTAAGTGAACTAGATCTACTCCTATTAATCTTGCTTCACCAACTTCGAACCACCCAATAGGAGATCTGCATCTTCTCCCATAAAGATCTTTATATGGAGCCATCTGGATGCTCGAATGGTAACAGTTGTTGTAAGAAAACTCAATGAGAGGTATGTGATCATCCCAAATCCCCTTGAAATCTATCACACAAGTTGTCAACATATCCTCAAATGTCTGGATAGTACGTTCTGCTTGTCCATCAGTTTGAAGATGAAAAACAGTACTTAAGTTCATCTTTGAACCCAAACCTTTCTGGAAATATTTTCAGAACGGTCCAGTAAATTGTGAACCTCTATCTGAAATAATGGAAACCGGAACTTCATGAATACATACCAATACTTGAAGATACGCATAATCCTTGGTTAAATATGTAGTCTTTATCGGCGAGAAATGAGCTGACTTTTTCATTCTATTGACAATCATCAAATAGAATTATGTTACCGGTGAGATCTTGGCAAACATGTGATAAATTCCATATTAACCATCTCCCACTTACATTTCGGAAGTTATATAGTTTGAGACAAACCTCCAGGCCTTTGGTGCTCTACTTTCACTTGTTGTCAATTTGAGAAGTTGGCAATAAACTCAACAATATCTTTCTTCATGCCTTCCAACCAATATAACTCTCTCTAATCGTGGTACATCTTGGTGGACCCAGATGAATGGAATATCTGGAGCTATGAGCCTCCTCCAGGATCCTTTTTTGGAATCTCTACACCCTAGGTATACACAATCTACCTTGGTACTTCAGTACACCATCTCCCCCTTGTTCAAAGGTCAATACTCTTTGCTTCTAACATTTGCCTTCAAGTCAAGCAAACTCTTTCACCTCTAACACTAGTGAAGATTCCGCCCCATTAGTCACCACTATCCCTCCTATGGAATCCATAAGTCTTACTCCCAAATGTGCAAGTCTGTGCATATCGTTAGCTAACTCCCTATTTTCTTATTCAACATTGGCAATACTCCCCATGGACAACATGGTTAAGGAATCAACAACCACATTAGACTTATCTGGGTGGTAAAGAATACTCATGTCATAATCCTTGATTAATTCTAACTACCTCCTTTGTCTGAGATTTAGTTCCTTCTGAGTGAAAACATACTAGAGGCTCTTGTGATAAGTGATTATGTCAACATGAACACCATACAAGTAGTGACATCATATCTTCAAAGCAAACACTACTGCAGCTAATTTCAAGTCATGAGTTGGATAATTCTTCTCATGAACCTTCAACTGTCTTGAGGTATAAGCTAGAACCTCGCCATTTTGCATTAACATACAGCCCAAACTAACTCTCGATGCATCACAGTTCACCACAAAACCTTAAGTACCCCCTGGTAAGGTCAAAACCAGAGCGATAGTCAATCACTTTTTCAACTCCTGGAAGTTTTTATCACAAGCCTCGTACAATTGATACTTGACCGTCTTCTTAGTTATCTTGGTGTCAAAGGAGACGAGACAGATGAAAATCCTTTTACAAATCTACTGTAGTAGCCAGCCAAACACAAGAAACTTCTTATATCAGTTGGAGATGTGGGTCTAGGCCAACTCTGAACGATTTCTATCTTTTGGGTATCAACCCTAATTCCATCACCGGAAACAATGTAACCCATGAATGCCACAAACTAAAGCCAAAACTCACACTTGGAGAACTTGGCATATAATTTCTTATCTTTCAAATTCTGTAGTATAATCTTGTGATGACATTATGTTCTTCTTCATTCATTGAATAAGCTAGAATGTCATCAATCAAGAACATGACAAACAGATCTAAATAAGGTTTGAAGACTCTGTTGATAAGATCCATGAATGATGGTGGTGCATTTGTCAAACCAAAGGACATAAATAGAAACTCATAATGCCCATACCTGGTTCTAAAAGTTGTGTTTGGAATGTCACGTTCCCTAACTTTCAACTGATGGTACCCTGATCTGAGGTCAATTTTTGAGAAGCAAGAATTACCCTGAAGCTGGTTGAAAAAATCATCTATCCTTAGAAGAGGATATTTATTCTTGATGCTCGACTTATTCAACTGATGGTAGTTTATACACATCCTAAGGGAACCATTCTTGTTTCTCACAAATAATACTGGAGTGACCCAAGGCGAGACACTTGGTCAAATAAAGCCCTTATCCAACAAATCTTTCAAATGTTCTTCTAGCTCTTTCAACTCTGTTGGTGCCATTCTATATGGAGGATTCGAGATAGGGCGAGTATCTGGAATGATTTCTATGCCGAAGTCTATTTCTCTCTCAGGAGGGGCTCCGGGTAGATCATCATAAAAGACTTTGGAAACTCACTGACTATTGGAACTGACTGAAGGAAAGGTACCTTAACACTTGAGTCATTAACTCGGACTAAGTGATAGATACACCCCTTGGAAACTACTTTCTTTCCTTTAGGTAATAAATGAAACGATCCTTAGGCACTGCTGAACTACTACTCCACTCTATGATTGGCTCATTTGAAATCTGAAACTTGATAACTCGAGTTCTGCAATCTATTGATGCATAATAGGCCTTGAGCCATTCCATACCTAAAATTACATCAAAATCTACCATGTATAACTCTATTAGATCAGCCATGGTAATCTTGTGACTCACAAAAATAGGAAAGTCACGATAGACCTTTTCTGATAGAATGGATTCACTAACAGGTGTGGAAACACTGAATGGTTTGGTAAGTCGTTGAGGAATAACTTCAAAGTTCATAGCAACATAGGGAGTTACAAAAGAGAAACTCGTTCCTGGGTCTAACAATGCATAAACAGTAAAGTCAAACACTCAAAACTACCAGTGACAATATCTAGCGAATTCTCATATTCTTGGCGATTGTTCTGAGCATATAAGCGGTTTGTTCCTTTGGTAGATCTAATAGATGCAACCTTGTTTGGTGGAGCAGGTGTTGAAGACTGAGCTCTATTACCCCCATTACCACCGTTTGCTTACACTTGGGAAATTCTTTCATGAAATGATCAGTCTAATCGCACTTGAAACAGCTCGCAGAGCCTTCATGACATATACCTGAGCCTTCATGACAACTCATGATTTACCAACTCGTATTCAATATATGCAGATTTAAAAGTAAATGCAATATAAAGAAAACTATCTACAACATGTTGTAAACTCTGAATATATACAAATACAAAATATATCTGATATGTATATAAAATACAAATAACTCATTTATATGATAATATAATACTTCTGTGGGTACTTATCTAACTGAATACCATCATTTAAGAGTTATAGTCATGATACAACGTTACTCGGCCCACGCTACCAGGACATCCTAACCTTTCCAGAGTATAAGACCTGAACTTCTTAATTGATCCACTAGTAAACTATGAGAAGGGTTCATCTAAAAAGTATGATCCTTTTCTACCTATGATAGCTACATGGTTTTCATGGAGACTTGAGTTAATCTGAAAACCACATCTCCACATCAGTGCTCAATACTACTCCCAAAAGTATACTGACTCTTATGTTTTAAAACATACTGATTTTGTGGTTTCGGATTAGTGCTCAAAACATAACTTTAATATCGCATTTGGAAATCAGAGTTTCCATGATTGCTTCATTTCATAAAGCTATTACTTCTGTCTGAAAACTGGCTCGAAGTCTCTTTACTTGTTTAAATGTGGAAAACATTTGTAACTCTTAGGTAACCTAGTCCCCTTATAACTTTTGAGAATAAGCTCAAATCTTTACTCTTCTTAACTTATAACTTGAGGCTTAAAACAAAGTTACAAAGGTTTGTTAAAGACTCTTGGAAACTTTATGAAATCACTTTGACTTGCTTCTTAACTTTTAGACTTGAATGTTTGCTTGTTTGACTTTGATCTTAACTTTCCTTGAATGGGATTATGGATTCAAGGATCATGATCTCATGTTTATGGATGATTTCATTATGTTTAGATGTACTTTAGAGTTTTGGGATCAGTAAAGAAATATGGGTACATCAGTTAGGAACTAGTACAAAAAGATAGGGGAGAAATATGAACTCCAAGTGATCCTGGCGCTCTGAGAGGGGCGGTGCACCAGAGCCTGATAGACAGAGGCTATCCTTAGGTGCTCTAGCTGGCGCGGTGCCCCAGGGCTTGTCAGATGGGTTTTCCGACTTTACTTCTCCGATTTTCAGTTTTAAACCTCCCAAACTTCCATGGATATTCCCCCGAACACTTAGGATCACTGATATCCTCAATACTCAATAGTTTAGAGTCGTACAATAACCCAGAAACACGAATCAGATCCACTAAAGGTACGCTACATCTCTACATACAAGATTTCAACAATTGTTCATCAAGGACTTAAAAATTTTACCATTCACTCAATACAAAACTCGACGAATTAAACATATTGGTGTCTGGGTGAACAAATGCAACACAGAAAGGTCTCACATACCTCGAAAGGGATCAGCCACGACAAATTCTATTAGAATCTCTTGGTGTTCTTGGTAAAATCTCGCTCTTTCTCCTTTCTCCTTCTTCTCTTCTCTTTTCTCCCAAACCCTAAGCTTAAAAAGTATTTTTATAATCTGAACTAAAGCTTGGTTCCCCAATTTAACACTTAATAAAAATTAGGAAATCATAAGGTGAAAAGACTATGTTACCCTTACTAAAATCAAGATTGGACTTTTCTCTGTCAACAACCCAACTTTCAAAAGTCATATCTCTCTCACATGACACTGAGAATGCACAAACTTAGCGCCATTGGAAAGATATTTCCAAGGTCTTTCCAACCATTTATAGAACACACCCTAATTCTTGCTGAGCTAGGAGTTATGACCGTTTGAAAATGACCAAAAACTCAGTTTTACGCTTAGGAAATTTTCCAGATTTCCCTATATATTTCCATAAGTAACTATCCTTTAGTTTATTTTTTTAATTCTAGATATTTTAGGATTACTAGATGCTATAGATATACTTCTAATTGTGATTGTGGTATGTTGAATGGATTAGTTGCAACGTTTTTGTCATAACTAACTTTGATCAGTTGCCACGTTCTGTATAATTGTTTGATCAGTTGTCACGTTCCGACATAATTATGAGATCGATTGCCATGTTCCAGCATATACATTGGATCGAGTACCACGTTTTGGTATACTAACATTTTGGGTTTGGGTTCCATGAGAGGAGCAACTACTTGATTTAATTATGATATTTCAGAATTGTGAAATGCTCTATTGTTCGTAAATAATGATGATATTGTGTATGTTCAGTGAATGCATGCAATTATGATGTTGTATTGACTTACTTATGTTGCACTTAGTGGTAGAACCATGTGATCCTACTAGTACATTGTGGTTGTGTACTGATAGTGCACTTGCTCTTATTTTTGTTGAGTACAGGGAATCTTTAGTAGGTGATATGCTCAAATTTAATTCCAGAAAAGAAGTAAAAGCGGTCGCATCAAGTAAAGAACCCAACTAGTGAGGTTGGGATCGTTCCCACGAGGAAAATGGTTCAGACTTAACTTTATTCTATCATTACTTGTATTAAGTCAATTATTTTCAAAAAACAAATAACTAAAGGGGGTTTTGATTAATAAAAGCAATAAGCTAAATTAAAGTAAACAAGTGACAGGTTCAAGTATTGGAGTTTAATCAAGTTATGAGAGTAACTACGGCGTAATTATTCCCCACAGGCTCCTAACTCAGTAATTCTAGCTATAACAATCCTTTCCTAGTATCTTGCCTACAAAGTGATAAGTTAGGTATATCTAAATCCTTGGTCCGTAATCTAGAGAATCTCACTCCGCACCTTGGTCTGGCTACGTGTGTTGCTTTACAAAACCTTTCCTTTACCTCATATTAAGCATCATATTCGATATTTGACTAAGTTGTTACTTCGTACCAACCGCCACTAGCCTATTAGATCGTATACACTAAATCTATGTTGATAATTCTTTTCCTATTATCTACGACCTTGGTTCGGCAAGTAGCAATAAGGCGAGTTCTAACGTTGGCCATCCGTTAAAAAGAATTGTAAGCGAAAGAATTAGCAATACATGGAAGACACTATTCTAGAATTGTTATTTTAACTAGATTTTACCTTGTTATTTACCCATGGTTCCCAGAACCCTAGTTATGGTGTTTAGTCACCCATGCTAATAATCACACAATTCATATTGATAATATAAGAATTCATGCACTTACTTTTATGAGAATGAAGAAAATCCAGAATTTCACTTGAATAATTCACAAAAACACCAACAATTGATTCCGAAAAAGTATGATCAAATAATAAAATCAAGCGTTCAATACTTAAACAAGAGAACTAAAAAATATCCAAAAGTCTAACCCTAAAAACTAGGTTTTTCGAACTATTTATAATAAAATAAAACCTAATAAAAGAAGGAATCTATTTAAGGCAAATCGGTCCAAAACACATCTGAATAGACGATCCCTGCGATGAACCGTCATGGACACGACGGACCGTCGTGGGCTCTGTCGTTCCATACTTGGCATAATTTTTTGCTGCTTTCTTCATCAACTCATTGTTACCCTCGACGGACAGATATGACGTACCGTTGAAAGAACAACGGTCCGTCGAGGGGTTCCGTTCCACAACACTTAGAAACCTCTTGAAATTGGGTAGTGGAACTACTCTTTGACAACCACGACGGATCTGCAGGACGGACCATCGTGGCTATGACGTTCGTCATGAGCTTCCATAGTACCACACTTGGTCAAACTTCCCCTACATTCTTCTGCAGCCATTTTCATCTCACTACAGTGCCACTTATGGACCGTTACAGTCACGACGGACCATCGTGGGCTCCGTAGGTGGTCACTTCTTCAATTTCTGCTTAAATCCTCCGCGTTCTCCTTTTGACAGATTTCCTGCAAAATAAAGAGAAACCTACATAAAAAATCAATACAAAAAGGCTTCAAACACACACTAAACTTATGGAAAAGACATTTAAAGTACCGTGAAATCACGGTACATCAACACCCTCAACCTAAATTTGTTGTTTATCCTCAAGCGACGCACTATGACTCACTACAAAATCTTTGTACAAGAGTATCCGTCTTTTATCTTTCGCAATTATTTGGCTATCAATCCGTATTATTCTCATTATGTTCATGCATGCTATAACTATTAGGCTTGAATTATGTGGATCAAACCATGACACATACTCACCACAACTTGACACCTATCCTCTTCGATCCCTCACCTAGGTGCTAATTTTTTCGGTATTGCAACTAGTGTCCACACTTCAAAATAACATCCTCATATTTCACATAATGATTTCAGTTTGAGTATAAGAATTACTTTTCAACACTCGTTCTTAGAACAACTTCACAACTTATTTATGCATATTGCCATAGGCTTGCCCTTATTTTCACTGGTTTAAGTTCACCATAACAACTCTTAGGATCACGATAGTAATTTCTTAGCTTGTAACATAGGCTCAGGATCAGGTAGGGTATATTTAGGTATATTTTAGTGACTTGTTACCCTCCTTGACATATCGTTTAAGCTTCCTACCTTTTCATCGTATTATTCCTCCCTTTTTCTTATATTATTTCACCTTGCTATTTTCCCTTCTTTCTTCTTTTGTGTAAGTGATTCTTTTCTTTTGTTGCTTGTATTTATTATTATTATTATTATTATTTCACTTTTCTTGAGTCACTTTTCTTTTGTTCTTTCTCTCTCTTTGTTCTTTCAACCCCACTTTCCGGAGCATTCCTCATAATAGCCACCCTCAACTCATGGATTTTCCATGAGTCAAAGTACACAATACCCAAAGTTGGTTCAGGGACACGACAAGGTTGTTTTCTGCATTAGAAACCCTCAACTTATGGTTTTGGCATAAGCTAAGGTGATCATGTCTAAGGAGGGACCAGGGCCAACACATAGTTCCCAGATTTGATTAGTTGGGCTGAAAAAGAAAGGTCTATTTTAAGCTAAAATCATTTAGATCAAAAAGGGAAAAATTTCATTCATTTTTCTGTTATTTAGGCTAAAGATTGGCTATACTGAACAAGGGCCTATGATCCTTTCCTAATTGTCTATTACAGCTTACTTTTAGTAGGACTAACTAGGAGAGTTCTAGATCAGTACAAATAGTGGACTATTCAAATTTTCCTTACACTCACTTGACATCTCATTACTCGACCAGATTATCAGACACCTAGTTCGAGTCTTAGATTAAGGGTCATGCAGTGGTGTATCTCTATGTCATGCTTAGAGCCACACATTTCTCTGTCACTATGCCTAGTCATGCATCATTTTGATTACATCAGGATATCATTTCTGTTTTAGCCATCCTGCTTCAGAGTTATACTATGTACACAAGATATAGACATGCCGGTTAAACAATAAAAATAATCAGTCTCTTGGGGAAAAAGAACACAGGCAAGAAAACTCCAAAAGAGGATCGTGAGTTGGGCTACTCAGACTTCACCCTAGCACTCACTCTCCATTTACCCCACCCCAAAAAAAAGATATGCAATTGTCCGTAATGCATAAAAGAATCCAAAATAATAGAGTGGTAGGTAAAGAAAACCTGAAGCGCAAAGCGCCGTCGATCAACAAGATGGGGGGTTCGGTGTTCGGGAACACACTCTCTTTATAGTATGGACACCCTCAATCGTGTCCTCAGCATCAACAACACCCTCAGTAGTGCATATCTCTACAATCACAGGACCATCAGTAGTGCTCTTCTCTACCTCAACAACTCTGGAGCTAGACGCCCCAGCAGCCAACTCAATAGCTCTTAATTGACGGGTCCCTCATCAACAATCGAGTCTCTCCTCGCATCCTCCAACTCTTGGCGCTCCCTCTTCTGTGCCCTAGACTCATCCTTATTTTGATCTCTATGCCTCTTTGCATGCTCTCGTGGTAGAGGTGGTGGTACTGCAACAGTGGAGAGTAAGGCCGCCAAAATAGTATCCTCGGCGGGCTCTGCAGAAGGGGCCTCAGACTCGGGCACCCTAGCCTCTAGAATCGTGTCAAGGTCCTCTCTCAGACTCTCTACAGCAGCCTGAAGGGTCGGCACGTCCACCGGAGGGACTGGTTGGGATAGCACATGCAACATAAAATCGTCCAAGCGCTGATGAACCTCCATGATCTTCCTCTTCGTGTGCTGGACCATCTTCCGCTCCATGCTCTCTTCTGCCTCAGCAATAGACCTCTGCATCCAAGCCTGGATGTGATGCAGAAGAGTGCACATTGGATCTTAAGTTTCTCGATCCTAGCAAGTGGGACCAGAGTGGCGGAGGGAGTCGAGCAAGAGGAGCTCGGAGCGGTGCTACCACCCGAGATAGACTCGACCGGGGTGGTGTCAGTAGGCTCAGATGTAGCCAGGGTAGCCACTTGGGCTGGCTCTACAGTGTCGGCCAGTTTCTTTCCAAGCGGAGGTACCTCCGGGTGGGGCCCTCTGTGTGGGTCCAACTCATTGGCCTCATCCCTAATAAGGCCTATATCAACATTGCTCGGCGGGGTCTTAATTTGATCGATGTTCTAAATAGGCACACCTGCGAACCTGCACAAAGCAAACACCATGCACGGAAGGTAGTAGTGACCTTGAAGTCCCCTCTCGTGCATGACCGCCTGAAGAAGCCAAGCGAAGTCCACCTCAAACCCTGCTATCAGCGCCACCATCGGAACTGCGCGATCCTAAGTTTCAATATTTTCTGCAGCAGTGGGGGAAAGAAAGTGGCGGACTATCAACCACAAAAACTTGGCCGTAAAGGTCAGGTGAGCCTTCTTGATGGCTCCCCTCGGATCAAGTACCTTATCAACAGCCTCTCCATCAAAAGACAAATACCGGGCAATCCACCTCTTGGTGGTCTCTCTCAACTCTGGCTTACGCAAGAACTATCCATCTTTAACTAGTTTTTAGCGGTAGTCGAAATCGGAAGTAAGAGGAGTCCGGTTAATATCAATAGTCTCTCCGTATAAATACCGGTGGATGGCGGGCAAGGAGATGTCTACCCGCTTGCCGCGGACTCGAATGCGCTCAAGAAGGGCCTGTTTGGTGGGGGCAGCCCGCCTGTCTATCTGGGTTCGGAGAGTCTACACATACGAGGCGTAGAACTCTCTGACCAATTCCTCACTATATCGGCCCACATCACGAGCATTCCATTCTAGTCGGTCCCTGGTGAAGAGAGCATGGATTGCCGGAATGGTGGAGAGACTCCCCGTGAGGACCCATCTCTCCTGTGTAAGGTCCGGGTCATAACTCCTTATCATTCAGCAGCTTGGCGTCTGAGTATACCTGAAACTTCCCCTCAACACACCACCGGTTGGGCTGGTCGACAATCGGGGTAGGAACTCCAGTCAGTGGTGCTCGAGTGGAATCAGCACTATCAGCCTCATCAGACGAGGCGGGCTGATACGCAGTGGCTGGAGCAGAAGCCTCCTCAGACCCGGAGACTTCTTTTGAACCCAATACTTCCTCAGAGCCGGAAGCATCCCAAGAGTGTACAGTAGATCTAGAAGGCGTACCGGTTAGTATGGGCTTCTCTTCATACTGGGAGGCAGTGACTACGCCGAGCGCCATCTTCATGGGGGTGGCTCTTGTGGTACGTGGAGCCCGTGGAGGAGTGACAGTGCCTGGGGGAACGTATTCAGGGTCACGCTCATCGTCAGAGCCAATGACCAGTCGGGCAGATGGGGCTACAAACTTTGAGCGCCGTTGTGCCTACACGTGATCTAGATTTCGCGCCATAGGTGTTAGTACTTGAAAAGAACAACAATTAGTACCAGTAGAAACAAAAAAAGACATGCAAAGAAGAAAAGAAAAACATAAAATCAAAACTGAAATGGTATTGCTGTAGTTTCTGTGCTGGACGAAGGACCAGTTGACAGTCTATCGTGAGCATGAAGGACTGTGATGACGGTCCGTCATGAAATACTTTAAGAAATTTTATTGGAGACTTTCAGAAAGAAAGTCTCCGACAATCATGATGGTTGTGTAGGACGGACCGTCGAGAGAAAGATGGTCCGTCATAGAGGTCCGTCGTTTGAAACATAGAAAATATTTTGAGAACTTGAGGAATAGAGTCTCTGACAACCATAACGGTTGTGTACGACGAACCCTCGAGGGCACAACGGTCCGTCGTAGAGCTCTATTGTTGGACACTTGGAGAAAATTTTGAGACCCTTAGGAATAGGGTCTCTGACAAGTATGAAGGTTGCACAAGACGGACCTTCAAGGGCACGACGGTCCATCGTAGAGGTCGTCGACGGACACTAAGAGAAATTAAACAGGAATTGGTGGGACGGACCCCACGACGGTACGTCGAGGGCATGACGGTCCGTTGACAGGGTCTCGTTCTATCCTTCAGTGACACAACTGGGGATGCCTCAATCAACCCCTAAAATTCTAATCAAAAGAATACTTATCAACCCACAATTTCTAACCCAATTACCCTACATACTAGCAATCCTAAGGCAATAATTTCTCGAGTTTTAGTATGCCAATTTTGAGGACTATCAACAAAGTTCAGAAAAAATTATCAGAAACATACACCACCATTGATTTAGTTAACACAACACCCCCATTCTGTTTACTATGTGAAGGGTCTTAAGGCATGTAGGATCAACGGGGTGAGTTCGTAACATGCAATAGGGGTCAAATTTTGAAGATCCAACATTCAGAATCAATTATGTAGCATAGCAAAACAAGAAAGAAATGTAGATGGTTTAGAGATCAGAACCACATACCTGATATTTGGAGAAGATGAAAACAAACTAAGGAACACAACTCTGGTGATCAGAAGAAAAACAGTTGACTCCGACCGGCAGATTACTTGAAGAAGAAGGGAGATTGAAATATAGGGAATTCGGGAAGGGATGGGGAATCTGATGTTTTGGGGAGAGAAAAGAGTGTTAGGGAGTTGAAGAGGGAGTAAATGGGGGAAGTGAGGGAACGAAACATTTAGACTGAAGAGGTTGGAAGTTTAGAGGTTTAAAATCTTTTAATATTCGCCGGTCGGGTCGGGTTTACGGGTATTGATGCGACGAGTCCCTGTTGACGGTCCATCAGAGGTGTGATGGTCCGTCATGGGTGCCCTAATTTAGAAAAAATGGAAAAATTTACCTGGGCACGATGGATTCTTGTGACGGTCCGTCGTAGGCATGACGGTCCGTCGATGGGTCCGTCAATGAGTTCTGCAGACCAAATTTCTGGTGATGTGCTACCTGCAAATTTAACACCCATGAAGCTATTCTTTTTGTATTTTCTAGACACTTTTTGGACACGGACCCTAAATTACGCTCTAAACAACATTTCTAACAAAATGCAACGCTTACTAGAAAGTCATAAAAAACCTATAGTTGGCTTAGAGGATACATATTGGATTGCCTCCAAACCACAGACAAGACCAGAGTGCCCAAAGGTGAGACACTTGGTCAAATAAAACCCTTATCTAATAGATCTTTCAAATCTTTTAACTCTTCTGGTGTAATTCTATATGGTGGAATAGAGATAGGAAGATATCTACAACGATGTTTATGCAGAAGTCTATTTCTCTCAGGAGGGACTCCAGGTAGATTATCAGGAAAAACATATGGAAACTCTATACTATTGGAACTGACTAAATAGGAGGTACCTCAACACTTGAGTCATTAACTTGGACCAAGTGATAGACACACACCTTAGAAATTAACTTCCTCGCCTAAAGGTACGAAATGATACGACCCTTAGGCACTACTGAACTGATTTTCCACTCTAAGATTGACTTATTTGGAAACTGAAACTAGACTACTGGAGTTCTACAATCAATTGAGGAATACCTGGCATGAAGACAGTCCATACCAAGAATGACATCAAAGTATACCATGTCTAATTGAACAAAATATGCCATGTTACTCTTGTGATTAACGGAAACTAGACAATCATGATAGAGTCTTTTTGCTATAATGGATTCACCAACAGGTGTGGAAACACTAAATGGTTCACTAAGTTGCTCCGGAATAGTTTTATAGCTCATAGCAACATATGGAGTTACCGAAGATAAACTCACTTCTTGATCTAGCAATGCATAAATTGTATAGTCAAAGACTTGAACCATACCAGTGAAAACATCTGGAGAATTCTGATGCTCTTGGAAATTGTTGAGAGCATACGAGCGGTTTCTTCCTCCACCAGTATCTGAAGTAGCTCCCCTAGGTGTATCCTTGTCTTGAAAGGAAACTAATGAAGATTGGGCTCTATTGCACCCATTACCACTTCCTTGCCTGTTCTTTGAACACTCTATCACGAAATGCCCGGTCTGACTACACTTGAAACAACCAATGGAACCCCCTCACAATAAACTCCAAAGTGGTTTCTACCACACTTGGCGCAGGTAAGAGCTTACTACCCCCTCGCGCCACACTACCCTATGAATATAAAGGTTTAGCTTTGGAATTCTAACCATAGTACTCACCCTTTTTCTTAAGTGTATGTGCACTAGTAGATGATGGAGCAGGACCTTTTTTTCTGTTGGAAGGATGACCGGTTGGCATTACTCTTCTATTGCCCGGACTCGTTCCTCGTCTTAACACTCTTGCTTCTATATCTTCTATGTCCCTCAGTTTCTCCTTTTCAACCAACTCCGTATAAACCATCAACCTGGATGTGTCCATGTCACCTATCAGCATAGCAGCTCTTGCCTCTTAGCTTGATGCACGACCCAAGCCAATGATAAATAGACTCATCATAATCCAGATGTCCATAACCACTTTAGGAGCATAGCGGGACAGATGGGTGAACTTCAACCTATACTCATGTGCACTCAAAGAGTCCAGCTTCAGCGTAAAGAAATCTCTTACCTTAGACTCTTTCAATTCTCGGGGAAAGAAATGCCCCAAGAAATTCTCTTCAAAATAGGCCCAACTCGTATATTGTTCCCGTTTATCAAAATTTCCGCATGTTTAACTTTTTGGGATATGAGGTTCTCCTACTTAAGTGTTAGAGTGGGTTCGCAAATGGCCCAGTGGGTTGGGTAGTGAAAATATTAGTATTAAGCTTAGATTACCAGTCTCCCTGCTTAAGAGCAAAGTGTGGACTAGACTCCTGCAGGTTGGTGTATTGACGTCAACATCTAATCTACAAGAGGCTAGGAAGCATTCTAGTAATTGTTTCACTCTTTTTAACCTGACGTGCGAAGTGTCTCTTGTGGTATGAGTTCACGCCAATTGGTATCTCCCGATTCCAATTGGTATCTCAACCAGGTAAATCGGACGTGGTAATCACAATGGAGGAGCCACAAGAAAGGTAATTTGAACTGGGAAGTTTTATCTAACATCTCTCAATTTGGAAAAACTAGGAAAGAATCTAAGAATTGGAAATAGTGATTTTTGGAAATAATTGTAATCTCGATTGTTGTTTAAGTTAGGAAAGTTGAGTTTTTTGTGAACTTCAAATGGACATAATTCCTAGATCAGGATGAGTTAGCAGTACTTTATGAAGTGGTTGGAAAGCTCTTGGAATAATCTTTCCAACGCCGTGAAGTTTGTGCGATTCCGAGTTCGTATGAGTGAGTTATGACCTTTAGAAATTGGGATGTTGGAATATGGAAAGTTTGAAGGGTAGTTTGGTATTTTCCGTACCTAAATTAATAAATTTGTTTTGAGGATTTTAATTGGGTTAAAGTAAGATTTTTTTCATTTTAGAAAAGTGAATTTCATGCTAGGGCATGGAGAGAAGAGAAAAGAGGAGAAAAAGGAAGAAAGTTCAAGATTCGTCAGGAAAGTTAAAGAATCGCTTGTGGATTTCGTGAAGGGGTGATCCCTACAAGGTGTGTGAGTTTCCATATTGTAAAGTTCATTGCCCCACACACAAGTCATGTTATTTTCAGCGTAATTTCGGTCTTGAAATTTAAAGATTTGTTCTTGGAAAGTGTTCTTGAAGCTTCCTTATCAATTAAGTTTTGATGTAAAGATTCTATTGGGTCAAATTTAGACGATCATATCTCTTAGAATATTAAGATTTACGTGAGTCAAAACTATTTCAATTATAGATAACTGAATCTACTTTCTAAAGCCACTAATTTTGCGTCAATCCAATTTGTGAGTAAAAAGATATGACTATTTTAGTAACCTATACAGTGCTGTTACGAATTTGCAGACGGGAAAACATTAAAAATGGTTATTTTTATTTTTTTACCTTCAAGAAAACCCTAAATTAATTTGTTGAGTAATAAAAGATTCAAAACAATTATATTTTTATCAAAACTAATAAAAATAATAATTTTTGGCCATTTAGATTTCAAGAAAATAATTCAAGTATTTCAAGAAAGGTTTTCTTGATCATTTACCTTTAAGCTAGGGTTTTCAAGGATTTTGTTCAAGTTCTTATCCAAGATTCTTCAAGAACCTTTTTCTTTCTATATAAAATCATTCCAAAATATAATGAGATCTTTCCTATCACAAATCATGATCCTTGAATCGATAATTTAATTCAAGGAAAGGGAAGAGTCAAGTCAAGATGTTAAGAATCAAGTCGAGAAGTTAAAAGTCAAGTCAAGAAGTCAAGATAAGTTCTTAAAGTTTTTCAAATGTCTTTTACAAACTTTTAACTTTTTTTAAGACTTCAGTTTCAAAGTTAAGCAAAGAGTTCTGATTTGAAATTCTTTTCTTCAATGGGAACTAAGTATTCTCAAGAAGTTGTAAATTTTTTTCCATTTAAATGAGAACGAAAACTAAGATTCCAAAGAGTCTTCAGGTTAGTTTACATAAAAGAGTAATAGCTTTCTAAATGAAGCAAGAAGGGTAACTGAGATTTCAAAGATAGACTTTGAGCTGAGTTTTTTTAGCACTAATCTCAAATCACAGAAGAAAATTGTTTTTAAAACATAAGATCTAGTATATTTTGGGAGTAGTATTGAGCAACAAATTGGGGACGAGCATGAGTTCAGATAACTTACGCCTCCATAAAACCATGTAGCCACCATAAATAGAAAAAGGTCATACTTTTTAGATGAATCCTTTTAACAATAGACTAGTGGATCCGCTTAGTGAGTTAGGTCTTATACCCTGGCAAGGCATAGGATGGTCCTTGGCAGCGTGAGATAAAGTGTTGCATTATCACTATAGCTCTTAAGTGATGGTTGGCGGTTAGAGAAACTCCCATATCAGTATTTTGTATTTTTATATACATCAGAAATATTTATATTTTTATGTACATTAAATAGTATTGTATCTTTGCATACATATAGAGTTATCTTTGTGTTTCTAAATACACGGAGTTGAAAATCATGTTTTAAAGTTTTTCTTTATATTGAATTTATTCACACTACTTTATATTGAAATCAGATGAGTTAATTAAGGCCCAAGTAAGTGTTACTTTCAGACTCTTTTCAAAGCCATGTTATGTTTAGATTTCTAACTCACATACAAGTACATTCAATGTACTGGTTCCAGTTGATTTGCATCGTTAGATGCCGACGCAGGTATCCAAGATCAGTAAGAAACACATCATTAATCTAGTAAGCAATCCAGAGTCAGTTGGTGAGCCTCCTTGCATTGTGGAGAGCTGTTTTTTATTTTTTTCTGTTATTATATTAGTTCATTAGTATGTTATGAAGTTTGTTCCAACATCCATCTTAGTTGTTTTAGAGGCTTCATATATAGTAAGTGAAATTTTAGTTCATTCGTCATTATCTTGTTATTGGCTTATCTTCCTATTTGAGTTACCACTTAGGCTAAGTTAAATGTTTATTCTTAAAAAATACTATAAGTTCAGTTGAGACAGTTAAGTTATTTAGCATTTAAATCCTTTTCTTTATGCTTAAAGTCTTCTGCTGAGTAAGTAAGTCAGGACAAGGGTTCGCTTAGGGTCAACAATGGTTCTCGAGTGTTGGCCATGCCCAGGGTGTAGGCTCGGGGCGTGACAGTTCCAATTGGTATCTGTCCCTAGGGGTAGTGTAAATACGTGAATGATTAGCAAGGGTCATCCATGGATCAAGTAACCAATTAAGAATTTGTAATTGTCTTTGATTTTGTGACTTGGAATATGTGAATGCATGACTATTGTTGAATTAACTGTGAATATGTGCTTCTTGTTGTCTGGAATGACGGAGCTTGTGAAAGTATTCTTTCGTTGTCTAATTTTAATGAGGAGTTTAGGACATGTTGGTTGGTATGTATGATATGACTAAGGACACAGTGAGGCATGTCTAGACTTTCATAAGTTATTTCTCACAGAACCATTAGAAGTATGCAAGTAAAAATCCCTGAAAACCGTTAAGATGAATTATAACTAATACTCTAGAGAATTATTGGATTATATATGTGTATTTAAACCTATAGTATTGCGCAAGGTGTTGGCTAACTCGTGTTAAATATGAAAGTTGTAATGTCGGGGTGTATCATGGGGTATGTAGGTGTAACTTTGAATTAATAAGAACTAGTGTTAAGATTGATGCAGATTAGTTAATATTCCATAGTTGAATTTATCTTTGATTGTGGATTAATATATGAGCCTAAGGAAAAACACAGAAGAGTGACAAGAAAAAACAAAAATCTTAACCTATGTATTCATCCCGTTAACGTTGCACGGATGGGATTTTTCCCACCATAGCGGGCTCACCACAATGGGAAATTCCCTGCCAGAGCGGGACAGGGCGAGAAAGAAACTCACCAAGCATCCCCTGCTTCCCCTCATGAATTTTTTTTCAAACCCCGAATGGGAAACAAATCCCTGAAACACAGCATAATTAGAGAGATCACAAACATCCAAACTTAAATAAAGATTGCAGCATGAAGCAAAACGATCATTCATGTGCTACCAAAAAATTATGAAGGACAAAAGATAGAAACAAATTTTTTCCAAAATATACAATGCCAAAAAGGCTGAAATAGCAACCAATCAAGAACCCTCAGACTGGGTGGTGTCCATGTCAGAGTCGCGGTCCTCTAGGGGTATCACACCGGCCCAGGTCTAATTCAGCATAAGGAACTCCGTGAAGTCTTTCGATTCGAGTCGGGGAACCTCTCTGTCAGGGAAAAAAAATAAAATATGACCTTTATAGTCTTCCACATTTGGACCATCAGACGATCCCTTATTAAGACCTTCCTCCTCTCCTGATGCACCTGGAGACGGATCATCTCAATCTCTAGAGCAGTAGTGGGTGGTGCCGGAGTGAAGTTAGAATAGGTTCTTCCCATCCTCTTTTGGACAGCATCCATATCCTCTTCGACATGCGCACCTGAGAGTGGGTCCTCACCATCTGAACCCACGGCCACCCTACTATTGCTCATGTTAGTCCTCCTTCTTTTGCCTGCAGAAGTAGAGCCATGTCTGACCAAAAAAAGGTGAAGAGGGAATCAATAGGTATTACCTTATCGGTATCGATAAATGGCACCCTCGCTTGCTTGCACAAGGCAATTATAAGATCGGGGAGAAAGAACATCTTCTTCTTTCCCTGGTGGAACATCTTCCACTCGGAGATAATTTGTGCCCCAATATTCAGCCGGATGCCACCACCAAAGCTCGAGGAAAGATTACATCGGTACGGCTGCCTAACAGTCTGATCATCTTGGTAACCAAATGGACCAACCTCTTAGCATTAGGAGACCACTCAATACTAGTGATGCCCTACGCAGTAGCTTAATAGACCTGATCCTAGCTCGTAGGCTCGACAAGAGTGTCTCTCAACCACTCCAGATCCATCTCTCTCAGTCGGTCCTAGAAAGCATGGTTGGAGACCTTCGGCACCTCTAGGGTCTCATTAATAGTAATGGCATTCAGGGGGATTTCGACCCCCCAAATGCGAATGGCGAGACTAGGATAGTCCCAGCGGACGGCGGGAAGAACAATGTAGAACTCCCGTACCCAATTGCCTCTAGCGGCAGGGGGACCCTCAGTCAATGGTATCCACCTGAACTCTACTAATCGAGCATAGAATGCAGGCTCTTTATCCTCGAACTTGTGCAGCACAAAGCCCCTTTCGCAACAGAAACCCGTGTTTCGGTAGTCATGATATCTCTTTTGACTATCGACATAGGAAAAATGGATAAAAAACAAATGTTTGTTGTTTTGTCTGGCCATTTAGAGATCCTAAAATTAGTTGAAAATGAGTTATGAAACTTGAAAGTAAGTCGGTGTAAGTATAACAATCATGGAGTAAGAAGCAAATTTTTTCTGCCAAGGGGTTAAGGCCATTGTCTGGCGACATCCCACAACAGCAACCGTAATCCCACTTGGAAATGAGTTAGCAAACATGACAAGGATAACAATTTAGGAGTAAGAAGGAATTTATTTTGTGCCAAGGGGTTAAGGCCACTGTTTGGTGACATCCCTCCATAGAGTCCATAATCCTGCCCTGACGGGATAATGGAGGCCTCCTTAGTGGAATGAAGGCCGCAAGAGCAACCTTCACATAGGATGAACTTCAGACTCAACAATCACTACAACAAATATAATACATAGCTACGTAATTATTATCTACGATATGAAATTTTATGTTTGTGCTTAAGTATATGGGGCACACACTTGTAGTGTCGAAACATAAAAATACATAGGGAATTTTTTTCTAGTAAATCAAAAAAGTAATTGGAGCCATTTGTTAAGTAGTGTTAGTCACGAATTTAAAGTAATCGGTAACACAAGATTTCAACACTAATAATGTATCTAATTCATGCCAAATTATTTTGTCTTAAAATTAATAATTTTTCTGTCACAAAAAATATCATCTCAAAAAATATGTTGTTAAAACATAGACAAATTAAAGTTCGTAGTTAAATGTTAAAAGTTTTAGTTATAAAAATTTAGATTTAATTATGCCATTTATTTTCGTCACTAATTATATAAATAATTGGTGATAAGGATTTTATTGTCTCTAATCAATCTGTGATTTAGTGGGAACAAAAAGCAATTGTTACAAAAATATGTAAGGTGTTAAATAGCGACGAATTTATATTTGTAATGAATAATTCAACTATTTGCTACGAATAAAATTCATAGCTAAGTACAATTTTTTTTTGCTACAATTGTTCATAATTACAAGTAACAACTTACAAAAAGAATAATACAAGTGGTTCATAAGGAATAGACAGAGTTCATTTGTTAATTGGCGAGGGAAAAATATCAAAACCGATGAATTCAATCAATTTTGTAAAATTTAAAAAGTTCAATTCATCATTTTTTTCTAAAATTATGCAACTATATAAGATGCATCTTTTGAAAAATACAGTCCAGGTTATAAGTACCATGAGTGGGTACGGTTCTACCACTAGAATTGCTAACATTTGTTGGTTTAACACTTTTAGTTTTTATTTAATACACTTTCATCAATAAAGATGATAGAAAAAATAATTTCTCCAAGTCATGGTGCTAATTTTTGTGTGTGTATTGATTTTTGATTGGTAAACTGCATAGACTAAGTCGATTGATTTGCTTCTATCTAAAAATATGTACATATTGAATAGTAATTCAACAT
Organism: Solanum pennellii; assembly: GCF_001406875.1. Lineage (NCBI taxonomy): Eukaryota > Viridiplantae > Streptophyta > Magnoliopsida > Solanales > Solanaceae > Solanum > Solanum pennellii. The sequence goes on along the minus strand of NC_028645.1, from coordinate 62,399,133 downwards.
ACGTACATAGAGAAACTATACAAAGATAATATTGACTCACAAGCTTAGTCTTTGCAAAGGTGCAAAATATTTCATAAATTTCTGTTAACTTTTTCCATCGGTGTGAAAATCAAAATAAAATAAGAAATGGAGGAAAAAAATAAATAAATGAACCAACAAGGATTTCAAATATATTATGATGAAGTACTATAATTGTCACATCCGAATTTACCCCCCAGACATAACCGGTGTCGTTGTCCTTTTTAAGGACTAAGACTAGCCTCTTAGTCTCATGTCATTACATTTACAGGTTGAAAAATGTGGAAAAATTTTAAACTTTCATTACATCTACTTGGAGGTTTACATAGACCTCTACATACACAAAATATAGTCGTATCGAGTATACATAGACCCTTCGTATAGGAAGGTTACATAGCCTTCTACTTTAATTGCACATGCATATATATAAGATAGAAAGATAGTCTCAAAAATTGTCTCATCTCATACCATCTAAACGATTATCACAATATGGGTATAGCCCTACATCAAATGTAAAGAAGCCACATATAGGCTTATACAAGTCGTACACAATGAAAGTGGAATGAGCATAAAAGTCTTAGAAAAATTGTTGGTTTAGGAGAACATTTTAATATTTTTTTATTATTAAAAATATATTGAAATGTTATTGCATGCATACTTGTCAGAAAGTGAAACATAATAGCATAAGTTCTAGCAAATTGTATAACGTCTTTTTCGCATTAAATTTGTCTTAATTGTCATTCAGTTATCCGTTGTTAGTGTTGCATGGAAGAATATGTAATGGTCAACTAGGACCATTATTTCTCCATAACATTTCACTCTTTAATCCTCCATTATTCTTTGTAACATATGTAACCTCTAGGCCATTTATCTTCACTATTTACTACACCATTTATCTTCCTATTCATTGCTAGGAAGACTTCTTGTATTACTAATAGTGGTGGTCTCCTTTGGTTTGAACGCACAATACACAAGGGAAAAACATAGAGTGAAAGAGTTTGTGTAAAAGAGAGTTCTTATTAGTTGAAGGGAGGTGTTCTTTTTTTTGGAGCTTTGGACTCAACTCTTATCTAGAGTTGTTGAGTTATTCTTTTAAAAGGATGTTGTATCCTGGAGGGGACAAGTCAAAGAGGAGTACTGTTGGACGGGTGAAAACATTTTACTGCAGTGGGCTTGAATCTCCTTAAAGAGAGCGATATATCCGCGCCTCAGCCTTGATGAGATTTACTTCTTTATTTTCATTTTTCAATTGTAATCTTGTGTTTTTGTTGTCTTGTAATTTTTCACTAAAAAAAACAAAAGAACTTCATAGGCAAGATATTGGCATTGCCCTCGAAAAGTGAGGACCTACCCACTTGGATGATAGAAAATATCCAAGCCTTCTTCAAGTCGTCCAGAATGAGTCTTCAACGACCAGAACCTAAAATGTTTCGGAAAAGGGAAGAAAACTGAGTTAGTACTACACATGCACTAAGTATGAGACCGTATACACGTATAATATCAAAACATGCTAAAAAGGGACATTTATTCAAAACATGTCATTCTACCCCTTTAAAAACCTCATGCATAATCAAGCAAGTTATACCAACCAACCTAACATGCTTACTAAGTCAAACACGTAATATGCATTCCAGCATACTTGGAAACCATGATTTTCTGCAACCCTATCATCAAGAAATAACATCACACGAATGAATAAGATTCAATCATATCATAATAAGCAAGACAACTACTCATGAATCCTTATCAAGTTAACAAGTGCAATGACCAAGCAAAGCCCCATAACCTTACTCAATCAAGTAGCCTCAACAATAAACCATCACCAATGTCCAACTTCACATAATATAACATTTACATATACATTTCATTTTCTATTAACAATATAACCCAATGCATACTCATAAGTGAACTAACCAACTTATAGTATCAACAATGTGCAAGTTTATCATGTACATATCATATATCATCATGACATAAACATATATAAGAACATCCTCCTAAGACTCTCCTAAAATACAACTAGTTCAATGCTTAGGTAGAGTCTCATTCCCCTACCTAGACTAAGCTAGACCTCTTAGGTTATCTAAGTTAGAGTTCAAGACCTTTAATTCGTTTTACCTTTTGGGTACATCTTTCCCTAACCGGCATAGACCACGTGAGCTAGTGTGGAATCCGGTTTCGAAAAATCCTACACCAAAAGAAGGCGGACTACTTACCAAGGTAGTACCAAAACATGAAACATAGCAACTACGTGGATCCACTAGCTAGTATTCTTATGGGGGAAACATAGTTCAAGAACTAGGAGATATAGTTGAGACCCTCTTTATGCGCCATGAATTATAGTCTCCAATCTCAAGAGTAATGTAGTGTTCCTACCTTCTCTATGTGGGAAGGGACACTCCGCAATCTAGTTCACTCGGTGCTAAGCTAGATTCCCTTTTTGAAATGTCTTTAAGCCTTTAATTATCAATCATAACTTAGTTTAGGTTATAGGGTCTACCCCTTTTGTTATCATCATCATCAATAGCTCAATAATAATTAAATTAGCATAAGTCCTTTCATCACAATTCAATATAAGTGAGGTTAACACATTAGCATTTCATAGCATATCAAGGCACATTGATAGTTATCACCATCCTTATATCACATACACCTTAATAAACCTAACAACATAGTCAAGACATTTCAATTCAACATCATACCACACTATCATCCTAATATAAGGCATACTCCAATATAACATCATGACTTAACCACAATTAATCACAATTAGAAGTAAAGATAAAGATTCCAAGACTTAGCAAGTCTTCCTCATAGTTATTCATTTAGGCCTTACCATAAAACACCAATTTAATCAAATTTAGATGTTCAATATAATAATTCAATGATCAACATGATAACAATACTAGAAGAGTCACTACACCATAATTCAACATCAATTAAATGCTTAAAACAAAGTTACTTAGGCCAATTTCTATAACCTAGATCATTACTCAAGATTAGCATGAAAGAAAAAAATCCATTCTAATTTGTTAATGATTGGTGTAAAAACCTCATCTAATAGTGACTTAATCCATAATCAATACAATTGAATCAATTACAACCCAATTTACATCAACATCAACCTTAGGGTTAGGGGTTAAAAATCATATTCTTCAATTTGAATCAAAACATTACAATTAATAATGATCACGTTTAATTACATGTTAATCTATCCATTATATCCTAAATAAGCCATAAACAAATCAATTCACAACATCAATTTCGTAATTGGATGATACCCACATGAAAACTCAACTTCTGTAATCCATTTTGAAGGAACCCTTTGAGGAAAGAGTCTCAAAGGTGAATTAGATCCCATACCTTAACGTATGATGAAGAATTGATGGTGTATTATTCCCTTTACAGCCCCCAAAACCTCCCCCTACATTGTCTTCAATGGTGGTTTCCAATAGAAAGAAAAAGAAAAGAAAGAAGAGAGTTTATTTTGTGAGTTATGTTTAGATTAATGAGGGTTGAGGGTATTTATATTGGGACTTAATAAACTTAATTACACTCCCCTAAACCCCTAACTAACCACTAAACTACTTAATTAATAAATAAATTAACATTAAAACGTGACGCAAAGTCAAGACCCTCACAGACGGAACCCCGTCGACGGGCCGTCTGTGAGTCGACGGGCTGGCCTCCCCTCCGTCCTGCACTCCGTAGGTAAGTTCAGTCTATGCAGGTGAGGGGATTCCTCAAATTTTCTAAGTTGTGGGACGAAGGTGGCATCGACGCTCCGTCGATCCACACACGGGCCATCCCTTGTCCCGTCGATGCCATTGCCAGGAAGTGTTGCCTCAAACTGCAGGGTTCCTACTGAAGGGCCCTTGGTTGGTCCTTGGTGAGTCGTACCATAATATTTCTACCATGAACAACTTAAACACCTATTATCTACCCTTTTACCATTTTTTGTAAATTTCCAACTCCTAAAATCTAGTCAAGTAAGCTAAGGCACGCTAGTACGCCTTTGAACCAACTTCCGAACGTCATGGATGTTCTTGGACGTTTTGGTTATTAAACTTCTTAAATGAGATATATTCATTAAAATGGACCTATAAACAGTACTTAGACTTCATGACACCTATTTTAGGCTTTATGACACGTCTTGGATTTTCAAACTGTTACATTATCCCCCCCCCCCCCTTAGGAACATTCGTCCCCGAATGACACTAAAACTCTTTTGAAGGAAATAATAGACTCAATACTAGAAGCCCAACCAGTCAACAATATCAAATCAACATAAATTATATCATTTCAACAAGGTAAATTTTCAAAACTCAAATTTTCACACATAAGGCTCAAAACAATTCATCATGAGGTATTTCCTTCTCACAACACATATGAGCTCAATATACATAACATGAGTCAATTAGCACAAAGTTCAACTTGTCAATAGTTCACATAACTTTTCACTAAGACTCACTATGTCAAAATGCACAACATAACTCAAATAACCCAAAAAGGCAAAATTCAAGTTTTAGAGGTACTACTTCAAAGTAATGCAACCCCAAAATGCACATTTTTTAAAGACTTCACCAAAAATCACGAAACTTCAATTGCTAGTCATATTTATATTATTAAAAAAATGACTAACCTTAATAAACATGAGGGTAACGGGACTTCATGTTGGCCTCGGCCTCCCATGTTGTACCCTCAACTAGATGATTCTTCTATAACACCTTAACGGAAACAACCTCTTTATTCCTTAACTTCTTGACTTTCCTATCAAGAATTTGAATCGAAACTTCCTCATAAGAGAGGTTATCCTTCACACCAAGACCCTCAATAGGAAGAATGGACTCGGGATCACTGATACACTCTTTCAACATGGAAACAAGGAAAACCAGATGAACCGAAGCAAATTCACTAAGAAGTTTCACTTCATAGGCAACCTTGACAACCCTTTGCAAGATTTCATAGGGACCCACATAACAAGGACTCAACTTTCCTTTCTTTCCAAATGTAACCACTCATTTCATTGGTGAGATTTTCAAATACACCTTATCACCTTCTTCAAACTCCAAATCCCTTCTCCTATAATCGACATAAGACTTTTGCCGACTATAGGCCGTTTGCAACCAGTTCCTTATGATATGAACTTTTTCCAAAGTCTTATAAACCAAATCAGGACCAAGAAGAAAAGGCTCACTCAATTCAAACCATCCAATAAGAGAGCTACACCTCCTACCATACAAGGATTCATAGGGAGCTATGGAAATCGATGAATGAAAACAATTATTATAAGAAAACTCCACCAAAGGCAAATGTTTATCCCAATTCCCTTTAAAATCAATAGTGCAAGCCCTAAGCATATCCTTAAGGGTTTGAATAGTGTGTTCCGCTTGAACATCCGTTTGGAGATGAAAAAGCGGTACTCAAGTTCACTTTAGTACCCAACCCTTTTTGGAATAAACTCCAAAACCTAGATGTGAATTGTGCACCCCGGTCTGATATGATGGATAACGGAATACCGTGGCGACGCACAATATCATCTATGCAGATTTTTGCATAATCCTCCGCTGAATATGTAGACTTGAATGGAATAAAGCGAGCAAACTTAGTCAACCTATACACAACTACCCATATGGAATCATATGACTTTTGAGTCCGAGGTAAACCTACTACAAAGTCCATCTTGATGTCTTCCCACTTCTAAATAGGAATTTGGATATCTTGTAGTAAGTCATCCGGCTTTTGATGTTTGGCCTTTAATTATTGGCAATCTGGACACTTAGCAACAAACTCCGCTATGTCCCTCTTCTCCCTTAGGTAAAGGTACATTTTTGTCGAACCCGGATTAATTGAGTAGAAAGACCATGGGCTTCTTCTAGGATCTGGTCCCTCAACCCATCTACATCGGGAACACACAATCTCCCTTGGTACTTTAACACACCATCCCCCCAAAATAGAATGACTCATTTAACTTGCCGAGAATCGATTCTTTCAACTCCATTAATGGTTGATCAAGGTGTTGTTACGACTTCACCTCAACCATTAGAGATGACTTGGAGTTATGATGGACTATAGCACCCCCATTCGGAGAACCTTCCAACCTCACCCCCAACCTAGCCAACCTATGAACTTCTCTCGTTAGTTCCTTCTTGACTTCGTCAATGTGGGACACACTACCCATAGTCATACGACTTAGGGCATCCGAAACCACATTAGCCTTGTCGGGGTGATAGAGGACACTCATATCATAATCTTTCAACAACTCTAACCACCTTCTTTGTCGAAGATTCAACTCCTTTTGGGTAAACATATATTGGAGACTCTTATAGTCAATAAAGACATCAACATGAACCCCATACAAGTAATGCCTCCATATTATTAAAGCAAACACTACAGCCGCTAACTCAAGGTCATGAGTGGGATACTTTCACTCATGTACCTTAAGTTTCCTACAGGTATAGGCTATCACTTTCCCGTGTTGCATGAGCACACACCTCAAACCTACTCGGGATGCGTCACAATACACAACAAAACCCTTTGTACCCTTCGGTAAAGTCAACACCGGAGCGGAAATGAGCCTATCTTTCAATAATATACAACTTTTCTCACATGCCTCCGACCACTCAAATTACTTACTCTTTTGGGTCAAAGTAGTCAAGGGAGATGCAATGGACGCAAAACCATCCACGGACTTACGATTATACCCCGCTAGACCCAAGAAACTCCTAATGTCGGTTGGAGTCGATGGTCTAAGCCAATTCTTCACCGCCTCCATTTTCATTGGGTCTACCTCAACTCCTTCGCTTGAGATTAGTTCCCAAGAAATATCATCGACATCAACCAAAACTCACACTTGCTATATTTGGCGAACAATTGATGTTCTTTAAGTATTAGCAATACCACCCTCAAATGACCCATGTGATCACACTTATTCTTTAAATATACCAAGATGTCGTCAATGAAGATAATGAAAAATGAATCTAGGTAATTTTGAAACACCCTATTCATTAGGTCCATAAACGCCGCCACAACATTAGTGAGACCGAAAGACATTACTAAGAACTCATAGTGCCCGTACTTAGTAGGAAAGGTCGTCTTTGGTACATCCTCACCTCTCACCCTAAGTTGGTGATACCCCAATCTCAAGTCAATTTTTGAAAAGTAGCTCACCCCTTGGAGTTGATCAAACAAGTCGTTAATCCGAGGGAGAGGGTACTTATTCTTAATAGTTACCTTGTTCAGTTGGAGGTAATCAATACACATTCTCAAGGACCCATTCTTCTTCTTCTCAAACAAAATTGGAGAACCCAATTAAGAAATACTAGGCCTTATAAAAACCCTTATGTAGTAAATCCTCGAGTTGAGCCTTCAACTCTTTCAATTCGGTTGGAGCCATCCTATAAGGAGGAATTGATATGGGATTTATATCCAGTAGAAAATCGATACCAAAGTCAATTTCCCGTTTGGGAGGAACTCAATTGGAGGAATTTCGGAGTCTAGATCTTGGACTCTTACTATGTGATATAGACAACCCTTTGAGATCATTTTACATGCTTTTAAACAAGAGATAATACGACCTCTAGGAATAGAATTTCCCCCTTTCACTCTACAACGGGTTTATTTGGGAAGTTAAACCTCACCATCCTTGTCCTACAATCAATGGAGGCAAAACATGCATGCACCAATCCATAACCAATATAACATCAAATATCAAGCATAACGAGTTCTACTAGATCAACACAAGAAACTCTATTGGGCAACATTTATACACCCTTTTTGCAACAACCGACTCACCCACTGGAGTAGACTCTATAAAAGGTTCATGCAAATTATCGAGTGAAATATCAAACTTTTTGGATACTAAAGGAGTAAAAAATGAAAAAGTAGCACCGGGATCAAGTAAGGCATATACTTCAATAGAGAAGACTTTCAACATACCGGTCACCACGTCGGAGGAAGTCTCTCGCTTACCCCTAGAGCGGAGAGCATAGAAGTGGTTCTTCATGGGAGTATCACTATAATAACTTGCTTGAGCTTTACAACCCCTCTCCTGACCCTTCAAGTTTGGACAATCTCTCATCTTGTGACCACTCTTGCCAACACTAAAGCAATTCCCGTTTTCTACCAAGCACTCACCAAGATGACCCTTTCCACATTTGGCACATGTAGGCTTCTCATTTGGTGAGTTTCCACTCCTTCCCTTTTTAGCTCTAAATTTATTTTCCTTTTCATCACGAGCCTTCGAGAACTTGGATGGAACATGATTAGAAACCCGCTTCTTAAATCTAGATTTGTCTTGTATTTAAGCCTATTATTTGAAGAACCTTCATCAAATGATCTTGATCTCTTAGAGTCTCTACTCTTTCGCTTATCACTTTCCTCCTCAACTCTTCTTGCATGCACCATAAAATAGGAAATGTTCATGTTGTCATGTAGCATAGCTGAATGACATTCCTTATGTAAGTCCTCCAACACCCCCATCACAAAACTACTCATTTGGTCTCTAGGGTCGGAGAACAAATAAGGAGCATATTTTGAAAACACAATGAATTCCAAGGAGGATTCATGAACACTTCTTCCTCCTCGGCGAAGGTTGATGCACTCCACTACTTTTTCCTCTCTCATCTCCCTAGGAAAGAACCGATCTACAAAATCCCATCTTGAAGATCTCCCAATTCAAAGGACCACCTCTCAAGGGCCAATTATCCCTTTATTGCACAAACCATTCTTGTGCCACGTCCTTGAGTTGATAGGTGGCCAACTCGGCCTTCTCACTTGTGGACAACCCCATAGCCAAAAGTATTTTAGAGACTTAATCGATGAATTGCTGGGGGTCTTCATCAACCTTAGACCCATAGAAAGTAGGAGGATTCATCTGAGTGAAATCCCTTAGATGGGAAGCCATAGTAGTTACTTATTGTTAAGGAGGAGGAACAAGCTCCCGGTTGGATTGTGACGCCATAGCTTAGGCTTGGACAGTGGAGTCTTGAGCCAATTGAATAAGAGCAGCCTTTATATCTCTATCCATCAAGGGTGGAGGGTTGATCGGAGCTTGGTCAACATTAGCATCTTCTTCAAGTGGAGGAACTTACTCACCACGGGGAGGAGCTCTCGCATTGGCAATTTCCTCTTTAAGTCTTTGAGCCGCATTCCTTCGAGTGTTCATGCTTCTTATAAGCAAAACAATAGGATTAGATGCAAAAGCACACCATAAGTATACTCTAACGGCACGATATAAGATTTCCAATAAAGAGAATGATTCCTAAGCATCATATAGATTCCTATTCATAAGTGTGGCGCGCTTCACAATTATGAATACAAACCTACATAGACCTGGCAGAGAGAGAGACATAACTCAACGATATTCAACCTGATGCTCTGATACCAAGTTTGTCACATTCGGGTTTACCCCTTAGACGTAACCGGCAACGTCATCCTTTTTAAGGACTAAGAATAGCCTCTTTGTCTCATGTCATTACATTCATAGGTTGAAAAATGAGGAAAAATTTAAAACTTTCATTACATCTACTTGTAGGCTTACATAGACCTCTACATACACACAATATAATCTTATTGAGTATAATAGACCCTTCGTATAGGAAGGTTACAAAGACTTCTATTTTTATTACACATACATATATGTAAGATAGAAAGATAGTCTCAAAAAGATTTCATCTCATACCATCTAAACGATTATCGCAATATGGCATAGCCCTACATCAAATTTAAAGAAGCCACATATAGGCTTATACAAGTCGTACAAAATGAAAGCGGAATGAGAATAAAATTCTTAGAAAAAAAAATAACTTCATAGGCAAGATATTGGCATTGCCCTCGGAAAGTGAGGACCTACCAACTTGGATGATGGAGAATACCCAAGCCTTCTTCAAATCGTCCAAAATGAGCCTTCAACGACCGGAACCTAAGATATTTAGTGAAAGGGAAGAAAACGGAGTTAGTACTCCATATATACTAAGTATGAGACCATATACACATATAATAGGAAAACATGCTAAAAAGGGATATTTAGTCAAAACATCCCATTCTATCCCTTTAAAAACCTCATGCATAATAAAGCAAGTCCTACCAACCAACCAAACATTCTTACTAACTAAAACACGTAATATGCATTCCAACATACTTGGAAACCATGATTTACTACAACCCTATGATCAAGGAATAACATCACAAGAATGAATAAGAGTCAATCATATCATAATAACCAAGACAACTAGTCATGAATCCATACCAAGTCAACAAGTGCAATGACTAAGCAAAGCCCCATAACCTGACTCAATCAAGTAGCCTCAACAAGAAACCATAACCAATGTCCAACTTAACATAATATAACATTTAGATATGTATTTCATTTTATATTAACAATATAACCCAATGCATACTCATAAGTGTACTAACTAATATAGTATCAAAAATGTGCAAGTTCATCATACACATATCATATATCATCACAACATAAGCATATAAAAAACCATCCTCCTAAGACTCCCCTCAAGGCCAACTAGTGCAATGCTTAGGTAGAGTCCCATACCCCTACCTAGACTAAGTTAGACACCTTAGGTTATCCAAGTTAGAGTTCAAGTCCTTTAATTAATTTTATTTTTTGGGAACATATTTCCCTAACCGACATAGACCACATGAGCTAGTGTAAAATCTGGTGTTATAAAACCCTACACCGAAAGAAGTCAAACTACTTGCCAAGGTAGTACAAAACATGAAACATAGCAACTACGTGGATCTACTAGCTAGTATTCCTATGGGAGCAACATAGTTCAAGAACTAGGAGATATAGTTGAGACCCTCTTTATGCGCCATGCATTATAGTCTCCAATTTCAAGAGTAATGTAGTGTTCCTACCTTCCCTATGTGGGAGTGGACACTCCTTAATCTAGTTCACTCGGTGTTTCATACTTGATTCTTCTTCCATTCAAGGAGCCAATTCCGAAGGCTTTTCAAAGATTCTTCCAAAAACCATAAAGTCCTATTTGAATTCTAAGCATGCAAAAGGTTTAAAGTGATGTTTTATGGATTGAGCAATGTTAATTGAATGTTTTAAGATAAAAAAAACTCTATGAACTCATGTATTTTATGAATTTCTAATTTTGGATCTAATATGGGTGAATTAATCATGGATTAATCTTATTGATTTCATGTGTAGATTGTATTGGGCTATTGAATTATGTGTTGATCAATGTTAGAATTGTTCGTGGTTGCCTTTAATTTTGATTATCTATATTGAGTATTGATGGTTGAATTGTTGGCCTAGTCGTATGTGTATTTTTATCGTAAAGATCTCTTGTTATGTGAGTTTATTGAAAATGCAAAAGGATGATAATTACGGCTATTAGGAGGTGGTGAGTTTACCTAATTCCTTTGTTTAGTATAGATTGGACAGTTAATGGTTTTTGATTGGTATGGTCCACTTACAGTGGCTGTGTTTGATCGTTATATATATATATATATA